>NC_086167.1:16913302-17224316 GCF_035149785.1 Candoia aspera | reverse complement strand
TACCCTAACCCTAACCCTAACCCTAACCCTAACTCTAACCCAAACCCTAACCCTAACCCTAACCCTAACTCTAACCCTAACCCTAACCCTAACCCTAACCCTAACCCTAACCCTAACCCTAACTCTAACCCTAACCCTAACCCTAACCCTAACTCTAACCCTAACTCTAACCCTAACCCTAACCCTAACCCTAACCTAACCCTAACCCTAACCCTAACCCTAACCCTAACCCTAACCCTAACCCTAACCCTAACCCTAACCCTAACCCTAACCCTAACCCTAACCCTAACCCTAACCCTAACCCTAACCCTAACCCTAACCCTAACCCTAACCCTAACCCTAACCCTAACCCTAACCCTAACCTAACCCTAACCCTAACCCTAACCCTAACCCTAACCCTAACCCTAACCCTAACCCTAACCCTAACTCTAACCCTAACCCTAACCCTAACCCTAACCTAACCCTAACCCTAACCCTAACCCTAACCCTAACCCTAACCCTAACCCTAACCCTAACCCTAACCCTAACCCTAACCCTAACCCTAACCCTAACTCTAACCCTAACCCTAACCCTAACCCTAACCCTAACCCTAACCCTAACCCTAACCCTAACCTAACCCTAACCCTAACCCTAACCCTAACCCTAACCCTAACCCTAACCCTAACCCTAACCCTAACCCTAACCCTAACCCTAACCCTAACCCTAACCCTAACCCTAACCCTAACCCTAACCCTAACCCTAACCTAACCCTAACCCTAACCCTAACCCTAACCTAACCCTAACCCTAACCCTAACCCTAACTCTAACCCTAACCCTAACTCTAACCCTAACCCTAAAGTCGTCTAACCCTAACCCTAACCCTAACCCTAACCCTAACTCTAACCCTAACCCTAACCCTAACCCTAACCCTAACCTAACCCTAACCCTAACCCTAACCCTAACCTAACCCTAACCCTAACTCTAACCCTAACCCTAACCCTAACCCTAACCCTAACCCTAACCCTAACCCTAACCCTAACCCTAACCCTAAAGTCTAACCCTAACCCTAACCCTAACCCTAACCCTAACCCTAACCCTAACCCTAACCCTAACCCTAACCCTAACCCTAACCCTAACCCTAACCCTAACCCTAACCCTAACCCTAACCCTAACCCTAACCTAACCTAACCCTAACCCTAACCCTAACCCTAACCCTAACCCTAACCCTAACCCTAACCCTAACCCTAACCCTAACCCTAACCCTAACCCTAACCCTAACCCTAACCCTAACCCTAACCCTAACCCTAACCCTAAAGTCTAACCCTAACCCTAACCTAACCCTAACCCTAACCCTAACCCTAACCCTAACCCTAACCCTAACCCTAACCCTAACCCTAACCCTAACCCTAACCTAACCCTAACCCTAACCCTAACCCTAACCCTAACCCTAACCCTAACCCTAACCCTAACCCTAACCCTAACCCTAACCCTAACCCTAACCCTAACCCTAACCCTAACCCTAACCCTAACCCTAACCCTAACCCTAACCCTAACCCTAACCCTAACCCTACTCTAACCCTAACCCTAACTCTAACCCTAACCCTACCCTAACCCTAACCCTAACTCTAACCCTAACCCTAACTCTAACCCTAACCCTAACCCTAACTCTAACCCTAACCCTAACTCTAACCCCCTAACCCTAACCCTAACCCTAACCCTAACCCTAACCCTAACCCTAACCCTAACCCTAACCCTAACCCTAACCCTAACCCTAACCCTAACCCTAACCCTAACCCTAACCCTAACCCTAACCCTAACCCTAACCCTAACCCTAACCCTAACCCTAACCCTAACCCTAACCCTAACCCTAACCCTAACCCTAACCCTAACCCTAACCCTAACCCTAACCCTAACCCTAACCCTAACCCTAACCCTAACCCTAACCCTAACTCTAACCCTAACCCTAACCCTAACCCTAACCCTAACCCTAACCCTCACCCAGCCCCTCGCCGTGGCCCTGCCCCTACCCCTAACCCTCCCCATTCCCCTGGCCCTCGCCCTGGCCCTGCCCTCCCCCCACCCCTGCTCCTCGCCCTGGCCCTGGCCCCCGCCCTGCCCCCGACCCGTCCGCCCTTCCGTTCGCCCCCCAGTCGCTGGTGCCTCCCTCAGCATCGGCCCCGGGGGGTGCTTTTCATTCGGCGGGGCTCCCGCGTTGCCGCAGCGAGCGGAGTGGCTCCGGCCTCGCGCCGGACGGCCCGGCGGAGCAAAGGAGCCCGGCGCAGGCGGCGGCGGAGCGACCGGCGGCGCGGCGGGGGTCTCCTTGGGGATCCCCGTTTCCCGCAACCCCTTCGCGCCCCTGCTGTTGGAGGTGGCGGCGGAAGAGGACCGGCAGCGCGGGGCGGGTGACGGAGGAGCCGGCGGCGGCCGGCATGGCGCCGACGTCGGGAGACGGCGCTCCGGAGACGGGTGAGCCCCCCTCCTCGACCCGCACCCCCGCCCCATCCCCTGCTCCCCGGGGCGGCCCATCCCGCTCCCCTCTCTCCGGGCCCCTCATTGCCTCTTCCCCGCCGGCCCCTGCCCCGGCGGCCCGTGGCGGCTCGCCTCTCCTCACCGGGGGGGCCCTCGCGGAGGAGCCCCCTTGGCCCTCCCCTCCCTTGGGATCCTGGGGGGCTTCCTCTAGTGGCTCGGGGGGCGTCACGCCGAGGACGGAGGAGGGAGAGGAGGCGGACTCCTCGTTTTGCCTGGCGCTCTCCCCGGCGCCGGGGAGTTCGGAGGAGGAGAGGGGTCCGTCGCGGGCCGTCGGGGGCGCCCCGCGGGGCGCCGACAGGTGAGTGGCCACGCGATGGCGGACGTCCAGGGGTCTCCCTCCGCGCCGCGTCACCCGCGGGGGCGTCGGCCGCGCCCCCCGAGCGTTCCCTGCGGCTCTGCAGCTGGAACGTGGGGGGCCTCCGGCAGCCGGACCGCCGGGCCGAGGTGCTCGACGCGCTGGCCGGGCTGCCCTTCGACCTGGCGGTCCTGCAGGAGACGGCCTTCGTCTCCGAGCGCCAGCGGGCGGCGGCCCAGCGCCAGTGGCGCGAGGGCCCCTCCTTCTGGAGCTACGGCGACGAGGCCCGGGCGGGGGTCGGCGTGCTGGTGCGGGCACGGCCGGGCCTCCGCCTGGACGCCTTCGTGGAGCGGGTCCCGGGGCGCCTGGTCCAGCTCGACCTGGCGCTCACGGGGCCCTGGGAGGGCGCGGGCGTGGCGGCGGGGGGGGCCGGGGCGGGCGCGGGGGCGGCGGGCGGACGGGTGCAGGCCTTCCGCCTGCTGGGCGTCTATGCGCCGTCGGCGTCCGCGACTGCCCGTGCCGCCCTCTGGGGAGAGCTGCGGGGCGCCTGCGCCACCTGGCGGGACGTGCTCGTGGCGGGCGACTTCAACAACCGGGCTTCCATGTCCGACCGCGTGCCGGTCTGCTTCGGGCGCGGCGGCGGCGGCGGGGCCGGGGGGCGCGCCGCTCGAGCTGGCGGCCGCCTCGCGGCCCTCCCCGCCGCTGGCGGCGGAGGAGCGGGCGCTGGAGGCCGTCCGGCGGGACCGGGGGCTGGCAGACGCGGCGGTGGAGGCCGCGCCGAACGCGCTGGGTATTTCCCCGAGCGGTTCGCGGCGCGGCCGCCGCCGGGCCGCGCGCCCTCGCCGCCGCCATCGCCGCGCTTCGGCTCGCCGCTCCCGCGCCGCCTGGCGGTGGCGGCGGCGGCGGGCCGGCGCGCGGGGGCGGCGGCGCGGCTGGCGCGGCCGGAGTCGGCGGGGCCGCGGGGGCGGGGGGGGCCGCCGCCCGGCTCGGCCCCCCTCGGCGCCGCCGCCCCGGCCCCGGGCGCCCGTGCGCGCGTGCCTGGGCCCGCGCCGCCGGCGCCCCCCCCGGCGGGCGCCGCCTCGGCCCGCCCGCTGCTCACGTGCTACCTGGCGGGCACGGCGAGCCGGGTGGACCGGGTGTGGGTGCCGCGGGGGCGGCCGGTGCGCGCCTGCGAGGTGCTCGTGACGCCATGGTCGGTGCACGGGCTCCTCGCAGTGGCCGTGGAGGTCGCGGGTTGGGCGGGGGCGCAGCGGCCGCTGTGGCGGCTGGCGCCGGACGCGCTGGACGCCGAGGAGGCCCTGCGCGTCGCGCTGGGCGGGCTCCTGGAGGACCGGGCCTCGCTGCTCGACCTCTACGAGGGCGGCGAGGGCGGGCTCGGCGCCTGGTGGGAGCGCGCCAAGGCGGACGTGCGGGCCTTCTGCGTCGCGTGGCGCCGCCGCCGCCGGGACGCGGCCTTCCGCCGCTACCGGGCCGCGGTGCGCGCCTTCGTCGCCTGCCACGCGCGCGTCCGCGAGGGCCGCCCCGTGCGGCTGGAGGACCTCGAGGCGGCGCGGGCGGAGATCGCGGCGTTCCGCGGGGCCGAGCGCCGGCGGCGCCTCTGGGCGCGCTGCGCCCGGGCCACGGGCGGGGTGGTGGGCCGGCGCGAGTGGGAGCCGGCGGCGCGTGACGGCGAGAGCCGGCTGGCGGGCGAGGACGTGTCCTTCGTGCGCGCGCCCGCCTTCATGGAGGGCCTCCGCGACGACGCCGGCGCGCCGCTGCGCACGGACTCGCGCGGCATGCTCGGCGTCGTCGAGCGCTACCTGGGGGGGCTCTTTGCGGGGCGCGGGGCGCCGCGGCGGCGGAGCTGGACGCCTACTTCGCGGCGCTCCCGCCCGCGGAGGCAGGGCTCTCCCGGGAGGAGGCGGAGGGGGTCCGGAAGGCGCTCGGCGCGCTAGCCGACCCGCTGCGGGAGGACGAGGTGCGGCGGGCCATCGCGTGCGGCGGGCGGCGGCGCTCCGCGCCCGGGCCGGACGGCCTCGGCTGGTCCTTTTACAGGGCGTTCGCGCCGCTGCTGGCCGGCCCGCTCGCGGCGCTCTTCAACGAGTGTGGCGGGCGGGCGCGCGCCGCGGCGGCGGCGGCGGCGGAGGCGGCCGCCGGGGACGGGGGGGCGGGCACGGCGGCGGCGGCGGCGGCGGGGGCCCGCCTGCCGCCCTCCATGTACCGCTCCGTCCTCCTGTTCTTCGGCAAGCCGGGCGGGCTGGACCCGTCGCTGCCGACCAGCTGGCGCCCCATCGCCCTCACCAACGTGGACTACAGGATCCTGGCCAGGGTCCTGTCCGACCGGTTGGCGGGGGCGGTGGCGCCGCTGGTGGCGCGGACGCAGACCAGCACCGTCCCGGGCCGCGCGCTGCCCGACTCGCTGTGCCTGCTGCGCGAGGCCTTCCTGGCGGCCGGGTCGGGCCGGTGGGAGGGCTTCCTGGTCCAGCTGGACCAGTCGAAGGCCTTCGACCGGGTGCGCCACGCCTTCCTGTGGCGGGCGCTGCGCTGGCACGGCGCGCCGGCCGGCTTCGTGGCGCTCGTGCGGCAGCTGTACGCCGCGGCGACCGTCACCCCGCAGGTGAACGGCTGCCGCGGGCGGGCGCTGCCGGTGCGGGCGGGCGTGCGCCAGGGCTGCCCCATGAGCCCGCTGCTGTACGTGCTCTCCCTGAACGTGGCGCTGCGGGCGATCGAGGCGGACGGCCGGCTGGCCGGCTTCCCGTGCCCGCGGCGCGGCGCGGCGGGGGGGGCGGGGCGGCGGGCGGCGGCGGCGGCGGCCGTCAAGTTCGTGGCGCACGCCGACGACGTCTCGCTGCTCGTGCGCTCGCCGGCGGAGGCTCGCGCCGCGCGGGCCGTCCTCGAGGCCTTCGGCCGCGTCTCGGGCGCCCAGGTGAACGCCCGCAAGAGCTGGGTGGTGCGCCTGGGGCGGCCCGCGGCGGGGCCGGGCGGCCCGGGGGGCGGCCTGCGCCGCCGGCCCCTGGAGGGCTGGTGGGCCGGGGAGGGGGGCGGCGGGGACGGCGGGGAGGACGGCGGCTGGGACGGCGGCGGCGGCGCGGCCGCGGCGGGCGACGCGCCGCCGCCCGGCCCGCCGCGCGTCGCGGCCTGGGCGCGGGACGGGGCCGCCCTGTCGACGGTCAGGGTGCTGGGCGTGCGCTTCGGGACGGAGGCGCACGCCTGGCGCGAGAACTGGGACAGGGCGGCGGAGTGCTGGGCGGCGCGGGTGGGGCGGTGGCGGCGGGCGGGCTGGCGCCTCGGCCTGTACCACCGCGCCCGCTACGTGGCCACCTATCTGCTGCCGCAGGTGCTGCAGCTGGCCGCGGTGTTCCCCCCGCCGGCGGCCTTCGTGCGCTCCATGGACGGCCTCCTCTTCCGCTTCCTCTGGGGGGCGGAGCGCTTCCCGCTGGCCCGCGCCGCGGCCCACCAGCCGGTGGCCGAGGGCGGCCTGGCCGTGCCGCAGCTCTCCCTGGCCCTCTGGTCGGTGTTCCTCACCCAGAACTTCGGCGGCGCGTCCGTCGAGCTGGGTGGGGGCGCGGCGGCGGCGGGCGCCGGGCCGCGGGTCGGCTCGGGCGCGCCCGCCCCGCCCGCGGCGCCGGGGGCCGGGGCCGAGGGCCCGCTCTGGGCGGGGTTCTTCCTCGCCCACTGGCGGGGCGAGCGCTGGGCGGGCCGCGAGTGGTGGGACGCGGGCCGGCTGGACTTCCGCCTCTCGGCGGAGGCGCGCCGCCGCCTGCCCGCCTTCCTGGCCGAGCTGCCGGACGCGCTGCGGCGCTTCGCCATCCCCGCCGCCCACTTCCGGGAGTCGTTCTGGGCGCGGCGCCCGCCGCCGGTCCCGAGGGCGCCGGCGGCGGCGGCGGCGACCGCCCGCGCTCCCGAGGCGGCGGAGGAGGTCCGGCAGCGGCGGCGGGCCATGCGGCGGGACGTCTACGAGGAGGCGCTGGAGCGCGCGGTGGTGGGGCCATGGCGGGCGGCCCGGCTGCGGCGGCGGCAGGGTGGCGGGGGCGGCGGGCGCGGTGCGGCCGGGGCGGCGGGGGGGGCGGGCACGGGATCGTGGGCGGGCACGGGTGTGGGGGTTGGTGCGGGCGGGGGGGCGGGCGCGGGCGGGGGGGCGGGCGCGGGCGGGGGGGCGGACGACCCCCGCCTGGAGGCCTTCCGCGACCGGCGCGTGCCCTACGCGCTCTGGGAGGTGCGCTGGCGCTTCTTCCACGGAGTGCCGGCCGAGCTGCCGGCGGCGGTGCGGCCCTGGCTGACGGGCGGGGCGCGGCTGTGCCCGCGGGCGCTCTGCCGGCGGGACGCGCTCGCCCGGGGGGTCGCGCTGGAGGGCTCGGTCGCGCACTTCGTGGGGGAGTGCTGCGTGGCGCGGGCGGTGTGGGCGGCGCTGGCGGGGCTGCTGGACTGGCCGGACCTGCTCCGGCAGCCCTGGGAGGCGGTCGCCTCCGGCGTGGAGCCGGCCGGGCTGGCGCCGCCCTTGCGAGGGCCGCGCCGCCGCGGGCCGGCCGCGCCGGACCCCATCTCACGCCGCCTTCTCCCAGCAGGGCAGCGCCGGGCGGACGGAGCCGCGGAGGAGCGGCGAGCGGCCGAGGCGGCAGAGGTCGGAGGAGCGGGAGTCGGAGCGGAGGAGCAGTCCACCCCCGTGGGGAGGAGCACCTCGGCGGCGCTGGAGCGCCCGCAGCAGCCCCGGCCCGACCAACGGCAACGGCAGCAGCAGCGGGCGGACCCGGACGCGTCGCGGGGGCGGAAGCGGCCACGGACGGCACCCCGCTGCGGCCGCGGGCGCCCGCGGAGCCCGGGACCGGCGGCCGGCGGCGCCCGCGGCGCGGACGGCGGCGGCGGGGGCAGCGCGACGCCTGCTACGGCGGACGGCGGCAGAGACGGCGGCGGAGACGGCGGGGGCGGCTTCTGGGCCGTGCCGTGGAGCACCGTCCGGCTCCTGAACTACGTCGTGCTGGCGGTGCTCCTGGCCGAGCGGCGGAGGGAGCTGCCCCGGGAGCGGCGGCGCGGAGGCGTCGCGTCGCCGGACTGGTCGGCGACCCGCGCGGCCAGGGACGCGGCGGCGCAGCTGGACATCATCTGCGCCGCCGAGCGGGACAGACTGCCGGCCGCGCGGTGGCGGCGCTTCTGGCCGTGGAAGTCGGCGGCGGCCACCCCGCCCATCACCTGAGGGGCCGGGCCCGCGTCGGCGGGCCGGCGGCGGGGCGGGCCGCGCCGACGGATCGCGGCCGGCCGCCGGGACCTGGATCGTCGTCGTCGGAGTCGTCGTCGCGCTGGGCGTTGCTGCCCCAGACCGGCGATCGGGGGCCGCGGGACTTTGCTGTGGCGGCCCCCGTGGACACTTTTCTCCGTGGCCGTGGCTCCTCCCTCCATCTCTCCTCCCTCCTCCCGTCCCCCCTCCTCCCCCTGCCCTCCTGCCGCTCCTCCTTCCCATCCCACGGCGGGGGCCTGAGGGTGGGTTGGGGCGGGGGCAGCACGGTGTGGGGTGGGGGGCTTGTGCACGGGGGTTCTGCGGGCGGGGAGCTGGCCGGGCCTGCGAGCCGGCCGGGGTGGGTGCGGGATGGGTGTGGGGTCTGTGTTTGTGTGGGCGTTTGTGCGGGGGGCGGGGCGGGCGGGGGGCTTCTTGGCGTGGGGGAGGGGGCGTGTGAGGGCCGCTCTTTGGGGGGGGTGGGCTTGGGGTATCTGTTTTTTGTGGACCTCGGGGGGTGGCGGGTTTGTGTGTTTTGCTTTATTTTCTGTCTGCCTGTGTGCAGTTTGTCGGCCCGGCCGCCCGTTTAGGGGTGGTCAGGGCCTTGTAGAAGGGTTTTTCTTTAAATAAAAAAAGGTGTGATTCCCTAAAAAAGGTGTGATTCCCTAACTCTAACCCTAACCCTAACTCTAACCCTAACCCTAACTCTAACCCTAACTCTAACCCTAACCCTAACCCTAACCCTAACTCTAACCCTAACTCTAACCCTAACCCTAACCCTAACCCTAACCCTAACCCTAACCCTAACCCGGCCGCCGGGACCTTGTTAGTCGTCGGAGTCGTCGTCGCGCTGGGCGTTGCTGCCCCGGACCGGCGATCGGGGGCCGCGGGACTTTGCCGTGGCGGCCCCCGTGGACACTTTTCTCCGTGGCCGTAGCTCCTCCCACCATCTCTCCTCCCTCCTCCCGTCCCCCCTCCTCCCCCTGCCCTCCTGCCGCTCCTCCTTCCCATCCAACGGCGGGGGCCTGAGGGTGGGTTGGGGCGGGGGCAGCACGGTGTGGGGTGGGGGGCTTGTGCACGGGGGTTCTGCGGGCGGGGAGCTGTCCGGGCCTGCGAGCCGGCCGGGGTGGGTGCGGGATGGGTGTGGGGACGGTGTTTGTGTGGGCGTTCGTGCGGGGGGCGGGGCGGGCGGGGGGCTTCTTGGCGTGGGGGAGGGCGCGTGTGAGGGCCGCACTTTGGGGGGCGGTGGGCTTGGGGTATCTGTTTTTTGTGGACCTCGGGGGGTGGCGGGTTTGTGTGTTTTGATTTCTTTTCTGTCTGCCTGTGTGCAGTTTGTCGGCCCGGCCGCCCGTTTAGGGGCGGTCAGGGCCTTGTAGAAGGGTTTTATTTTCAATAAAAAAACTGTGTGTTCACCTAAAAAAAACTGTGTGTTCACCTAACCCTAACCCTAACCCTAACCCTAACCCTAACCCTAACCCTAACCCTAACCCTAACCCTAACCCTAACCCTAACCCTAACCCTAACCCTAACCCTATCTCAGAGATAGTATGGCTAGCATGTCGCCTAGTAAGAAGGTAATAATAATAAAAAATGAGATTATTTTTTCTTTTATATAAAGGAGGGGGAGTGTGTACCATAGAGCATAACATTACTAACATGTTTTAATGTTGTTGCATTTAATGTATTCTTACTTTAATGAGACTGTTTTCAGCATTCTGGTTAAGTGTGCTTTAGAATACTGTTAATGCACAAGGGGGGAAATTAATAGAACATTTTAGGTATATAGAACTTAAATACCAATATATTTCCTATTCATATATTTTATATTTAGTATTAATATATTAGAAACATTTGTACTTGTATTATGGCTCTGAAATCATGTTATATCTCCTTGAAGAGTTGTGTTAGCTTTCTTACTCTTCCTTTCTAACAGCCCTTGATAGATAGCTATGCCCATAGAAACAAGATAAGCTGTACATTCCAAGGATAGCTTCTCCAGAGGAAAAGAATTGTGTCATAACTGTCAAGGAGCCCTAGCAAGGATGGAAGGAAGTTCCTTATATGTGTCATGTTCCCCGTTGCAAGGCATTTGTGCATCACAACGGGGAACATGCACATTAGGTAAGAGGAAGGGATAAGCGTAATCCCTTAATCACTCACATATCCCCCAAGCACCCATATCCAGAAGGGGATCACAAACATAATAGAAAAGCCCCTAGACCAGAGTGGGCACCCATCAAGAGATAGGGGGAACGCCTTCCCATTTCCCCAGGGGATGCACTCGCTTATCCCTCAAGCACCCATATCCGTAGAGGAATCTCCAACACAAGGGGAGCGCCCCTCGGACCGGACTCACCACCCATCAGAGGATCGGGGGAATGCCATCCCGTTTCCCCAGGGCACGCACCTGGTCCGGACGAAGGCAGGGAGACAAAGGAGATCGCCGGAATCGCCCATCAGCTGACGCGTCGCAGTCCCAAGCACCCATCCGGTCCTGGCTCGAGGGTGGAGAAGCACAACGTCCGCCAACAAAGTATAAACAGGGCACCCTGTCAACACATAAGGATTCCCGTCTTTTTTTTTGCACGCACTCCGTTCTAATAAAGCCAGAAATCCTTAGACCCTCTAAGTGAGTCTGTGTTTTGTTTAGAGCGTGGCTGCCCTGACAATATGGTATGATGTTAAGATAGAGTTGTTGGAAGAAATTAAGATCTCCCCCTGCTGCTTGTCTTCCCTCAGAAACAATCTCCATGCTCTATTGCCTTTTACCATGAGCAAGGTAAAAGGTTAAAGGTTGCACATAAGAATGAGTTTGATGCAAAAAGGAGATGCCAGAGATTAATATGTAAAAGGAAGCCCAACTGTTTAAGCAAAGGACTTCTTTTTGATTCAGTCAGAAACCCTGGAAACACTAAAGGTTGCTCATTCACAGATATTAGTAGAACCCATCCAGGTAAACGTGCTTCCCCAGCCAAACAGATCTCCATAATCCGATCACAAAAGATTCCTTCCAAGGTGAACATTCCAAGCTAGTAGACAAAGCCCCGCAGGGAACCCAGAGGATCAGGTCGGGAAACACAAACAGCAGGGGGCCAAACCACATTTCTCTGAAATCCGGGAAACTACACTTTTCTCAAATTCCTAGGGGGCGGGAACACCTTTGAATAGCAATGGCCTAGCTCTCCTATATAAAGGGCTTGTGGGGAAAATACTAGTGTGGCCACCCTCGACAACATACTTACTCTGTATTTCGTGTTCTCATAGCATAAACATTCAACCTCTGTTCCAGCAACTGCCTGCATCTTTTCATTCCCGGCTCCGGACGAACCCTGGTAAGAATTCCTTCTAACAGAGTGAAGGAAGGAGATTCCTAATATGGAATGAGGTTAAAGTGGAGTATGGGTAACTGAGTAAGGGGTGGTATTCTAAAAGAGCAGTTGAATGGGATGCATATAATGTGCTGTAAGGAGGGGGTCCTGCGCAATCGCCCACCTAACGGTTTGCTGTCATTGCTTTAGCTCTTGCGTGAAGAATAAAGAACTTAATTTCATGCAACTACCTGTTTCTTTGGTCCCAGCTCAGAAGCGAATCTGGTAAGGAAATATTAAAAAATTCTAATACTAGGAGGGGCGTTTGGAAAGGAAGGGAGGACAGCCATGGAGAAAGGAGTCGACCATGCTGGGGGGGGCGTTCGGAGCGGAAGTGGGGGACAGCCACGGAGAACGGACAGGAAACGAAAGTGGCGGCCATGCTGGGAGGGGCGTTCGGAGCGGAAGTGGGGGACAGCCACGGAGAACGGACAGGAAACGAAAGTGGCGGCCATGCTGGGAGGGGCGTTCGGAGCGGAAGTGGGGGACAGCCACGGAGAACGGACAGGAAACGAAAGTGGCGGCCATGCTGGGAGGGGCGTTCGGAGCGGAAGTGGGGGACAGCCACGGAGAACGGACAGGAAGGAGGTGGCGGCCATGCTGGGAGGGGCGTCCGGGGCGGAAAGATACAGCGAGAGCCCCGGAACTACAGGCGGCTGTGTCAGGGCCGATTCCCGAATGCGGGGATGCCGCTCTCCAACTGCGGAGCAGCCTACAGGCCTGGTCGCTTTGAGCCTCCCCACCGCCATCATTTTCAGGCGTGGCCGCCACATCCCTACCCACCCCCCGCCAGGCAGCCCAGATGCTCTCCCCGGCATTGTCCAGGGAGGGCCAGGCAGCAGAGGCACGGGCTGGTCCCCGCTACCCCGAACCCAGCGGAAGCGAGCGCAAGGCGGCCTTGGCGCCCCCGCCGGGTGAGACGTCACCGCGTTTGGCAGGACTCCTGCGGGCCTTCGCGGGCTCGGCCCTCCTGGCCAGTCACCCAGCGGAAGGAGCCCGGCTTGAACTGAGCGTCCGCCAGGAAAGGAGAGTCGTGAAGGATTTCCCCAGAGAAAGGCCGAATCGCGGCATCGCGCTGGGTTCAAACCACACCGCTAGAGAAAGGCTGTGCCCTGTGCAGGACGGCACCCAACGCCCTCGCTCCCTGGAGGGGGCACGCGGCTGGAAAGGCCGGTTCAAGGGCGGATCGTTCTGCATCCAGCCCGAGGGATGGGGTCCGGCCATCTCTTGCCGGGCAGTGCAGCGGATGGGCTGCTTCACCCCACCAGTGTTCAGGAAAGGACATCAAACTAGACAGTCGACTTTTTAAAAGATTTTGTTTCTAAACAGAGATTTGTACATTTTGTTACAAAACTGCAGAGGGCTACAACTTGATTTAAAATCACTTTTTGGTCAGCAAACATTGCAAAATCTGTGTGCATTTACATTGCTTCCTGTTAACGATTCCCAATTATTTTATTCATTCATTCATTCATTTTAAACAGTACACGCTCAAATAAGACATGGCTTATGATAAATATATTAGTAAATAAATATTCTGAGAACATCTTTCCATAAATGAAATGTGCTGCTATACATACAGAATAGAAACAAGTTGTTTTCTACCATTAAAAACATTACAACTGGTAATGGAGGAAGAGCCCTTTAACCATCTTACAAATCTTTACAGTAAATTTTTATACAAAACAGTTTAAGTGCTACAGAAATCTCATTTTCTTAAAAAAAAAGTTTATTTGAAAATAGTGCCTTATGAGCCCATCATAGTGGCAATAATTATTTTGATAAAAAGGACTTTTAGAATAAAAACATCTATTGTACTGACCATTATAAAACTTTTGTTATGAAGAGATTCCAAATAGGCAACAAGAAACTACTTTCTCTACAAAAGGTAGAAAGATAATGAAGACACACACAAAAAGTGTGGGGGGGGTTAAAGAGAGGTCAAGTTGGATTTCACAGGTCGAGGGACAATGAGCTTAGAAGGCTCCAACATCCACCAGTAGCTTGCTTCTATATTCTCGCTTTCAGTGATGCTTACCAACCAGCGGCTCAGCAGCTACGCTGTAGTCCTTTGAGTGTAATCTGTGCTGTCACACTGCATACAGGACCTGCATTGCAAAGATTTTGGAAGCTTGGGAAGAGAGGCAGCACATGCGAAATGGGGAGGCCTGTGCTGCTGCCCTGCCTCAATGACTGGGGTAGATTTTTTCCCCAACCGCTCTGAACCACTGGGGAAAAGAGGTTAGCCTGCAGCACAGAGCAGCAGATAGTTGCTTCTATTTCTTCCCCACAGCTTCCCCCCTTTTTTGCAGTCTGACTGACAAGAAACTAGCAAACTAAGTCTTATGAAAAGAGGTTGAAGGAGCTGGGTATGCTTGGCCTTTAGAAAAGATCCACTCTTCAAAAAATTAGAACAGGATCACACAGAAAAAGATCACAAACATTTATCTCTCATCCCAGAGTGCTGTAGAACAGGATCACACAGAAAAAGATCACAAACATTTATCTCTCATCCCAGAGTGCTGGACATAAAATAGACTAAAGTTACAGGAAAGTTGATTTGAGGGACTGTTAAAAAAACCTAATCGCAAAAACAATTTGATTGTGAAATCAACCACCTGGTGACGGGGTGGAGGAGTCCCCTACAACTGAATGTGTCCAGCAAAGACTAGACAGCCATCTGTCTGGGATGCTTAATTTGGATCCCTGCACTGAGCAGGGAGTTCGAACTCGGGAGCTCAAACAGCCACTTTTATCTAGCTTCGGTCTGGACAGAATCAACCATACAGGCCCAAGAAAAGAAACACAGCTCCTGTGCTGTGTGCCAGGTGTCTGATAAGAGTACATGTAAGTCAACTACAAGCACTAGAAAATGCTGGTGTTAAAAGCATCCACGGTGTATATGCCAGGCATCAATCCTAGCAAGCAAATCAGCCTGCAGCCCACATATAGGATCTCAGCACCACAAGACTGTGCACCCAACATTTAAGTTGCAAAATGGCCAATTTTCAGCAATGCATTTTTTTTTATCAGAAATGAAAAATGAGGGGAGAAATGGGGAGTGGAAACTTCTGGTGGGAAACTTGCTCTTATTTCCACTCTTCAACCCCCAAAACCTAAAACATGGAAATCGGGAGACTTCGCCTCCCCTTTCCATTTCCACTCTGAGCCTCTACCCCCGACAAAAGAGGCTGCTTCCCTTCCAGGGATATCACCTGCAGTGGGTCCAGGAAGCCAGCTATAGCTTGCAACCGTGCAAAAGCTGCTCACCCAAAGACCAGGCACCACCAAACCATATGTGCCAGGACCAAAGGTGGGGAGAAGGCACTAAAGTAGCAAGGCCAGCAGTGCAGCAAGTGCTGGCTGCTGAACTTGAGTGGGGGAGGGGGCAGGTAAATTGAGCCATCAGGATTGAGCGGTACCAGCTGTATCAGAGGACAGCTGGTTGGCATCTAGGATCACCCCCAACAGGTCGCAAATCTAGGCAGGAACTGCAGGAGGAATGCGAACTTACAACAAATTCATGAGATGCAGGGGTCTGAGTGAGTTCCGCAGTGCGAGTTAAAACACTCAATTCTCTAGCTAAGGTGGACTGAGACACATCTGAGAAGCAAAACCTCCAGAACAGCTGTTCCATGAGGGTTAGGGTTAGGGTTAGGGTTAGCCAAGGCTGATATGGTGACTAGGCAACTGGATGGGTCTTGAGAATCTGGATGTTTGGTGCCTAGGATCATGCTTCTGGAGGTGTTGCGGGGGGGGGGGGGGTGACGCCACCTGCTGGAAGATACTACATGCCCATATCCAGGGATGTATATAAATGGAACCGCTATTTATGTTGGACGTGTTGGAGAAAACTTAAACCAGGCAGAAGATTCAGAAAAATGTCTCAGAAAACACAAATGAGGGAAGTGCAACAGATGGAAACTACTGTCACGAAAGAAACCCTTACTACACTGTCCACCAACTGAATTAAATAACAAGGAAGGAAGACAGCAACAGAAGTAAAATATATTTTATGTAGTGGCAATAAGGAGAAAGAGTTCTGCAGTAGTAAGAGAGGTCTTAATAAAGGATGGGAGGAGAGGGCTTCCTGCTTGAGGGCTACATACTCTTCCGAGCCCCAGAAATGTTGCCTCCACGTGATCAGAAGCCACAAAGTTAGGGCTGCTGAAGGGAAAACATGCAATATTGACATGGGCACAAACACACACAGTTAGAATGAGAAGTACTGAAGCTCAGAAAGGAATTTCATCACATCAGTCTACTACAATAAACTCATAATTATGAAATTGTTAACAGGTATGGTATGACTCTTGGGTCTTTTCATTATAAAATCTTCCCCCTTTTTTCCATAAACTGGGCAGAAAATGAAAAGTTCAGTACCTCTGCTCATCCCAACACATTAACAAATTAAACCCGGGGGGGGGGGGGGAATCTAGGCACCTTCTATGTTTTAAACAAAAAAGCCCTCAGCCCAAATCTCCAATTAGGCACAGAGAAGAACAGGAATAGCATCTGCAGACGCCAACACACGGCAACTGTCACGGTCTCAGCCGCACGGGGGGCGTGCCTTGGGGAACCACACAGCTGTGGCTGCAGCAGCCAGAAGGAATGTTTCCATAGGAAACTATTAACCATGGGAAGGAAGCGACAACACACTTGAACCCCAGGAGCAACAGGGAGGGATCCCCAACCTAAGGCCTCAACCCAGAGCAGGAAGGCCAGTGCAGGGCTCAGGCAAAGCCCACGGCAACAGCAGCACCAGGAGCAGGCAGAAGGCACTGTTGGAATTGGGCCTCTGTCCAGGCCTATTTCCACCCATCGCAGTCAGGCTGAGGAAGAGGGCTTGCATTTTTGCACAAAGGGACAGGCAGCCTCCACCCCTTGGACTCCATTTCTTTCAAAGTGCCGTTTCTTTTCTAAGGCAGTCTGGATCCCCTGGCACAGGAGGATGGTGCACTGCATGACCCAGCTACATAACTGGCCTCTTGTCCTCAGGCAGCGGCAGCAGCAGTGGATGACACTGTGGTTCGCCAAAGATCCTCTGTGCCTCAGGCAGCAGCACACAGCCAGAGCTTCTCTGGATTACTCCTGTCTCGTGTCAATGCAAGCAAAAGAGGGCTTTAAAGTCCAGCCGCATCAAGACCGTCCTCTTCTTATTAATCCCCAACCTGACACCGCCCTGGGGAACAGCAGCCTGAAAAAATGAAACTGTTCCTGAGTCTTGGCCAAGAGTCCCACATCTGAGCCCCTTCAGGTCAGGGGCCGAGATCTCATGCCAATGCAGCACTGGATGCAAGCGACTGCTCTCAAGGCCATTCCCGCTGCCACCGATACTGCTCTGAGGCTCAAAGGATCCCAAACTTGGACAAAACAAGCTCTGGCCAGCCTCCCTACAGCACTCCAGAGGCATTTCGCCAGCAGCCAACATGGCCTGGGCTTGGCCGGATGAAGGAGCCTGCCTTTCCTCCCCGCCTCACCCACCCCGCCTCCAGCCAAGATGGTGCTGCTGACTTACCCAAAGCCTGGGGGCCTTCTCCAGTGGCCACTGCCTCCAAGCAACTTTGCAGAGGGCTGGAAAAGAGCCCACGGGACTCCTCCTGTGGGAAACCCACAATGGGCAGGCACCCTTCTTGCCGTATCTCTCGTGACTCGCCAAACACCTTCATGGGAGTCCCCCGGGCCTCGCTAGGGGCTGCTGTTCCATGTGGCCCCTCCCAAGGGCTGCTGACACTGTAGCAATCTACCGGGAGCGCCAGCTCAGAGTCCCGGTCCTCGGGAATAATGGCAATGCACTGGCCTGCATCGCATAGGCCTGGATAGCAGCCTGGCAAAGGGTCCTCCGCACACACATACCGAACATTCACTGCACAGTCTTCCGTATAATGGCCTGGCCGGATGGGGCTACTGCCGGCCACCCGCTTCTCTTCATAGAAGCAGCAGGGCAAGGCCTCACGTGGGACCCCCTGTGTCCTAACACTGACCAGACCCTGACTTCTCCCTGTCTGGGGCTCCCACACAGAGCCGCACCCTGACCAAAGAGGCATTCCCTGAAGCAGCGTGCTGCCACCCCTGGCTGCCCTACCCAGCAATTCCCGTGGGGCCCCTTGTGCTTCCAAGCAGCAGGCACATGATCGCTCACAAGGCTCCCTAACGGTCCGACCACTTTCTCCAACGCCCTCAGGAAGCACTCCTGAGCCTCCTCGCTCAGAGAGAGTGTGGGCAAGTTCCTTCTGCTCCAGCGAAGAGCGGCTGCTGCTGCTGCTGCTGCTGCTGCTGTAATTCATTTCAAGGCTGCAGTCAGACAGCTGGTCCCCTGCTGCAGTGACGGGCCCAGACTGGCTCTTGCCTGCCCCTGGGTGCAGTGCAGAGGAGGCTTCTGGAAGCGTCACCTCCCCACAAAGGGCCCTGCTCTTTTCGCCTCCATGGGAGGGGCTTTTGCTGCGGTAGATGTAGGGGTCGTAGTCACTGCTCAGCGAGCTGCGGAAGGTGGAACAGCTCCCATAGATCCCCTGGTTGCTGACCTCCGTGCAGTCCACCATCGAGTCGCTGGAGGAGCAGTGGCACTGGGCAGAGCGGCTGCCACCACTGCTGCTGCTGTCGCTGCCGGGGCAATCCGCCAGATAGCCGCTGCAGACAGAGCGGTGGCCGTGGTAACAGCTGAAGCTGGAAGCACTGCCACTCTCCGGCTGAGAAGAAGGGGCGATGTGGGCCACAGGGGGGAAGAGCCTGTGGCCACCGAGAGGCTGGAAGGCACGGGAAGGGCCCTTGGCAGCCACGTTCAAGGGGAACTGTCCACTCTGTTCCTCAGGGTAGCTCAGGCCTTGGAAGTAGTAGTGCTGAAACACGGTCTCGTACTGGGAGAAGCAAGGTGGTCTGGAGAAGGGGTCGCCGCCGAACCTCGGCCTCTGGAAAGGGTGAGGCATTGGACAGGGCTGATGCTCTGCTGCACCTGGGTGGGACTCCAGATGGAGGATGGGCGGGTAGCTTTGGAAGAAGGCTGGGGTCTCTCCATGCCGATCAACCGTCAAGACAGTGACGGGATTCCCATGGGGATCCATGCTGGTGCGTGTGGGGTAGGCAGTAACTTGACCACCTCTGTGTGCGCGGGCAGGGAAGTGGACGGGCAGGATCACGCGCTGCTGCTGCCGGCCGTGTAACTGGTTAGCCATCTCCTCGCACACCAGACTGGGATTTCCCTTCTTTTGCTCTGTGCATAAAAGAGGAGGTCAGTGTTCAGCTGAAGCTGGAGAGGAGCCAGCCCCAATTCCGCAGGGGAGAACGCTGCCTGACTGTCAGCTGTGAGCCCATCCACCACTACTTATCTAACAGTGGGAGGACGTGCAGTTATGAAAAGTCTTCCTTCTCTTCAGGGACACAGTGGCGGGACAGGCTCCAGCAACTCACCAATAATGTTGTGGCGGCAGTGGGGGCAGGTGTGATGCTGCAGGAGCCAAGGATCCACGCACTTCCTGTGGAACCGATGTGTGCAGGGAATCACGCGGAGCTCCTGCAGAAGCAACAATCCAGCTGAAAGGCTCTCCCAGGCCCCCGGATCCCCTTCCCAGTTCCTTCACACCACTCGCTTTGAGCTTGCCAAGGCGGTGCTGCCCAGAACACATGCTGCTTCTCTTGCCCAGGTAAGCGGAAGGTGCCCAAGGACAGCCCAAAGCCAGGCTGGGCAGAACAGGCAGCGCCTCTCCTTATACCCACACGAAGAGGCCCAGGCAGCTCCTCCTGGGGCAACGCCGATGATCGCTGTCCTTCACAGGGAGTCCCCCGATGGAGCCAGGAGGCCAGCCACCCCGCCCTGGATGTTCTTCCCAAAGCCGTTCCGAAATGTACAACGAGCCCTGATTCGTACTGACCAGCTGCACACCAGGAGAAGGGCTTCCTCCAGTCCCTCACCTCCCCATCCATGTACTTCTCCAGGCAAATGGCACAGTCCGAGGTGGACCCACTGCTGAGCGTGTCCAGAGCACCACAGCTGCCTTCGCAGGGCCCTTTCAGCTTGGATCTGAACTTCCGAGTCTCCATCTTTTCCAGGGCCTGCAGAGCGAGCCTGTTCATGGAACTCTGCAACAGAAGAGAAGACAGACTGAAGTTCGGGAGCAAAACCCCTAATCCAGACTACGAGTTGGCCCATATCACGCAACAGCAATTTGCTAGGGGTCAAGTGTTTCACCAGTGTATTCAACGACAATTCCAGGCATGTGCCTCTGCTGCTAAGACGACTGCAGCAGAAAGAATCGTGGCCTTCCAAAGCAGAAGCAAAGTAGAGATCTGGCCCTGAGAAAGGGAGGCTGATGCAGCAGGTTCTGCTCTGTCCCAAGGACAACATTTCTCTTTTCTGGCAGCCCCAGTGAATGGGTCTAACTCTTACCTGGCTGCGACGCTGCTTCAGTTTGATCTTGATTAGAAGAACGAGGCAAACCAGAGAGACCACCACAAAAAAGGCCAAGAAAATCCCCATGTCGAAGTATTCGGTAGGTTGCTTTGGAAGCAAGGGGATGGAGGAAGCAGGAGATAGAAAGAGGCAGTTTAGATTTCCTGCAGTGTATTACAAAACCTCTTAGATGTTTGAATTGGTAGGCTGTGACAAGGGTTAGAAACATCTCATACCCAGAGGTCACTCAGCACATTGGCTAAAAATCAGTCATAACAAACCTGGGTTCCCCGTACGCACAACGCTTCCCACTACAAGTACAAAAATGCTACAGGTAACTTAGTCTCTGGCTTTATCAGTCATGAGCAGAAAAGCGACTTAGGCGCACCTACCCAGGACTGCAGCCCTATACCAGAGCACGTGCTTCCTTGGAGTTGGTGCCAATAACCTATCTAATGCCAAGCCAAATAGATGTTAGTTCTGAAAGGGAACTATGTGTTCCAAAATCTTCCCACGTGGCAAACTCTTGTTTCTAACTTGCTGAGTTCCTCCTCTGGGAAGAGATTTTTGCAATGCACCAGAAATGGAATTTTAGCATCCATCCTACCCCAACCATCACCGTTTCCTTCCGGACTGCCTGTCTTGGCAAGGAGGGCACCCATTCTCCACCTGGAGACAAGAAGCAGCCAGCACATTTGAAAACACATCTCTGTATGTAGTTCATCCTCCTCCGTTTTAGCTGCTCTTTTCCCCATCAAAGACTGAGCAGGCAGTTTGGTTGACAACCTTTCTGAATACCCACAAAAATCTGGAAAAATTTACACCTCCTTCTTCTACTTCTGCTGGCTTTAGAGTGATCACAGCTAGCCACAGCCTCCCTTGGGAATCAAGACACTTTCCTGCCTGGCTTATACTAACCCTTCCCTTTGCCACAGTGAGCTGTTGTCGATCATTGTCTGGATCTTCTTGTGCTTTTCACAACCTGACTAGTGCCTTAATAGACCTCAGGCAGAAAATACTCTTTAAAGAATGGTCCCATTGGCCCAGCAGCCAGAAAGTCCAGTGACACCTCAGAGCCAGTCAGATGGACTAGAACTGACAGCTAAGGGTCAGCAAATGACCTATCAGAACCCTCCCTGCAAAAAAGAGGGGCAATGACCACAGCCTGGCTGCAGAAACTTAAACCGGGAGGCAGTCTTGTCACTTGACTGGACCTGCATTGCCCCGAGGACTTACTGGTGGTGGACGGTGCTGGATTCTGGCCCGTGCCACTTTCTGCTTGTTAACAATGTTCATCAGCTTGACTGCATCTGCCCCCTTCACATAAACAACTGGTCGTTTCAGTGGGTCTTCCAAGCCCTGGTTCAACTGCAAAAAAGGAGACGAGGTGAATGCCAATTTTCCTCCGCTGCCTCTCTGCTGGGCAGGAACCCAAAGGAGACATGCCCTCCACCCCCACCCCATCCCCATCCTCATCCTCTCCCAATCTGCTTCAATAATTAAGAAAGTACAGCCTTTGGGACTACCCGGCACTGCCTTTGGAGATTCCAGAGCTGCGACGGGTACAAAATGCAACAGCTGAGAGCTCCTGAGAGGTCAATGCCACCAGGTGAGAACAATACCCATTTTGAAACTGCTCCAGTGCTCTTTACAGCCCAGCAGCAGGAAACCTTGGGCACACTTGCCCTGATCAGACTTGCCTGTCTGTCCAACCCTGCAGAGAAGGCTGGCTGCAGGTCCCTCTCCTTGCACAGTTCGTGGGGGTGGGCCAGACAGCAGGCTTCCATTTTATGGAGCCCTGCTTCTACTCTACAGGCCAAAGCAGGCCCTCGGTATTTAGGCTTCTTTACCCGAATGGTGCCTACGATATGTGAGAGTCTTTACGGAATATTTTTCATTATTGCAGCTGATGTTTAAAGTCTTGATTTTCCTGCACCCCACTGCTATAAATACTGTAACATCAATATATACTGACACACACTTACATACAAAGGGAGAGCTCACAAACTGCATACCTGATCAATGGCATCTGGATTTTCAGAAACATCAAAAATGACAGCTGTGGCTCCTCTTTGAATTGCCCGCTTGGCCTACAAAGAAGAGGGGGAGAGGGCCTAAGAACAGCTCCCTGCCTCAGTTCCCTCTTGGTCTACTTCCTGTCTAGGACACCAACCAGCGGCAGGTGCCACGAAGGGCTGGAGGGGAGAAGAGAAAAGGAGCCACTGGGAAGGGAGCCATATCAAAGCATAGACTCCCTATATTCCTCCCCACCCCCCAAAATGGCACATAATCCATCAGTATCCCTGACATTCCCTGCCTCTCGCCCAAGGCATCAGAGGAAATGTTCTCTGCCTGCTACTGCTTATGGCCACAAGTGGGCAACCTTGAGCCAAGGGAGCCTTCCTTGGTTCTTTTACTATTCTGGTGATTTAGGATGGGGTGATGATGCTGCGAGCCCCCCAGGAAAAGAAGAACTGTCTTCTCCTGACCAGGAGAGAGCTCAAGCGCAGGGCCAAGCTCCAGGGCCAAATGTGGCAGAGGGTGGGGCCTGGCACATCACTTGGGGGCCAAAAGGGCCTTCAGCCTCTGCCCCCTCTTCAACCTGGGTCCTGAGGCAGATCCTAGCCCCCCCTCCTCCATTCCTTAAGGAGCCTCCAACTATGTTCTGCAGAGTAGGTCTCACGGCCCGCTGCCGCTGATGCAGGAGAGAGGGATGGGTGCCCAGCCCTCAGCCACCACCCTCTGAGGGCCACCCAGCGTCTTGAAGTGGCCCTTTCTTTCAGCAGCCCACCCGGGGTAAGGGGTGCTAACCTACTGGGTGCTGCAGTCACAAGAGGGGGGAGAGGGGAAGTCCTGTCCCCCTTTCCCTGCGGCAGGCAAGGCCCCTCCAGTTCCAACGGCTTCTCGGCTTTCTCCGTTCCCGCCCCCCAAGGGGGCAGCGTACGTGTTTTTGTTTTCTTAGTGCCCAGCTCAGGAAACAACGCCACCGCACCCCACAGGCTGCAGTTCAGGACTGGCAGCAGCCCTGACAGGCGGGGCTCCACTCCGGCATTCCCCAGCACTCCGCTCTCCAGAGCTTAGCTACAGCTTGGCCTGACCTTCCAGGTTTCCCTGGCAGGAGATCAAAGCGGCCAAGCCACAAACATACCAGAGCAGGCGGCAGCCGACCCACTCACTCACTCCCCCCCCTCCTCACAAGAGAAGGCCGGCCCAGAGAGGAGCAGCAGCGTTGAAGCCCAGGAACGCTGAGCAGGCACAGACCTGAGCACGGCCCCTGCCTCTTCCCTTTGTAACTTGTGGTGCAGGCACCTCTCCAGCAGCCCAGCACCTGCAGAAGGGGGGGCACAACTGCTCGGGGAGGTGGCTGCATGCCTGAGTGCCTGCCTGCCCCACCACAAGAGGGAAGGAGGGAAAGAAGCCCCCCCCCCACGCAAGACAATGCCAGCCACCAAGCCCCTCCTTCTCTGCCACTGCATCAAGGTCTCCCTCCTCCCACCAGCAGCAGCAGCCCCAGACAGGGAGGGGGCGTGGGACAGGCAAGGCCGTGGCTTCCGACTTTTTGGGCAGTTGGCAGGAGGTGAGGCAACTTACACAGCCTAGGACGCCCGTCCTGGCCGGCCAGCCGGCTGCAGCCTTTCCACTTTCGGTCCTCTAAGCTCTGTCCAGCACCGGACAAAGGGGTATGAAGAAAACCTAGACAGACCACAGCGAGCAAGGCTACCTCCCCAGCAGGCTGAGGTGCGTCATCTGGCTTTCAGCTACCTTTACATGATATTTCTGTCTTCCTACAGAAACAACCCGCAAGGCGGCTCACAGCAAAGCAATTCCTCATTCTAAGCACATCTCTGAAAGGCAGGCTAGGGTTAGGGTTAGGCTCAGCCGTCCTCCCTTCTAACTCAACCGCCCCAAAGGGCCCTGCAGAGAGATCTTCCTTGAAGCAAACCCTGAGGCACCTGGATGCTCCCGCCCGACCCCAGGCTCCCAGTTCCTTGAGGTCTGACCATATTGACTGCGTGACTTCCAAGCACACAGCATCTTGGGGCGGCAGCTTTTACATCAAGAGAAAAGCGGAGCCTCACCTAGCAAGGGTGGGGAAGCTCAAGAGCAGGCCTGCATTTGTGGCTTAACTTACAGAAGCACAGCGGTCAGCTGAACATCAGGGGGGATATCGGATGGGAAATGCCTCCCCTGTGGGGCCGGCGGGTGAGGCAAGGCAAGGCAAGGCCCCCGCCTGGTTGTTCAGTGCCGTGCCTCCTCTCCTCAAGGTCTCTCAGGGAAAGAACTGTTTTCTCTTTTTAAGGCAAACACACCTGACCTGGTTCCAAGGGAATTCTGTTAATTACTCTGCCCAACTAAATGTATTTTCTTTCTCCCAACCGCTTTGTGGGCCAGCTCCTGATCCATCCTAATGATGTGAAGTCAAAGAGCTTCTGCTTTGGGAACGGAGATGGTCTGTAAACGTGTGGTAGTGGGGGGGTGTCTTTTTTGGGATGGCCAGGCAAAGAGACCTGTTCATGCCCAGCACCCCACACTCCTTTACGCTGCTGAGCAGGCTCAGCACCTTGCCTCCCCTTTCATCTTAAGCACAGCACCCACCGCTGTTTTCATTTTGCCAATTCCTCAGCTGGATTATTATTCCCAGCACAGGGCTTTTTAAAGATGCAACCACAGAGTGGAATAGGGGTACCGATCCTGCTAGGGTGAAGCCCTGGCTTTTACGGTTCTTGAAGTTCCCAGGACAGGTCGAGGCAACCCAGATCCGATGTTAGCATGTTGATTCACTGCTAAAGAGGTCTTATTATGAAGCACAACTAGAAACTTCTTTCCACACAAGCACAGGCAGAGCTGCAATACAGAGGCCTCAGGGTAAGGATTACAGGAGAACAAAAACAGAAATCCTTTACCTCTAATTAGGGGTCTTCCTTTGCCAAAGAGCCATTCCACAGCAGGACAACTCAGATTAAACTCAGATTCAAGCTGTTGCTCGGAGAACGTCTCCCAGCAGGTCAACCCCTTCAGGGAGGCTCCTCAGAGCCAACAATTTCTGGCCTGTAGATGGGCCTCACTTTGCAGACAGACAGAGAGAGCAGCAGCTTGGGCAAAGGCTGCCTTGGGGAACCAGGCCCCCTTTTGGGGGTCACACCCCCTTCACCTCGCCAAGCCAGCCCCTCACCAGTGAAAGCCCACTGCCAGCAGCAGGAACTTGAACGTGGTCTCTTGCTGGCAAGAGATAAGCCGCCCATTTTCTTAAGGCCCTTTTCAGCAGGCAGTATGACAGGGCTGTCTCCTCCCTGGGGGAGAAGCCTCAAAGCTAATCTCCCATCTTCTCCTCCCTGGGGAGACTTGGCACCTCCAGCATAACCAGGACCCTTCGGAGGCCACTTTGAGAGATCAGCTTCCACATACAAACAGCGCAGCACATCCTGCTGCGGCTGATAACACTGACTCCGCCAGAAGACACAGGCGAATGCTCTGCCATTCCTGAACCACCTGACTCATATCGCTTGGTAGGCAAGCAAGAAAGAACCAGGCAAGGAGAAACATTTCCTTTCCACCACACGTTGTCCTCCTCCTTTGGTGAGGAGGCGCGCTGTCACAAGGTCTGCCTTGCACCAGAGAGTCCCAGGAGCCCCCAAGCCCCTGCTTTCTTCCGCTCCACCTTCCTGCAGCCCCAGTTGAAGGACGCAAGTTGCTTCTAGGCTATGTCTCTCAAATTCTCCCCTCTCCGCTCTCTTCTTTGTTTCACACACCCATTTCAAACTGCTGCTTGGGCTGTTCTCCAGATGTTTCTGAATTAACCTGCCTGCCTCCTGATCAAATGACATCCCAGCCACTAACAGCAGCAACAAGGGAGCAGCGGTAACACAAACGGGAGCAACGTATGTCATCGCGTACACATGTTGTACCATGGGACTCCTTGTCAAGGAACAAGTCCTAACGATGTCTGAGAAAGCGCAGCAGGGGAGGAAGGCGCTGCCCCGACCTCCATTTCAAAGCGCAATTCAAACAGAATTGCAACAGCATAGTGCTACTGCGCCCCCAGAAGTATAAGCAGATTTGCATCTGAACAATTAACTAGACCTCGGAATGGCCTGGGGACCAACTAAAGCCCCAAATGGTCTGTGTGTGGCCCCTAGCCTGCTCCTCAGCTGCTAATTTTCTATAAGTTAGTTAAAACTAAATTTCGGTTTTAAGATTCACTAAGGAGTGAATTGCTCATGAAAAAGGGTGAGCTTCCAGAAACACAGTATGTGTACCTTCTTGCCTTGATCACACCCACCTATCCATTCCTTGTCACCCTGACATGCAGCCCCGTTCATCACAAGGGTCCTGCAGGCCATCCTCAGGTAGAGCAATGTGGCACCCTGTCCTGCCTTCGGAAAGAAGACATTGTTTCTCCCTCCTTCCTCGGTTCTCTGGCACACACATTGTTTGCTGCTATGTCTCAAAAGACCTCCCTTAGTAAAGCCCAGATGACTTATCCCTAACTCACCTAGTTGTATCTTCCCATCACTCTGACAAGAACACGCACCACCCAATGGCTAACCTGCTGCCAGACAAGATTCCTTTCCAAAAATCCATCGTGCTAACTACTTTGCCCTCCTCTGGTGAGGAGGAGGTTATTTTTGTGTCATGTTGCATATTAAATAAGCCACAATTATTGCTTATTGCTGTAACACACTAACTCGCTGACTCCTGTGGAAATGGATATTCTGCCATTTTCCTATTACTCCTGGAAATCCTAGGACACCCAAATGCTTGCAAGCATGCACCGATTCTATTACGGAACAAGACTGACACTTGGTGCATTGTGACCAGCGCAAAACGGAGGCCCCCGCAGGAGCTGCAAGGTCAAAAAAGAGCGCCTTCATGGAGAAGGATGCTGCTGGGGAGCCAGTCCTGAACCACCATGCAAGGTTTTTTTCCCCACTGTGTCCCGGCAGGAACACCTCCAACCCCATCTTCCCCCGGGGACTGTCCCTTCCTTACCTTGCCCAGAACAGTGAGACAGGGCTTGGGCTCCAGTTCAGGCTGCTCCAGCTTCACAACTCCAACCCAGCCGTATTCGTACAAATCTTCTTCATCGTTGCTGTTGCAGAGTCCCAGTGGATGCATCTAAGGAAGGAGAAGGAGAGACCAACGGGCTTCTGTGAAAATTTCCTTCATGAGGTCACCACTTTCCCTGCCCCATGGAAGATCAAAGAACTTATGTAAGAGGTCTACTTGCTTACAGAACTCAACAGCAGCACAGGCATCATAAATGCTTCCCATCTATGATATGGAAAAAGCCACTTCCCTGAGATAAACAAGTCCCTGATAGGAAGCAAACCAGAATTACCAATGCTCCTACTCAGGGGTTTGTTGCAAAGACTGTCTTTTGAAACTCCCGTACAAACTAGCTCTGAAGGAAAGTTTCATTTCTCCCCAACAAAACCTACACGCAGACTTTTTACCTGTCTTGAACTATATCCCTCTGTGCATACAGAGAAGGTGCATCCCAAACTATATGCCTTGGGACAAAGTTGCAGGCAGAAGAGTTGTGCATCATGCTTAAATCAGTGGGGCCAGAGGCAACCTCCTTTCTCCCTTCTCAGACTGCATGGGGCAGACCTCCTGATCTCTTTGGGCAGTGGCCATGGGAACTTCCATATTGTTGATGAGCCCTGCTGCCAGGGATTCCAAGCCTCGGATTGGCGTTCTGTGCTTCGTTTGGAATCCAATTAATTCTGTTTACAGAAATGGGCAAGATAGTGCTAGACTGTTTCTGCTTATACACCTGAGCTGCCGCATTCCTAAGCAAAGCAATAACATCTATCCCCTTCGCCTCTTGAGTCCATTTTATTTTCCTCTTCCTTGTAACTCCTCTTTGGTATCCTAAACAGCCTTGTTGATGGTGGCTAACCACAGGGGGTCTGACTGTGATATTTAATAGGAGCGCCTTCTCAGCAGGACTGGTGGCCGGGATTGGTATCTTTAGTGCCGCCTTTGTGTGAAGCCTCAAAACATTCAAATTACCTTTCATCTGATCTATACCTTTGCATCAGATGAGCATCCCTTCCAGGCTGTTGCCTCTGCAGCACTAGAAGACAACCTTAATTTTTGTTCTCTAGTTAATTTCCTTCTCATTCCTTGGTAAAAGATTAATGTTTTTGAGATGATTCTTGAGTACCCCAAACTATTTTTCACATTCAAACAGCAGATGTCATAGGAGCAATCCTGCTGAATTAGACCAAAGGCCTTGGTTGCTAAGTTCATTCCTCCATACCTGGCATTCAGATTGTAAACACAGGCCCCATTCCCAAACTGCAAGGAATGGCCCCTTTCTTTCAGTCCATTTAACTGGCAGGTAGCTTGGCATAAAGAGAGAGAAATTCAAAAATGTTTTAATCTCTAGATCAGCAGTTCTCAAACATTTTGGATGATTGAGGACCCCTAAGAACTTTGGTTTATGTGAGTTATATCTATCAATATTTACTGCTTTAGAAATTAAAACTGAGAAATTTTGACATATTTATTTAACTTTGCGGATCTCCACTGCTCTGGATGATGATCTCTAAATTCTTCAAAAATGTTATCTAAAAAGTGCCTTTTTGGGTTGAAACCATGGGGCAACTAGATCTGAGTTCCAGTAAGCCATCAATACTAAGGAGACTGCTCAAATTAATATATTTTCCATATTTGATTTCAGTCAGCCACTAAAGCTAAACTGGGATGGGAGATACATCTCAGCCCAATCCCAAGAATTTCTGCCTCAGGGATAATTTGAAGGAAAGGGGAAAAATGATTACAAGGCTCCCAAAGGCTTAAAGTCTCTGTGGATCAGGCCACAGAAGATGGGAAAGCCACAGGAACGGCCACTGACCAACCACTCCCCTCCATTCCTGCACTCGCTCCTCAGAATCCACTGTAAACTGATGCCACAGAGGATGGAGTCTCAGGCCAGGAAGGAAAGAAAGGCTAAAGGGTCCGTGTGAGAAAGGGCTTCTTGGCTTTAACCTCCGATGGCAACGAAAAAGTCATAGTTGCTTCGGAACAGCAGAAAGACTCTCTTTGGTCAGTGTTCAGATACATTTTTTTTAACAGATTCCAGAATTTGACTCTAGCACAGAAAACAACTTGGAGATATGCCATGACAAACGTTTGTTATTCTTTTCTTCTATATATTCTGCCAAAATATGTTCTAACAAAAAATAAAATTGAATTATTAAGCCTACATAATATCTTAGCCTGACCTCAGCAAGAAGGCAGAGCACCAGCCCATCAAGACTGATGCCGAAACTGCTGGTTCACAAGAATCTTACCTTTTTCATACCGTCACTATTACATTCAATAAATTTGTCTGATTTTCCAATGCCATCAGACTGGTGGCGATGCTCCCCCCTCCCCAAGCAGACACCCGTTCTGCAGTTTGCCAGGTGAGAGATTCTGGTTACGCGCGGGGAAGCCAGAGGCGCCCAACTACACAGCAAGAAGATGCATGAGAAACCAATTTAATCTGAGGTTCCAAATCAGGCCGTTTAAACCTTTATTTTTAGTGGCATGCTTTGCCTCACATTAGAGGCCAGGACTGCTGGCGCCTCGAGACTTCCACACCAGCCTCCTGGCATAAGCAAGCCAGAAGTAAACTTGGGACAGAACCCTGCCTAGACCTTGCAGGTCTGGCCAGTAGGGAGGGGTCACAGGAGGAAAGCGGCTTCCTCCTCCTCTTGGAGGAACCCACCCCAGGCAGCCGGCAACTTGGCCGCCTGGCAGGTACTCCCTCTGTCCCACTGCAGCACATGCTCCCCCACTCAAGCAAACAAGGATGCCTTTGTCTCTCCCTTTCAAACCCCAGAAACCAGTCTCACAAGCTGCTGTGATTGCATCAGTGAGAGCTTTCTGTATCAGTTCTGCCTTACCTAATTCCGAAGAGCCTCACCGTGTCACAGCATGGCCACAGCGGGCGGCCTGCTTTGATCTTTCCAGGGCAAAGAAGTGGGAGGAGAGCTGATAACATCTCCTCTGCCTCTATGGATACTTTTAGGGCACTAAACCCCAGCAGCGGCACCCATTCCTGCCCACTGAGTCTTTGCCCATTCAACTGGAGCAGCACCCGTGTAACCTATCAAGCATGGACAGGAGCTTATCGCCAGGCCTGGACACTCATCGCCCAACTTCTGTCAGAAGACATCTACCCCGCCAACAGGTCCTTGGTTTTCTGCTTTGGGCCACAACCTCCAGGCCTGTGAAGGACATCCAAGCAGGGCTGTGTCTCTACCCCCCACCCCCACCCCCCGCCAAGATGGGTAGGAAGGAGAGGACTTCCCGTGTTGCTGCTGAGCCACGCTGACCTGTAGCCCGGAGTTCCAGTGTGTGGGAACTGCAAGGTTGTCTTTCCCTGCATGTCCTAGAGATGCAATGGGGGGTGGGGTGAGTGGTAATCCAAGATACTTTGTTTGCTGTTCAGCTCAGATGCCTCCAGACTTCAACAAAATGCCTCCAATAAGATTCAGATCCATTTGCATGGCCACCTGAAGTTTACAGTCTTCCTGAACACTAAAGTCAGGCAAGAGCTCTGCTGCCTCTGAATTGCCCCTGCAGGTCTGTAAAGATGAATCTGGATCTATAAATCAAATTAGACCAATTTTATAGATCTACTGATCTATAAATCAGAAGGGCTTTATTAAAAGCCTTTATTTGGAGATGCCCACGGGTGACGCAGAGACCACCGGTGATGCGAGTGCACTACTAACGTTGGAGAAATCCCACAGACGGCCTGGTGCACTGCTGGTACAGAGGAACACAGGCCTGCAGCCAAAACTGACCTGCTCTGCTGCACCTTGCAGGAAACTGTTCTTCAGCTCCTGGAAAGAAGCACTGGGTCAAGGGGCTGACCATCCAGGCAACGCTAAAGGCAGAGCGGGGAAGGCAGCCATGCCTCAAGGCCACGAGTGCTTTATGCCTCAGGGGTCACAGGGGTTCTCTTGGACAAATCAGATCCAGGAAGTTCGACCCACAACTAAGCTGCTGCTCTGAAAATTAGGAAATCCAATGAATCAAAGTAAAGTCTCTCTCTCTTTCTCAGAGTTATCGTATCCAGTAATGATAATAGGCTGTGTAGTGCTTTGGACCCAGTTTAGTAAACGTGCTCTGGAATGTGTCAGGGCGACAACGCAACCTGCTTGCGATGAACCAAAGCGGCCATGTTGTTTTCAAGATGGTGCAGCTGAAGCAGAACCCTTACAGCAGCCACTCAGTCCTGGAAATAGAGCTGCTTTAATGAGCTGCAAGAGATGCTGGATTCATGATTTGTAATCCCACACATTCTGAAGTACCTCCTCTGGATCAAACCCAAAGAATTGCACAGCTCTGAATGATCGTAAGAGCCAGCTTGGTCTAGTGGTTAAGGTACCAGGCTATAAACCGGGAGACGAGGAGTTCTAGTCCTGCCTTGGACACAAAGCCGGCTGGGTGACCTTGGGCCAGTTACTCTCTCTCAGCCCTGGGAAGCAGGCAATGGCAACCCCCTTCTAAAAACCTTGCCTAGAAAACTGCAGGGACTTGTCCAGGCAGTCTCTGAAAATTGGACACAACTGAACAGAAAAAAAATGATCGTAAGAAAGTAAGCACATGTGTGCGTGTGTATACATACACTCAGTGCAAAACTACTGAAAACCTATAGACTGAACTATGAGCACCACTTTTCTAATACGGCAATTGTTGCTTATACAAAAGCTTTTGAGCTTTAAACTGGCATATTTCCATTCCTAGAAGTTTAAACAAGAGAGTGTTTGAGCTAAGCACAATGCAGGTTTTTTGCCTGTCTCTTTATATGCAGCCAAATATACTTCTCACTCCTTCCTCACACCCAAGGCCATACAAATCCCATCCCTCCTTACTATGAGTTCAATACCAGGAGGCCCCCTTCTAATCTCCACACAGAGATGGCTACTGAAGAAGGATAAAGACCAGGAAAGTCTCTAGCAGGAGAACAGCTGCAAGTGCGTATGCATGTGGAAGAGGGTAGAAATTTGCTCGAGATGCCTGAGCAGAACAAGTAAACATCTCAACTACTTAGGGCAAATGAAGATTATGAAGCGAGAGGCTTTAGTCTCTCCAACATGCACTGAGTTTGTAGCAGCAAAGCTTCACTCCTCCACAGCTGGCTAAGGGAAGCCTTAGCCCACCCCACCTACTGCCCTTCGTCTGCTCCATCCGCCAATGACGTTTTGTATTATCAGGGATCCTCTCTTTCAGAAAGTGAGTAATCTGCCTCTCCTCTGTATAGAGCAATACACAGCACCTCAAGCATCAGCTTGCTCTCACTCACCCATCCAAGAACCATCCCCAGCATGGGGGCCACAGGCATCCTGAGGCCAGCCGTGCGAGAGAAGGGATAGAGCATCCGATGGTCAGACTTCGCTTTTCCACCTATTACTTGTTTTGGTTACCTTTTGAATCTAACCAAACTTCTTCTCCCCATTTCCCAAATCAATCTTTTACTGGAAGTCAGCATTGAAATGGAGCATTGATTAAAAACCCATTTTCCTGCAAACAAACAGCTGGAACAGCCCCGCTCCCCTACCTAAGTGAACAAGATACTTTTCCTGAGGTCTGAAGCAGCTCTCTTGGGAGCATGTGTTCCCTTATGTCCACTACTCAGACGAATGTTCTTAGAGAACAGCGGCTAACAAGGTTCTCAGCTAACAGGCAATCCCTTGGCCCTCAAAAACAGTTCTTCTATGACAAAGAATGGCAAGCCACTGTCACTCCTGGAAGCCAACAACGGCCTAGCGGCCACATTGAGTCCACCGGAAACTTCCCACCATTGTTCTAAAAAACAGCACTGTCTGGATGTTAAAGAGGGAGCCAAGTCACGTTTTCCTGAGGCAGCTGAAGCACCAAGCCAGGAGAAGCTTAGCTGGTGCCAGATGTTAGGACACTAGCAAGTGAGGCAAAGAACCCATCTGCATTGGGACAACAAGGTAGAAGGATCAGGAGGAAGTACATCAAGACATTGCTGATGTCCAGGAATTCCTCACAGCCACAAGAAACCCCACCACCTCTCCAAACTCTTTGGGTCTGACCCTCATCAAGCAGCATTCAGTGCAGAAGCCAAACCCTTCCCACAGCATCTGCATCCATCAGAAGAGGGACCCATCAGCAAGCAGGCCACCGCAAGGGCTCCTTTGGTGGAGGTGCTCAGTCCCCAGGAAAACTGGTGAGCCTTGCCCCCTCCTGCCAATGGGCTCCCCTGCCAGTTCAGCTCTGCTGCCCAATGCAAGAGGGAGAGAGGGAGGGAGGGGAGGAGAAAGGAATCAGTGAGGCAGGTCTGGTGCTTTTGGACAGCAGAGAGGGGGTGGCTCAGCCTCTGGCCCAGTCCTGCTGCCACGTTAGCCAGGCCAGAAGGAAGGAGGCAGTTCAGTCCAGATTTTCCTCTTAGCCACTTCTTACTACACTTCAAAGCAGGAGTATTTTTGTACAGCCCAGCAAGGAGTGTAACAGGCCAGCTGCTTGCAAAGCACAGGGAGTTAACCCTTGGAAAGCAGGCATCTTCCACCCTGGCTATCCCCGGCCAGGGAGAAGGAAGAGAGGAAAGGCGGCTGGGGGCCTCAAAAAGCCACCCTCGATGTGGCTGAAAAGCTGCCAAGATGACTGCCCACACTCTCACCAGGCTCAGACAGCTCAGTGTGCTGCTTCAGAAATTCAGCTTGGTGACTAAGGCAAGACCTCAGTTCCTGCAGAAACCCTATAAATAGTCAGGCTGGCTGGAGGTTCAGAGCGCCTTAGAAATCTACAACTTCACTGAAAGCCCCAGCTCCAAAAACACTCCTTGGATCCTGCGCCCAAGCCCTTCGGCTGTGCCAGCGATCTCTCTCTGCCAGCAGGTTGCCAGGAAGCCTTGTGTTGCCTGCCTTGGCTGGTACTGGGGAAGGTTCTGGGCCCCACAGTCCTGCCCTTCCCCATTTGGTCCTGGCACAGCAGGCAAGGAGAGCCCCTGTGTGTTGTCAGCCTGGGGAAGGTTCTGGGCTCCACAATCCTGCCCTTCCCCATTTGGTCCTGGCACAGCAGGCAAGGAGAGCCCCTGTGTGTTGTCAGCCCCCCCCCCCAATCAGTCTTGTGACTGTGGTGAGAAGACCCTCCAGTCCAGGACCAAAGAGGTACCCCACAACTCCTCCCCTCTTTTTAGGACACCAACTTGGGTCAAGTGGAAGACAGAGAGAAAAAGCAAGCGAGTGCCCCGTAGGATTCCCCCTCCACAAGGGGTCACAGAACTGAAGAGCTGAGAGGGGCCACTGAGGCCACTTCCCTCCCACCCCTTGGCAAGTATCTCTGTACTCAAAAATTCCTTGTCCTGCATGCTGGAGCAATGGAGAACAGGGATAACCCCCTTCTGCGTTGCATTCTTGTAGACATTTGAAGTGCGCTACGTATCTCCCCGCAGTCTTCTCTTCCAAGGCTACGCGTGGCAAGCTCCTTCAGTCTCTCTTCGCAGGACCACTTCTAGTCCCCTGCTCTTCCTTGTAGCCTTTCTCTGAACTTGGGGCACCTTGTCCAATTCTTCTTAAAGCAAGATGCCCAGAATTCAAGGTGTGTTCTGATCAAAGCAGAAATTGTTATCATTGTTATTATTAAAGTGATTTATCCCCTCCTCAATCTGGAGGAAATCTAGGTGATTTTATAGATAATAAAATAACGTAATAAAGTAATAAGTAATATTACATTACAAGAGTAACAATTGTAATGCTTGTGTTAATTTTGGCACAGTTGTTTCCACAACTATTACCTCCCATAATTTGGACACCAGACTTCTGGTTGGTGCTGTTATGGCTGCAGAATTGTCAAAGGATCAAATGGCCCCAACCCAGAATATGCTTCTGTCCCCATCGTGCTGGCAAAACCACTTGGCCCCAGAGGACTGCAAATCTGTTCAAACCTGAGCCCGGAGGGCTTGGCTTAATTCAGAGCTTTGGCCACTGATGCACGGTGCCAGATCCTCACCCTTGTGAAAGAGGTATCTCTCCCCTCCTCCTTTGCTCACTCCCCTGCTTGCAACAAAAGGGAGCAGCAACGCCTTCAGTGGTCCCAGGATGTTCAGGTCCATCAGACTGCCATACATGGCTGTGGTGTAAGGCTCAGGTATAAAGTACAAACTTCTGTATGCGCTACATGAGCCCCTGTGCCTGTCTATGTTCCTCAAGAGACCTACCAATTCTGTCCACAAGTAAAACCTTCATTTTGACAAGTCCTGCCCAGCCCCCATCTGTGAAACAACAGTGCATCCAGCAGCCTCAAAGATTTGAGGTTAAGAATGCTGGAAATTCCTGCATTTGGGCACAATCCCAAACAAGGTGCTGTAAAAATAAAATTGCATCCACAATGTGTGCTCTGGAACTCCCACAACAGATTCTGCCACAGCAGGTCTTCCTCACTGCTACTGACACAGTTTGCTCTCTTACTGGGCACTGCCCAAAGGGGGGCTTACATCACTCTTTCAGTTTCTACCACAACCAGTGCACCCTTTCAGAAACGAAAGGTTCAACCCTGTCTCACTTGCTGAATCAGCACAAGCCCCAATGGGCCACCCTATGTGAAGCTCATGCCACTGTTTTTACAGAAGACCGTAGCACTACACATAGCTGCACAAGAATTTGAAAAGCCATCTCCTCTTGTGCAAATCAGCCTGAGCATTCAGATCAACCTTGGAGGGCTTGTCTGAGTTCCTCTGTCACCAGAAGTAACGGAAATTGTGACAATAAACCAGGGGTGAGGGTGATGGGAGGCAGCATCCTGCATCCGAACCGCCATTCACGGGAGGCCTGCTGGCACCTTCCCTCTTCCCAGCAGTTGGGTGGAGACTTTTTCACTCCCCTGCTCTGCAAAGCTCTCTGCTTGGATCTTGGAATTGTACTGATTCTACTGTGATGCTGCAGATGATGGCGATGATCATAGCTTTGAGACTGCTTTGTATGTGGGTACCACTGGCACCCCACTGACCAAAAACGTGTAGGGAATAAAGAAGACACCAGGATACCTGACCCACAGCTAAAAAGTGGGAAGGAGAAAGATACACGTACCCTACAGGGTCTAGGTCACATTTGGTAGTTTCTATTACTTCCTGAGCCATAAATCCTGGCTTACAAACCACAATGGTTGAGTTCAGACAATGCGCTAAGCCAAAGCCAAACCAACCACATTCTGGCTTAGCTAAAGTGAAGCATGTGCCCAGCCATGTTTCAATGCTCCTGGTCCATGACAACAAGCCGATGGAAAGCCATGGAAAATCTGGAATTAAATTTGCTCAACATCTGGCCTACCTCACACAGCTATCAGGAAAAGGAAACAGATTACTTCCCTATTTAAGCCACCCTGAGCCTCTCAGAGCAGGAAAATGCTGAGAAATGTGGCCACTTCTCCTACCCCACCCCAGAGCAGTTGTGCTCCCTGGCATCTTGACTAACTGGGATTCTCTTCCAGCAGCTTCCCTGCTGTGCTGCCAGCCATGTTCCTTGTATCGATGCCTCTTTAAGGGCAAACCTCCATCTACTTGGCCTCCTCAGCAAGGAGATAGGCCCATTCCACAACCCTGTGCCCCTAAGAACAGGGCCATTTAGCCCCACAATTCCCCTGTGCAACTGATGCAGCATCAGAGAGACTCTGCTCAAGCAGTCAGGAACATCAGGTTTAAAGCAGGTTCAGACAGGGAATGCACAGTCCCTTTCGTAACCAAGCCCAAAGCTGCAGCCCCTGGCAGGGACAACAAGGGGCATTCTGGAAAATCCCAGACTAGAGTCAGGCAGCCACGTTACAAAAGCCCAGAGAGGCTCATCTCCTGCCACTGTGCCCCACTGCATCCAAACACGGCCACGTTCACACTTGCAAAGGATAAGTTCTGAAAAGGCCTCTTGCCTCATTTTCATTCCTGCCTCCGCTTCCATTTTCCACAGTGCCCAAAATAAACAGCACATCCACAAAGGGCTCAAGATGAAAGGAAGAACTTCAGTTACAGTATAAAGAAGTACAAGCTGGAGTGATCTGAGGCTGCCTATAAATATGCAAGATCAAAGCTGGTCCTGTTAAATTAAAAATGCTGTCACACAGATAGGAACTAGCCTCTAGCACTGCCGGCTTCAACATGTGAGCCTCTGATCGAGGCCGAGGGAGAGAGAAACAGAAAGAGGCTGAGCACCCCTAGAAGCTGCATTCACCAGAAGCAAAGAAGAAAAAAGAAAGGAAAAAGGTTCACCGGTAGCAGATGAGTTTTAATAAGGTGATTACATACTTTTCGTGCAAGTTATCAGAAGTTAACTACCTCTCACAAGGCAGCCTCTGGGCTCTACAGGGACACTGGGCAGCACTTCTTTCTGATCTCAAAGCTGGAGCACCCCTTGCAGGGCGGCCCCCGAGCAGTGTCTTCTGTCCCAATCCTTCCTCTACAAGCCCTTGGCTTCCCTGCAAAGTAGGGCCCAAGAGCCTGATTTTTACCCACCACCGCACCCAGCCCCACACAGGCTTCTTCTATTCCCAAGGGAAAATTCTGACCACTTGAGGGCAAATGCTGCTGCCCATCAGCATTCAGGAACCTCAGTTGAGGAACCATGATGATTCAACAATTCCATCCTCAACCATTCCATCCTCGCTCTTCTTGCGGCCCCTTGTTCCCCATCCTGTCTACAGGACACCTTGCTCTGGAATGGTTCCCAGGTATGGGGAGGGGCTCTTCAGCGCAGCAAGGAAACCAAAGGTCTCAGGACAGGGGTGTGTAAGAAATTAGGCTTAGCAGAGAAAGACATCCACAACCACAGTGGGTTAAGTCCTCCCCTCCTGTGCCCAAAAATGCCACCACCAGGCCAAGCCCATCAAAAATGCCCACATACAAAGCAAGCACATAGAGATGGGAGTCCTTTTCAAGTGAGAATGGATGGGGTTCAGGGCATCCCACCCCACAAACACACAGCCAGCTCTCAAGTCCCTGAACTGAAACCCAAGTCCAGCCAGGGCTGACTACCCCTGCAGAGCAGGAAACACCCTCAGTCTACCCTCAGAGCCTCAGGCCACGCGACACGCCTGGCCTCTTGCAGGCCCACTGCCCCATCCCCGTGGCCCTCAAGAACCCCAGAAGAGGGCTCACAAAAGGGGCCGCCCGCGGAAAGCAGCAGCAGGACCCCACGATTCCGGCCAGGCAGTAGGGCGAGGTGCAGAGGCGCTGCCCTCCAGGATCGCGGCACCGCGTCCCCCTCCAGTTGCGCCGGCCGTGCGCTCCACGTCTCCGGGCAGACCCAGGGCCGCTGCTCCCGGGCAGTCCGGCGACCCTCGGCAGCGCACGAGCCGACTTCTCCCGACCCCGCGTGCGACGGGGACTGCCCGGAACGCCCGAAGTCGATGTGAAAACGCTGCGAGGGGCGGCCGTTCCTTCCTCCCCGGGCGCCTCGCGGCCCCCCAGCCCTTCGTCCGCGCGCTCTGCAGATGCTCAGAGGCCGCCCCGCCCCGCCAGGCCCGGAGCCATCTTGCGCCGCCGCCGCCGCTCACCTGCACGATCTCGCCCTCGGCGCTAAGCGTGGCCCCGGCGCGGGAGAAGCGGCCCTGCAGCCCCGTGGTGTAGGTGGTGTAGTCGCCGCTGGGGCTGGACTCGAAAAGCACCACCTCCACGAAGGCCGCCTCCCGGCCCAGCGCCGCCGCCGCCGCCGCCAGCGCCACCACCAGCAGCGGCCCCGGGCCCGGCCTCATCGCGCCGGCGGGCCCCCCGCGCCGGCCCCGGGCAGCGGTGGCGAGGGGGGCGCCCGGCCGGGATCGCGCATCGCTCCGCGGGCGCAGCCGGCCCTCCCTGCGCCGCCGGGCGGCTCCTCCTCCCCTCACTCCCGCTCCCGCCCGGCCTCGGCCTCGGCCTCGGCTTCGTGTCGTCTCCCGGCGGCGGGGCGGCGGCGGCGGCGCTCTCCTCCTCCTCCCGGCCCAGCCGCCGCGTCCCTTTCATCCGCTCCACGTGACAGGGCCGCGGCTGTCCCCGCCTCCGGCCCGCCTCGCCGCCGCCGCCTCCTGGCCGGGCAGCGCGGGGCCCGGCGGGTCGCTTCGCCTCTGGTGCGGAAAACGGCCTGGGCGGGGCAGGGTGACCCAAGTCCCGGCCAGCCGGCCGGGAAAGGGGACAGGCTTATGCCCCCGGCAGGGGTCCTCCAAAGTCTAAGGGGGATCCGGCGGTGGAAGTCCACGTTGCAGCCTCATCCTAAGGCGGAGAGGGGCCGTCTAGAAACACCGGAACGAAGACAGCTTTCGGGGCAGCGCGTCTAACGCGCTAGGGTACCCTAACCCTCCCCCTCCCCCTCCCCCTGCCAAGGAGCACCCGTCCCCACCCCCTGCCTTGACCAGCAGCGTCAGCGCTGGAGGGAGAGCCCCCCGACAGTAATTATTCTTCCGCAGCTCGGCGGCCTGGAGAGGAGCGGAGGTCTGCTCGCCACAGGGTGCGGGCATGCCGGCGTCCAAGGGGACCCCCTTCACGGGAAACTGCGGCTGTGCGTTTCGGGCGGTCGGGGGAGCCTTTTTTGGGTGAAGCAATCTTTGATTATCAGAAAACGGGGCGGGAGCCAAGGAGGGGACGGACAGCCCTTCCCTTTCGCCTTGCGGGTGGGCTGTCTTGGCCGGTTTGATCAGCGGCCGATTTAAGCCCGGGACGGCCGCCCGGTTTAGTTCTCAGCGCTTCGGAGGCGGCATTTCCAAGCTCCCGGGGCAGCCTCCCGCGATGCCGATCATCCGGGTAGCAGACGGGAAGCTGGGCTTCAGACCGCCTGGGACCGAAGGCCCCGGAGACGGATTCCGCTCCACTCCAGCGCGAGACCGCAGGCGCGAGGAGGCTTTTCTCTCTCTGCGCCGTCGTAGCCGAAGGAAGCTCAGAGGGAGAGACTCGGGCAGGAAGAGTCTGCAGGGCGGCTTGTGGGTCAGTCGCTTCCTTGAGCTCGCTGCCCAAAGTCATCTGCTCCCTCTGCTGGTTGCTAAGGCAGCGAGGCCCGTGAGCCACTCGGATTGTGGGTCGAGTACAGTAAAACTCTTGCTCTGCCCTGTTCCCTTGGGCAGCTTTGTATCCTCCCCGCCCATAGTCCTCTAAAAATGGGGCGGGCTATAAATACGGTGGAATACATATTAAATAAATAGGCCGATACCCTGCCAGGGAGCCATGCCAGGTACGTCACCGGGACGCAGTGCCCCGCGGAGGGAAAGGGAAGTTCCATTGGCTGGGCACAAACTGCCCCGAGCAACAAGGCATTGGCTGGATCCCGGCTCTCGCCCTGGAGCTGTAAAATCTCTATCCCTGGCAGACTTCCCCGTTCCGTTTAGATTTTCGATATTTTTAAAACCCCAGTTTGCAACATCATAGACGGCGGATCAAGTACAGCAAAATAGAAACAGCAACAGACATGAACACCTAAGCCGTGTTCAATAACATACAGTTTTAAAATGCTGGTTCAGTGTTTTAGAGGAATCATTCCTTCTGAAGCGGGCAACTAGCCGCCAAGAATCTGCCCCCCGTCACAGCCAAGCCAAGAAGCGGCATCGCTCGGCCGAGGACCAGATGCTGTCGACAGCCAAAGCTAAGGTCCCTGCTGCTCCTCTCTCCGCTCGAGTCCCTGGGAAGTTCCTGCTGGCCGGAGCGCGGGAGGACCCCGGCTCCCATCCCCTGCAGTAAGGACTTGCCTCGGCCCCACCCCACCCCACACCACACACAGACTCGTGCCTGCTGCCTCCCACTCGGCCATGGAGCACAAGGGCAAATCCGGGTCAGGCCACCTGCTCAGCACCTGCTCCCGCTGCCCGCAAAGGGCCTGCTCCGACTGCTGCCGGAAATGGGGGAGCCGCTCAGCCACCCGCGCCGCTCAAAGCGCTGCGATCTGCTATCTCTGGGAGCGGAGCGGCTGACGGCTGGCGAAGGGCTCGCGGCAGGGAGTCCGGCTGCACTGGCAAGCCGAAGCTTGGCTGCTGCCACCCTCCAAGTCCCGCTACGGAGAAGCCTTCCGTCTTAGTGGCTTTGCTCTTTACTGTACGGTACTGCGTTGCATTTTCCTTCACGCGGTTGTGGGGTTTTGCGTTACCTAAAACTCGGGCGCCCGCCACAAGCAAAGCCCCTGGTGCTTAACGAGCTGGAACTGCCCCGGCCTGAGCCTGGCCGCTGAGCTGGCTACAGGGAGCCCCGCCCAAACAGGATGCGCAGAGGCCGCCGTGTCCTGGAAGGAACCGGTTCAGCGGCGTCCTCGGGGAGGCCGCGCGCCCAAGGGAACCTTCTTCGAGGGAACCGGGGGCGGCACCCGGAAAGGAAATCCGCGCGCGCACCAAGCCACGCCTCCGCCTGCCGGCGTCCTTCTGCGACTGCGCGGGTGCTGGCGGCCAGCGTGGCGCTCGGCGAAAGCGAGAGGCTTGCGTCAGCCACCCCTGACGCAACCGCGCCCCGCCCCTGCCTGCCATAGACCAATCAGCGAGCGGCCGCACGGGGGAGTCTCTTGGCGGCAGCCAATCAGGGAGAGCCACGACGTGAGATATGCGCGGGAGCCGCGGACGCCCGCAAGCGCAAACAGTTCTACGCACCGACGGGGCTGGTCGCTTCGGAGAGTCGCCGGGCCCGTCGGCCGCGAAGGAGGAGGCCGCCGCCCCGCTGTCGGGATGGCTCCGTTGCCGGGCCCTGCTGCGCCGCCGCGCCTCCTGCTGCTGCCGGCCGCGTCGACAGCTTCGGCGCCTGCTCCCGGGGCCGCCTCGCCTTCCCCGCCGCCGCGCAAGCGGCAGCGCCTGGCGCACCTCAGCCCGGAGGAGAAGGCCCTGCGCCGGTAAGGCCGGAACCGGGGGCCGGGGGCTGGGCGCGGCCCGGCGCGGCAGCTCCTCATCCTCTTTCTCCCTTCTCCAGGAAGCTGAAGAACCGCGTGGCGGCGCAGAGCGCGCGTGACCGCAAGAAGGCGCGCATGGGCGAGCTGGAGCGGCAGGCCGTCGAGCTGGAGGTCGAGGTAGGGCGGGCGGGCGGCGGCGGCCGTGGTGGGGGGCTGCTGGCCGCCCGGGCGCCCTCTCACCGCCCCTTCCCCCCCCTCTCGCGCAGAACCAGAAGCTCCAGGCCGAGAACCGGCGGCTGCGGGAGCGCGCACGCAGCTTGGCGCGCGAGAACCAGGATCTGCGCCTCCGTCTCGGACTTCCTGCGCTCAAGGTGCGGGCCGGAAGGCCAAGGGGCACTGCCATGGCCCCTGCTCCTGACTGGCTCATCAACAGTCCTTTCCCACAGGTGGAAACGCAGGAGGAGGAGGAGGAGGAGGAAGAGGAAGAGGAAGGAAGCATTGCCCTTGGGGCAGAGACCGGGTCCTCTGAGTCCGCAGCACTTAGACTACGTGTTCCTCTGCAGCAGGGACAGGCCCAGCAGTCTTCTGCCTCCGAAGCGGGGAGGAGGATGAAGGAGCAGCTGATGGCCTCCTCCTGGGTGCAGACAGCCTGGTTTCTTCAGATGCTGAGGTGGGTAAAAGTGGCTGCTGCCCTTCCTGTTTTCTGTCCAGCCCTGGGGGATTCTCTGAATTGTTTGTCTTAACCAGTTGTGTGGGGTCTGTCCTCTCTTATAGTCTGATCTCCTCTTGGGCATTTTGGACAGTCTGGATCCAGATATGTTCCTGCACTACAGCAGCTCGGAGGCAGCCTACTTTGAGAAGCTGCAGCAGGAAGTGTGTGGAGAAGCAGCTGGTCCCTTACCAGCCTCCTCCAGTCCCTCTCTGGGGCCCGCGCCACCCAAGCTGGACGCCATTAATGAACTGATCCGCTTCGATCACGAGTACACCAAGCCATTCTTCCTGGAGATCATATCAGAAGTGGCCAACCAGACCAGCTCACTGATGGAGGAAGTGGTGGCTTCTCCTCCCCCGCAAGTCCCCACCTCTGTGAAGGAGGAGCCTGCAGATACACTTTTGCCTGACCTGGGCCTCTCCCACCTGCTCTCCCCAGACCAGAGGCCTCCCTCGCTGCTGGATGCAGCTAGTGACTCAGGCTATGAAGGCTCACCCTCCCCATTCAGTGACCTGTCCTCTCCTATGGACACAGACTGCAGCTGGGAGGAGGCCTTTGCCAAGGAGCTCTTTCCCCAGCTGATCAGTGTGTGAGACACAGCTCCTGGACTGCACTGGGATAGACAGGGCCTTTTGAAAGAGCCTTCCTCTTGAAAGTGTTTCATCTGAACCTTAAGTATTGCTTCCTTTTTTGTACATTGCCTCTGCCCGCTACTTGCCTAATCAAGGTGTTCCAGAGCCCTTCCAAGAAATGAAGCCGCCACAGAGTTAGCCATATTGGGAGGAGGGGTTCGTGCTTAGGGAGAAATTGCTAGCCCCTTTCAGTAGCTTCTACTCAACATGTAAATAAAGGTCGGGGTGGGGGATTTGAAATATTCTGTAAATATACACGTACTGCTTCTTTGAAAGCTATTTTCCCACAGCATATTTATAACTTTGCTGTAATTAAAACGCAGAGCAAATGATGTCTTTTCCCTAGCCTTGTTCTAAAGTGGGGGGGAGGGGGCAGTGAAAGATCATTCAGGAAAAGGGGGAAATGCATTGGTCTGTTTACAGTTTTGTGCAAACTCGGCCATTTGTATTAATTTGGTGAACTGATTCAATTAGCTATGGGTAAATACACATGCATTCCTAGCAATCTGAGTACAAAGTGTTACTTGGAACAGGACAATATAAACCAGTGGTTGTGTAAAATTTTAGGGAAGCGTAAAACCTTGGCCAGTGTCACAAGTGGCAGCCATGAAAATGCCAGAACATTACAAAGTTTTCTTCTTCCTCTTGCTGCACACGCTGGCAACATCTCTTCCCTTCTACTATTTCCTGAGGAATTTACAAGGAATTTCTCCCTGTGTTGTTGGAACCTCTCTCTGAACACTTGGCTCAGCTGGCTCTGGGAAACTAGATTTGCACCCAACAGTAAACCTGTCTGAAGCTCTGCACGTGAGCCTCCTAGTTAAGATTTCAAGAAGCTAAGCAGCAGGAGGCTACAATGCAAATGTCTCATCCCTGCATAAGTAGGGCTACGCAGGACTCTCTCTCTATAGGAATGGAGGGTTAGCTAGAAACCGCCTTAGATTTCCAAAAAATGCTCTTACACACAGCATGCAACTACTCCATGGCTACTGGCTACATGTATTGCTTGAACCCTTGGACTCTGGAAGTACATGAAGTGTCTGGCAAAGCCTCCCATTGCAAGGCTTGTTCCCTGTTTGGTGCAATAGTGTGCAGGTGGAGTGCTGCAATCATCTCATACTGTTGCTTGGTTCCAACAAGGCTGCCTCAACAGCCAGGCATAACAGCCAAGAACTTTGTTGCCCATCACTATCAGAATATTTTAGCATGCCGTTTCATTGCAATAGATCCTTTTCCCACTACTAGTATGCTATAAGCTAACAAGTCAGCGAGCTGCAGGCTGCAGCCTGACAGCGACATACCTCTAACCCTAACCAATAGTGGAACATTGTCAATTGTTCTTCAGTGTTTACAACTGTGTGCCACATGGTCCACTCCCATCTGACCCAGAAGGCTAAACCCAATTCCCTGACAGCTCGCAGTGTGCCACAGCAGACTTATCATAGGTCAAAGGAATTTTGCACCCTCCCCCCAAAGTAATCTTCATACCTTTTTATTATGTAAGCCACTGAGAGCTGAACTGATTACAGCAAGGTAAAAATGTAAATTTTCAGCACTTATCAGCAACATGCATTTTACAAATGTTAAAAAAAAAGTTTATTGACATACAAATTGTGATTTGGCCCAATAGCAGACAGACCACAATGCAATGCTGCTGGTTTCCATATTAACTATCCAACAAAAAATACTCCCCAAATTCCCACCTCTATGCAATTCTTGTTCAACAAATGAGTACCCATCAATCGCTCAAAGAATTACACTTTTGGATACACTCAAAAAGCAGGTTTTTATTCCTCTGTGAGTGAGGATTGGTAACTTCAAGGGCAGCCAATCCAATGATTGGAGATGTTACTTTATATATAGTCTAAGGAACAAATCCTTTTCCCCTTTCCCACACCAGAGCAAAGTCTAACCAATGTTAACCAGAAACAGCTCTAATAGAAAAGGCAGTCAGATTATCTGGATTGTGGAGGATGTAGGCAGAACCAGCCCCAATCCTGTGGGTGCTTGGCACCAGCTGTTCGCCCTGGGACACAGCATGTGGTTTCTGATCTCTCACAGCACATAGAAAGGCCATCCGGCTCCTTCCAAAACTTCACAAGCTTTTTGAGTGACTTGGGCTTGCTATTCAACAAACAGAAGACAGAGGCACAAAGGCTTTTGCTAGAATGAAAACAGTTACTTAAAAGCAAAGGCAACTTCACAAAGTAGCAATATTAAGATGTCAGTTGTAAACATCAGAACGGGTTTACTGAGATCTACGGAACATTTTAAAGATCTGCCCAATGTCAAAGTTCAAAAGTTATTAGCTATGAAGGCTAATACATTTTGGGACCAAGAAAAGGGATCTGCAGAAAATGGAAAACAGAACCCAAGACACACAAGCTACTTTTAATCGTCATTCTTTCATGGGAAAAAAAATCAACAAAGCTTGCCCTTTCTGGATATCTGGCAGGCAGTTTGTAAAGCTTGAGCTTTTCCTTAGAAAAGCTATTTCTCAACAAGAGTTGAGGCATAAAAATTCCACCAATAATTTCCATTTACAATGGCATTGCAAGAGCTTCTGAGTGCTGGCCTGCCAATTGGCTCCTTGAGCACGAGAAGCTAAAAGAAGTGCATAATCTGACAGGCGGTCTGACATTTAACTGGTGCATTATCCACTAGCCATGATCTACTTCCCTCAGTGCTGTCAGTGCCCGCTGAGATCCCCCATGGGAGGAACCACAGGGCAGAGGGGTTTTGCCAATGTGAGCCACTCACGGCTCAATGGCTCACATGTTCTGCTCACACTACAGAGTCTGCAAGTCAACACCACCAACTATCTTGAGTCGAGTTTGTGGAGAAGGAGCTGTATCCTCATGCCTGAATGGACATTCCTTGCAAATAGCTAGAACAGGAGCTTCAGGTAAGCCCACCCAGCTCAAACTTTGAAAGGCTGCAGCAGAAATGAACACTGTATTTGTCACAAGCAATCCAATTTCTCAGGATCCTTTTTGAAAAAGACCCAAACTCTAGACTGGTGCTCCAAGAAAACAAGACTTACGGCCTAGCAGGCATAAAGGATGGGACACATTTGGCATCTCACTGTGTAAGAAGGTGACAAGGTACACACAAAGAACCAGCCAGCTTATTTTCAGGAGCCCCAGAGTGCCTTCCCCATGTCCTAGATGTATAGCAAAGCCTCTGGATTCTTACAGAACCACACCTTCCAATTGCTGCAGTGTCTCTGCTTGCCCCAAAAGTAAAGGTAAAGCCGCTGGCTTCTTTCCCTTCTACAGCTCCATCTCTTCTTCTGCAGGCCCACTCGGTCCAACAGCCCCAAAGTGGGCCAACGGCATTTCTGCGTGCTGAGGCTCCTCAAGGAATTCGTCTGTCTGTGACGGAAAGACAGCTTCCAGGGCTGCTGGCTTTCCAAGGCATCTTTCTGAGACCAACAGCTTGTAGCTCTTAATGCAAGGCGAATCTGCTTTTTCAGGGAGGAACTCAGGGAGCGGCTTCCAAAGCACCAGCTCCATGGATGGACGGCTCCTGCGGGAGAGAGCGCACAGGGTCAAAAATCATCCTCTGGGGAGCACCCCGTTGCCAAGAGGAGCAGCCCATGCCCACAGCTGCTCCGGGTCTATCCCCTGAGGTGGGTGTCCTACCCACACCCAAGGCGTCTACAAAGCAGGGGGCAGGTGCAATGGCAGAAATGCTGCATGAGATTGCTAGGATTCAGCCCCCTGCATTCAGCCCCCCTCTTTCCCTGTTTGGAGGGACCACCAGACATACATGGACTCTATGATTTTCTTGGTCAAGATTCCTTCGTAGTCCTGCTTCAGTCCAGTCTGCAGCGTGTGGGACAGGACCAGGGTGGGCAGGTGGCCCTCAGGCCTGCCTGCAAGTCCCTCCGCTTCCTCCGCCTCCTCGTCCTCCTCGGTGATCCTGGCACGGAAAGGAGGAAGCCCCGTGAGAGGGGCGCGGGGCGGGAGGGCGGCCCCTGCGGGCAGAACGACCGAGCGGCTCACCTGTCCTCGATCTCCTGCAGCTTCCGGCGGGCAGCCTCGCACTGCTGCTCCGGCCCGGCCTGCTCCATTTCCTCGCAGGGCGCTTCTGGCGGGCCGGGGGGCGCCCCCGCGCAGGACAACCACGCTGCCGCCGCCGCCTTCTTGCCCGGGGGGCACCTGGGGAGGAAAAGCGAACAGGCTGGCACCCGGCGCCGCGGCGGACTCCCCGCCTGCCTCCGGCCCGGCCCCGCTCACCCCTCCGGCTCTTCCTCCATTCTGTGTTTCCTCCCGCCGCGCAGCGACGCCCCGGCCGGGCTGACCGACGAAGCCGGCGCGCAGGGGGGAGGCCTGGCCCCCTCTCGGACGGCCAGGCGGCGGGGGCGGGGGCGCGAGGACAGCGGCGGCGGGAAGGCGCTCGACAGCGGCCCTGAGGCCATGGCGGTCCCGGCAGCGGGGGCGCTTTGCTCGGGGCCCGTGGGGGGCGCCGCCGCCAGGCCGCGAGGCGGGCTCGGCCACGTGACCAAACTGCGCCGCAGACGCCGGGCACGTGACGAGCCTGCGAGCGCGGGGCTTGCCGGGAGTCGTAGGCGCTGGCGACTCTGGCTCCGCTGCGAGCATCCCGGCGCGAGACCTGCCGAGCGGAGTGGGACGGGCGGGGCCGACATAAAGGGCGCTGCTCCGCCCGGCTGGCCGCGTGTGGCCCGTGCGCCTCGGAGGGCGAGCATGGAGCGACAGCCGCTGGCCAGCGGGGCCGGAGCCCGCCGGAGCCCCGGACGCAAGGTGCGGAGTACCGGGCGCGTCCGCCTGGGGGAGCCTCGTGCCGTTCTCCGGACGCGTTTCTCTTACTTGCTCGCTTGCAAGGGAAATGCCCCTGCCCCGTTTGCTTATAGAGAACCGCTACAGCCCCTGGATGCTGCTTCTGGCTACGGTCTTTCCTTTTCTTTCTTCCCTTTCCCAGCTCAACCGTGTACTACCTCAATCGCTTTTGCCAGCCGCCTGCCAGGAAAAGCGGCCTTGCCTTCAGGTGGATCCGCGCAGTAATTTTGGCGTTTCGGGCAGGATACGTGTTGCTTCTTCATTAAGGAAAGAGGGATGTTGGGAAGAAGGCTGCGAGGCCGCATCATCTTCATCAGCATCATCAGAAGGAGTCATGGGACTCCCTCCACAGTAGCTGGATCGTTGTCTGCTCCTGGGAGGATGGTTGCTTGAAGGGCTGTGGAGGGAGGGGGGGAGCTGCTGGTTATCAGAGCTATGAGGAAGCTGGCCTGACCTCCAGTTTTGGCTTCTGCAAATCCTCCGTGGGGTTCTCTGTGTATCGCTTTCCATGGATCCAGTGAGGTGGAAAGGATGCCAACATGGGTCTCTGTGCATATATTGGGAACAGTTGGATGCTTTGGGATCTTCTAAGGGGCAGTACCCCTGGCACCTTCTCAGCTGGGTTTTTATCCACTGAAAAATAGTATAGCTGGTTGGTAAAAAGGAGGTTGCCTCCCACCTCCTGCTTGGCCTTGTTTTCCAACACATCAGAGCCCAGGGAAATGTCCACATGTCAACCCTAACCCTAACTGATCTGAAGTGAGAATGCTCCCTGGGGCCAGAGGAGCTCTTCACAAGTGTGAAAAGGCAAGAATTTTGGATATCCAGCTTCGGTAGACTGACCCAGGAGGAGAGCTCCAATGGTAAGGAGTGTGAAGGTTGCTGAGGAGAGAAAGAACAGCTAGCAGAGAGAAGAAATAGCAGCATGATATCCTTCCACTGATTTGGGGATGGATTATTTATGTTTTGAGGTTGACATGTTTTATTTGTTCTTTGGCAGTTAATAATTCATAGCATAAAAAATTACTTAATTGTTCGCTTTCCACCTCATAGTTCAGGACTGAGGGTATTGCCGATGGTCCACCAACAGGCTGTGATCTCCTTCTCCCGATGCAGTCTTCCTAGACTGGGGAGAACAATGGCTTGGATAACAAAAAATGCCTCCACCCCTGGCTTCAGATGGGTCTGGTAATCTTCTGCTCTGCAAAACCAAAAGGCCTTTTCTCTGAGCCATGATTGGGCACTTAAACTTGCTGGTTTCCTGTAGCCTGGCTCTCCTTGACCACGGTATTTTGGACTTCTGTCTTTCTGTAGCTCCCAACCTGGACCCTCTTTTTGACCATGTGTGCAGCTGGAATTGGAGGGACCTTTCAGTACGGATACAACGTTTCTCTCATTAATGCCCCCACTCAGGTAACACATCATCCAAAACATCTTGAAGTGTTGTTTATGTTGCTCTGGATAGCAGGAAAACTCTTCTGTTCATACTTAACCAACTTGTAGAAAGTGTAGTAGGAGTGTGCATGGACCAGCTTAGACTTTCCATAGTACATGATTTACTTGAAAAAGGCCCCATGTCCAGCTGGGCTGAAAATGCCCATGGCCCTGAGCACCATTGCTGCCTGATGATGATGGACATTACAGGAGCAAGGATGCCAAGTGGCTCCTACCCAAATGAACCTCGGCCTGGACATAGGGCACATTTTATCCCAGAAGCCATGGGTATAAACAGTTGGCAATTGTCAGGAAGACTGCGTGGGCGTCTCTGGCTGGACGATTGCAGCCCTCTTCTGCTGTGGTCCCCCATTGTGGCCCATCTATTCATTTTGGAGGAGAAATGCTGAACCATGAGATGCCACCCTTTCCCAGGGTAATGCCTGCTCCCCCAGCCCCAGCACTACTTGACAAGCCCCCTTGGAGTGAAGGCCAGACCAAGCTGGTGGTTCTTCTGTGCATGCTGGCCACAAAGCCAAACGAGTCTGGTGCAGAGGCAGCTGACTCTTCCTCTCTCAGCTGATTCCCTCACTAGTTAAACTGTGCAAAAACTGTTTACTGCAAAATTTCATGCTTCTCAAGACAATTAAAAACAAAAGTAACTCTGGAGGGACAAAAGCATGTGCTAAACACATGAGTATGCTTGAGTCACACTGAGCTGGATCCTGAGGAGATAATTCACAAGGCAGTATTGAAAAGCGGAGGCTGCCTCACAGCTTTTTTTGTGAAGCACACAGGCAGTGTCTAGCAAGCCAGAGAGGTTCAGGAAGTGGGGAGGCTCATCAGAAAGAGTACCGCTGCAGCCAGGGCCTCTGGATGAATGAGGAGCCAGAAGCAGGTACAGAAAGTGGGAGGAGTCCACGGCCATCCTCTGTAGAACAGGTGCTTTGCATGCTAGGTCCTTCTGTGGCAGGTGACTGTTCCCAGAATGTATGTTTGCAGCAACCTCTAGCCAAAGGGCCGTGTCAGGGGGTTAGGTCTGTAAGATGGGGAAGGAAGTGAAGAGGTGGGTTCCTAGCAATTCTTTTACCATCTTTCTGGTGAAAGAACTGTGCTGCTCTGGTCCTGATTAAGAGTGGGGAGTCCCAAGGCAGCCCCTTAGCAGAAGAGCCCTACCTGAGGAGGGTGGACCACTTGCTCCGTACTGGAGATGGGAGGTAGGCAGCAGCAGCCATGTTCTTCCTTTGGGTTTTCAGCACATCCACAAGTTCCTCAATGATACCTGGCAGAGCCGTTACCAGGCCAAGTTGAGTTCCAGCATGCTGACTCTTCTCTGGTCCACCATTGCTTCCATTTTTTCCCTAGGTGGGTTCTTTGGAGCCCACCTGGGGGGCAGTATGGCTGGCTGGCTGGGCAGGTGAGTATGATCATTCCAAGATGCATAATTCCTTTGCTCAGTGGGCAGTTTTCATAACTGAAACTCCTCCTCCGAAGAATTGAGGGAAGCGAACAGACCCTCGTCCGTCCTTTCTCTTCACCACACCCTGGAGAGTGAGGGCCTGGCCTGACCTGGCATTCCCTGCGGAACGCAGCTGGGACTGCCCCATCATTGGAGAGAAGAGGCATTGCAGGGATGGATTTTCAGTTTGTGGCTGGACAGGAAGGAAGCCTCTCCCTTGCCTGAGTAAACTGCAGCCGTGCAGCAGCACCCAGAGGGAGGCCCTTTATGGAGACGAAACGTCCTCTCCCTTGAAATGCCAAGCCACTCACTTACCCAGCTGCCTGACATTCTCATAGCCTCCCGTGTGCTGCAGGGCCTCTTCGGTTCCTTCCTCCGATGGCGCAGCTCTTCTCACTGCCTTCTCCTTCAGCAGGAAAGGAGCTCTTTTGATGAACAATGTCCTTGCTCTCCTTGCTGCTACCCTGATGGGGGCCAGCTTCCCAACGGGGCTCTTCGAATTGCTCATTGTTGGGAGGTTTCTGATCGGAATGAATACAGGTAAAGTGATGGAATTGGTCTCTGTAAAAATGCAACCAAGATTCATCTGTGGTTATTATGCTGGGGTGCTTCCTATGAGAGACCAACCTGCGGCATGTGCGTGACTCATTGAGGACCAGCACCGCCTTTCTGCCATCCGCAGAAGCCTCTCTACCACAGAACCTTCTGAAATGTAAGAAACCCCATGGCCAAGGGCTACTCCTGAGACCCCCTTCCATTTTCAGGCATTGGACTCTGTGTGCAGCCTCTCTATATAGGAGAAGCTGCCCCCAGACATCTTCGAGGTGCCGTGGCTATGGGCAGCTCCGTCTTCCTGACGGGGGGGATTTTGACCGGACAAGTGATGGGTCTAAGGTGAGTGTTGGGTTCTGGGTCACTTGGGTCCCAGGTTAAGGGGCTACCAGCTGCCTGGGGCCTGAAGTGCTGCTCCTTCGGCATCTCCCCACAGGGAGCTGCTGGGTGGAGAGGAATGCTGGCACTTCCTGCTCTTGAGCTGTTGCTTACCCTCCATAATCCAACTCCTGACCCTTCCCTGGTTTCCAGAGAGTCCCCGTTTCATGCTTCTTGACCGAGGGAATGAGATGCAGTGTATCAGAGGTAGGGCAGGCTGGGGCCGTTGGCAGCCATACCTCCTAGACCCCGAGGGGAAACTGGGCACTTTCTTCCAGGCCAGGAAGCCCAAGCCAGCAGCTCGTTCCGCCTGCCAGGTTTTTAGCCGGAAAGAGACGGAGACTGCCCTGAGTCTTGTCCTTGTCAAGGTGGATGTGGGGGGGGGGGCAGGGGGAGCTCTGGGCAAGTCAACTCCATCCACCTTAGCAGAGCCACACCTGGGAAAGGGAAGCAGCAGCTGGCTGATGACTGCCTTGATGGGAGGGTGAACTCAGCTGGAGACCTGAGTCACGTTGCCTCCTGCTGGAGGGCAGTGGAGCGTATAACTGCCAAGCGGCCTGGATTGGGACACCCCCCTCTGACCCCCATTTCTCCCCCCAGCACTGATGCGCTTCCATGGCCCTCTGTGCTACCAGAAGGAGATGGAGGACATTCAAAGAGAGAGTCTTGCCCTCAGAGGGGAGAAGGCTAAGAAGCCGTGGGAACTTTTTGCTGACCGGAGCATCCGCTGGCAGCTGATTTCAATCATCTGCCTCACCATGGGCCAGCAGTTCAGTGGAATCAATGCAGTGAGTGCCAGGGCACCCCTGGCAGGAGCCTCTGCCCACCTCCTGCCACAAGCAGGCTCCCTACCTGGGACCAGAGCAGGATGGGAATAGTTGGCTGCTCAGCTCTTCCTCACAGCTACTGTCCCCTAGCATCTGCAGCCAAGATAATTGTGGGAGCACAGCAGGTGTGGTGCTGGATCTCTTCCTGAGCACTGGCAGCAATATTCAAAGGCAGACCTGAGGCCATGCCAGCTTTTTAGGAAAGAATCTGTGCAGATCAGTGGTGACTAATCTGCACAGACTCTTTTTGGTGAGCAGCAATTCAGAGCTGTTTTCGTGGACTTGGAACAGAGCTGTTGTTCCCCAATGGTGGCCCTATTGGCAAACCAAAAGGTAATCCTCTTCCAATGACTTCCCTTCTTCACTGGGCATTTTGTACTTTCTCTCAGATTTACTTTTATGCCAGTTACGTCTTTGAAGAAACAGGGATTCCCCAAGAGAAGATTCCCTATGTAACTTTAGGTACAGGGGTGTGTGAATGCCTCACTGCCCTCACCTGCGTAAGTAGCAGAATTCAAGCTTTCCACGTGGCCACAAAGGGGTTCTCTTGTCACTGAGTGAACAAGAGACTTCACTCTCCTCCTCCTGCAGGGCTTGCTAATCGAATCCTTGGGAAGGAGAGCTTTGATCCTGGGAGGCTACTCCCTTATGACGTTTTGGTGCATCGTCCTGACAATCTCCCTGACATTCCAGGTAGGTGGGGGACCTCCCACTTCTGGCTAAGGGGGTAAGCATGCCCATTGCTCACCACACACACCTGCAGGACTTCTTGCCTTCAGTGGCTATAGAAGCTGAGCGTTAACTAGGCCCCATCTCACGCGCAGCACTATCTGCCCCTGAAACTGCCCCGCCCTCTTGGCTCACAGAATCTTTCTACCACTTAGTAAAGGAAAGCAGGTGCAGCCTGCCCTCTTATGCTTTCTCTTCAGGTGTATGCTTGGGCACCGTATCTGAGCATGGCCTGCATATTTGCCTTCATCTTGAGCTTTGGGCTTGGACCAGGTATCCCTCTTTTATGATTACAGTGAGATTAACACATGCAAGTCTGCAGGGGCTGTCAACTGACCAGAGAGGCTGAGGAAGCCTGCCTTAAGGGAGCCACATCTACAAGGGGATTATGGGGAGGGAGGAGACAAAGCTGGGAGTTGTGGTTGCTTGGCATTCTTTCAGCCTGGATGAAAGGTAATTGCAGCATCTTTGTAAGGTAATTGCAGCATCACCAACCAAGACCTGGAGGTCCTGCATGCATCCCTTTACGCTGATCTGTGACCATAATAATGACCTGCTTCGCATGCATCCCTAAGGAGTTCAGAGGCAGGCGGGGATGGCCTTCCAAGGTGCTTGCTAGCCAGCTGGATCTAGATAAGGTGTCTTTGGATGCCTTTATTCATTGAAACTTGCCTGTTGGCATGGGACCCAGGATGGCAGCAATGGAAGTCCTTTGCCCATAAAAATGAGCTTCATCCATCCATCTGGATCCTTCCATATGGACCTGAAGCTCACTTCCCCCCAAAAGACAGACAAATCATCTGTTCGCTATTTCTGCTTTATGTTCCACCATATCAGCCAGAAGGTTGAACTGGCCTCTGTCCTCCACATCTTGCCTCCTATATGGTGATTCACCATGTCCACCCCTTCTGTGTTAACACACGCCCTTTCCTTCAGGTGGCGTGACAAACATTTTGACGACTGAATTGTTCATGCAATCCTCACGCCCTGCTGCTTACACCATTGCAGGATCAGTGAGCTGGCTGAGCTTCTTCACTGTTGGAATGCTCTTCCCTTTTGCTGTGGTAAGTTGGTGGTTTCACGAGACTTTGTCCCAGCCTTGCACTTTGGGCTGTTTTGATCATTTGTGGCTGACTTCACCCCCTTCACCCCTGGGAAGGGTCCCCAAGGATTAATGTCAGGCATGATCAAAACACTACTTCTGTATACTTACAAATGAAACAATACGGCTGTACAAAAGGAGAGGCATGGCATTACGGTCCATTGATATTTTGTGGAAATGATTTTAGATTTTTATGAGTTCTGATTGTCTTTATGGAAAGTGTTCTCGTGTGGATTTATGTAGAGGGGGCCCAGAATTTAAACACCTTATTTAACCTATGATCACCAGCCTTGCAAAGTCAAGCATAAAGTGAATTGAAGCTTGACACCCAAGAAAAAGGGATCTGCTCTGGTCCCCATCCCTTTTAAGGGAGGCCTGAAAAAGATATTTTTTACCTTTTAGCACTGGTGGAAATGCCATCTGGGGGGCAACTCTTTTACTCGAAGAGTTTTGGCTCTGGGAGAGGCAAATGCTTGCCAGTTTCTCTTCTGCTCTAACGATTTTAAAAACCATTCTCATTTCAGTATAGAAGTTTGACAAGCATATTAGCGAAAACGTGTTTGTAAAATACTGCTGCTAAATCCAGAAATGGAAATGCATGCCATCTTGTCTGCCTTCAATGACACCCCCAACCCAAGCAATTGCAACTTATCTGTGCAGCTTGAGGGAACGCCTTGGACCAGACAGGCGACTTGGCGAGCTGTAGCCAAAGGCTGCAATTAAAGCTAGTCCAACTTGCCTACAGAGTTATCAGTAAAGCCATGAGACGCTTCTGCTCTTTGCAGAGATTCACATTTTACTCCCTTGCTTTTTCCAGGAAGGCCTGAAGCAGTACTGCTTCATTGTGTTTCTGCTAGAGTGCAGTGCAGTGGCCACCTTCATTTTCTTTATTGTTCCTGAGACAAAGAACAAAACCTTTCTCAACATCAAGAGAGAATTTCACAAGCTCAATTTCGGGAGAGCAATAGAGCCGAAGAACCACGCAAGACAGCAGCTTCACCTGGAGCTCTAAGGGCTGGTGCAAGATTGGGCTACGGGGCCCGCTTCACCCAAAGGTGCCACACCAGCAGCCTCCCTCCATTGGCTGGGGCTAAGAGCAGCAGTGCCTGAGCCCACCGGCCATGCAGGCTGACGCTTCTGGCAGTGGGCAGGAGGACGCATGCCTTTCCCTTCTCGTGAAACGTGGTCCTGAATCCAAGGGAGCGGGGGGTCTGTTCAATAAAGCGGCTGCTTTTCCCCGGGCTCCTGTCTTTGCGCAGAGAACGTGACCGAGCTGCACCACGGTCAAGAGAATGAACGCAGGAAGACCCAGTGTGGGTACAGCTGGCAGGACTGGGCAGCAGTCAGCTTCTAAAGCAGCACCCCACTGACCAGGTTTGTTGCAAACAAATAGGGACCAGCTAGAAACAGGCTACAGCAGAGAAGCCCAAATGGGAAAGGCACGCCTTGGAGGCTTTTGGGGAATGTGCATTGTGCTGATGGAAGCCTCTGAGGCAGGAGAAAGGAATCGGAGCACCCCTTCCAGAAAGAAGACATATGGAAAGCTCTTTCTGGTAGTTCTCCAGGAAGGATAAAGAGTGCACCTTTGAGGGAAGCTCACAGGATTTTGCTTAGAGACTCATGAGGGAAAACAGGCTCATAAAATATGCACAGCATGGAAAAACGAACTTGAGAGTCATGAGAAACACATTGCCAGCAGGAGGGGGCCCCACATCTTAAATATAGGCTTAATGCCTGGCCATTGAGCGAGGCCGGCCTTCCACCCACTGTGGCTTTGGGGCTTTTTATCTCACCATTGCTGAAATGACATCCGGAGCACCTCTGACCACCCAAGAAACTTTCCCGGGCAGTACTGGGCAGGAAAGCATGCTCCCTTCCCGCCCCAGCAACCTCTGCAAACCCACCCCGGCAGCCCCTCAAGTGGGTGGGGCAGACAGTCCCCTCCTCCCAGCCACAGTGCCTGCCATCCTGCTGGGCAGTAAAAGCACAAGTGGCTCCTCCCAGCATCGTCAGCCCACTTCTGCCAACAAGGGCACAAGAAGCACACCCACCTCTCCCAATTGCCCTCCCTTTCGCACATGCAAACTGACATGGATCCGTGCGGCTCCACTTTTATTTTGATTTGCTCCATCATAGGTGCCTTCGGCTTCCAGCCCACAAGCTCGGCCAGAGAGACGACAATGTTCCCATCTGGCCTGGGGGGATGCAGACCATCTCCCTCCCTCTTGCAGCAGAGCAGCCGGTTGCTGGGTGGCTAGTTCCTGGCCCACACAAGGGCAGGGGCTTCTTTCCTCCGTTGCACGGGGGCTCCGCATCAAGGGAGGGACAAGGCAATAGGCGAGCACTGGGTGGGTCTGCAGGCAAGGATCGCCCAACTAAACACAGTGAGGGATCAAGAAGGGGCTTTCTTCTCCTTCAACTTCTCTTCCAGGTTCGCAAAGTATTTCATTTTGCCCAGGAGTCTTCTGGCTTCATGAAGGTCATCTGCAATTACAAGACAGAAACAATCCTTAAAAAGTTAATGGTATGCTAAAAATTCCCAGGGCTGTGCACTAGATTGGGAAGTTGGAAAAAAAATCTGGAAAGGAAGCCAGGAGAAATGGCTTTTTCTGAGGAAACTGCATGGCTGCATCCAGGCAGGAGAGTTGGTTTGAGCCTGAGTCTCTCTCTTTTTAAACATTATCAGACCCTGCTAGCAAGAAAGACCGTTCACACAGCAAGGAACAATCGAAAGAAGAAGAAAACGGTCTCTTAGCAGGATTAGAAACTCTTTTAAGATACACAAATGGATAAAAAGTTCTGCTTAAAGGCAGCAGCGCAGAGGAAGGCCATAAAGCCCCAACGCCAAAGGGCGGCGTGGCTCTGAGAGGTCCTTCCCTCTGTCTGCAGCAGCTGAGCCAGACTCAGCAGACAAGGGAGCCCTCCTGCCCCCAGAGAAGTCTTTCCTGGGTCTGCCTGCCGGCAAGCACACCATCCTGACCAAAAAGGGGCTGGACGAGCCTGGCCTCGGAGTGGGCAGTTCCGGGGAGCAAAGCGGGTGAAGGCAGCAGTGCCCGCCCGGCCTTGGAGCGAGCCCACGCAAAACCCCCCACCTCCGGGAGCCGGAGCCTCCTACCTTGCTCGAAGGCGCGGCTCACCTCCTGGACCAGCGCCTCTTGCTTTGCTGGGGGGGAGAGAGAGGAGGAGGAGGAGGAGGAAGCAGCCCCGCAGCCTCCTTCGAGGGAAGCCTGGAGAGGCCTCCGCAGCGCTCTCCGCGGCGGCACGGCAGCGCCCGCCCGCCCGCCCGCCCGCCTGCTCCCTCCCTGGAGGCCGCAGAGGCCCCACCGACCTGCCAGGAGACCCTCCACCGCGGCCAGGCTTGCTCCGGAGTGCGCGGCCGCCAGCTGCTCGTTCAGCTCCAAGACCTCGGCGAGGAAGCCGGGCTCGGCCTCCGCGTCGCTGCCCGCCGCCAGCTCGACCCCGCTCAGCTCCAGCTGGCAGGAGAGAGAGGGTGCGGTTCGGGTTAGGGGTTACTGGCTGCTGCCCGCGCGCCCGCCCCCTTCCCGGCGCCTTACCAGGTAGAGCCCGCGGCTGAGCGGGCTGCGGAGGGTGCGGTAGGCGTGGTTGATCAGGGCGGCGTGCTGCTCCGAGAAGCCGCGCTCGGCCTGCAAGGCACGGAGGGGTCACACGCGCCGCCCCGGCCCGGCCCGTCCGCCGCCCCCCCCTCCCCCGGTCGCGCCCCACCTGCGGTCGGCGACTGAAGCGGTCCGGGTGCAGCGAGCGCTGCAGGGCCAGGAAGCGCTGCCGGAGCCGGGCCACGTCCACGGCGAACCCGCGCGGGCTGCGGGAGGGGAGAGCGTCAGCGGGCGCCCCGCGCGGCGACCCCCTCTCCCCCGACTCCCTAACCCCCGCCTCCGGCGCGCCTCACCAGCCCAGCAGCCCGAAGAAGTCCGCGCGGGGCTCCGGGGGCTGCAGGGCGCGGCACGACGGGCAGAAGTCGGGCCCCGCCGCCGCCAGCGGAGCCCCACAGCTCCAGCAGCGGCGCCCCGGCGTCTGGGTGCGGGAGCGGCGCGGGTCGGGGCACGGGCGCGGGGCCCTCGCGCGCAACGGCCGGCGCCACATCCGCTCCGGCAGGCCAGGCGCCCCGCCTCCGCGCCGCCCCGCGCAGGCGCGGGCCGGGCCGGCGGGAGGCGCGGAAGGTGTTCTCGCTGGCGCGCGGGTTGGTCTGGGTGTCGCGGCCCCATGTCCCGCCGGGAGCCATCGCCGCCCCGGGAGGCCGCGACTCAGCCCAGCCAGCCGCCGTCGGGCTCCTCGGCCAGCTCCTCCTCGGGCACGCTCAGCTCCCTGGAGACCCTCCCCGCGCACGACCTGCCCGCCATCCCCGAGGACCCGGACCCGGCGGCGGCGGGGGACGCGCCTCGGCCCTGGGGACACCTCTACGGGCTGGCCAGGGGCTTTCCCGACTGCGGTGCGTGGCCGGCCGGCGGGCCGACGAAGGGCTTTCGCGCGCCCGCGGGGAGGGGGCCCGGGCGCGCCTGGGGTCGAGCGCAGCCTCTTGCGGGAGCGGGCGGGGGGCGCGCCTCCCTCCGTTGCGGCCGCTGCTCCGGGCCGCATTTTCACGGGCGAGGGGGTGGGGTCAGCTTTGCTTGCAAGGGGTGCGTCGGATCCCGGACCGATCCCCCGTGCGGAGAGCGGCCCCGTTCGCTCGGCTCGGCTCGGCTCGGCTGGGCTGCCGGGCTGACCGGAGCCGCTCCTCCCGCTCAGTCTGCCTGAAAAACGAGTACTGGTTCGGGCGCGACCCCAGCTGCGACTACAGCTTTTCAAGGCTGGACTTGCCCAAGAGCGAAGCCTACCGGCAGTATAGCAAGAAGCATTTCCGCATCTTCAGAGTAAGTCCCGGGGGTGGGGGGACGGAGATTCGGGGTGCCTGCCTCCTTTGGTGAAGGGGGGCAGGAGGCACACTGTCCACCGGCTCCCTGGCAGAACTGTCCAGACTGGGATCCAGGACAGCTGGCCGCTTTCTGGCCGTCTGCCTGCCGCTGCCCTCCAGTTGGCCGCTGAGAGATGGTTTGTTCTTCTGCTAAGGAACCAGGACCCCGGGGCTGTTTCGTGACTTACCTCGAAGACCAAAGCGCAAATGGGACTTTTGTCAATGACTGCATGGTGGGCAGGGGCAGGAAGATTCCTCTGGCTCACGTGGCCAAAATTGCCCTGTCTCTGCCTCACAACAAAGGTAGGAAGAGATTGCTTGCCATGCCCAAACAGTTGGGGGTATGGAAGGCCCACCTTTGAGACAGCCACACGCGTAACCCGTCCAACATTCGCTCTCTGGCGCAGCAAGTGTCGGCAGCCCAGACCCCACCATTGTCCTGTCCTGGTACAGCAATAGCAAATTCAGCAGCAGTATGGCACTCACCTGGCACACCTGGCATGCCCTGGGCCAGACACCGCCCTGCTCTGTCCAAAAGTGATGCCACCTAAATGCGAACACATACTACAGGCACCCAGGGCCGGCTCACTGCAGAGGGCATTCAGAGCCCTCCCCTGGCACTCAGAAACAATTGAGGCAGGGTCTCTGCAGAGCCACCTCCCAGCTCTCCCTGTTCCTCCTTCAGGTGATCCAGCCCAGGTGTATGCAGCAGAGGTGCCTGTGGCTGGAGCCCTGCCAGAGTGTCCCGGGGCTCTCTGCCCCCCCCCCCCACACACACACAAACCCCAGACCTCTACTGTTGGATGTTTCTTGGGCAAATGCTCCTTCCGGATGGCCACAATTTGCCTCAAACATTTCCTGTGTTGACTGGTTTTCTTGGGCGGCTGAAGATAGCCTTGCTTTGTAGGAGTCTGCCTCTCGACGGTACATCGGTGGCCATCGCCACAGTCGGTGAGGGCTTGTCCAGTGAAAGGGTGACCTCAGCCTGCGTACCAAAGGCAGATTGCCTTTTTATCAGGTTCTTTGAGTGGGATAGGTTTTCTCATGCTGCACTGACACTTTCAGTCAAACCACCAACGTTGGTTTTCTGCTCTGGGCTAATTAGATGTGGAATTGGAATAGTTTCTGTTCCTGCAAATGCCACTTGGTTATGGTCAGTGAGCTTCCTTGGGAGGATATTTGGAGCTCATTGTGATCCTTTTTTATATTTGCTACATAAATTGGGGCTGCCATCAAATTTGCCTATCAAACCCCAATTTCAAATGTCCTGAAGAAATTTAAATACCCTGATTCCATTTCAGAGCGTGACCAGGAAGTGGAAATGGCTCCACTGTTTACCTCTCCTAGGGGCGAGATCCATATTGGCGCTTTCACATTTGCGCTGGGCCCATCTGGAGAGCAAGAGTGTAGCCCTGGTGAAGTCTTGGCTCGTTTTAGGGTCCAAGTTAGCCCTGGTGAAGTCTTGGCTCGTTTTAGGGTCCAAGTAGACTAAACAGAGACCTGTTTCCAGCTTTGAAACCTGCCAGGTACATTTGGTTACTGGTAGGTAAGCAGTTATATTTTGATTCCAAATCACATGAGAAATTAATCTTGTGGAATAACCCAAACTTGGAAGTAGCAGGGAAGATATTTTACTTTTGTTCCAACAGATCAGCACTTCAAATGAGCTGAGCTCTAATGTTTGTTTTAAAGATTTTGGATATTGTGTGTCAAGGACTTGTTCACTTGGCTTGACTATTAATTTATGAGTTTCATAGGCCACCTCAATCTTTCACAGCTCTGTGTGTCTTACAAAACGCAACAATAAGAACAGTAAATATATACTTAAAACATCATTTAAAAGACCAGGAAATCATTGAAACATGTATTATTAATTAAACGATATGGTCCTGATGCTCTAGCAGCCTCCAAGGCACTTTTAGGATCCTTAAGAGATGTAGTGTCTGAATGGAAACCAACAATTCAATTTTATAAGAAATTTTAAGATAAAATGAAAGTTAGTACTACTTATATATCTCAGTTGTGGAATGAAGAATTAGAATATCCAGTTCTGAAGAATCAGCAAGAAATGTGAAATACACTTCTACTGATTCAAAAATTAAGTTAATCCATCAGAAAATACTATTTGATCAACCTAGGTTTTCTTTTTTTCCACTGCATAATTCCTATCTTTTCTTCCTGTGGGTGTTTCTGTATTTCGCCATTAGCCCAAGTTTCCTTTTGAACTCTTTATAGACTCTTGGGTGCTATCCCGTGGGCATGGTGATTTCTTCTCTCTTAATTGCCACCGAGGCCGACAAGTTCACCTACCACTGCTTGCCTCACTTTGTTAGGCACCTTTCTTGAAAACATCAGTGGAGGTGTTATGGGGTGACATAGAACTAATCTGGTTCTGTTACTGTGTCTCCATGTTTAGCCATGCTTCTGCTGTGGCATGGCAACAGCTGGGTCATGCTGGGTCATACAAAGGGGCATTGCGCCATTCATAACAGGAGTGCCCTTTGCTCGCCTTCCCAGTGTTTGTGTTCTCTGACCTCGTGGAGGCCAGTCATCAGCTGGAGTATCCCAAGGAACTGCAGGAGAAATACGTCATCTCAAAGACGCTGGGCAGGTTGGTGGGAGGGAGGGGTCCCTTTCTGGAGGGGGGGCTGGTTTCAGCGGGGGTCTCCATCAGCCTGGAAAGTTTTAAATCCAGCTTTCTGTGTTGGTTGAAGCTGCTCTCATGCTGTCTGGGCAGAATGCAGGACTGGATGAGGCCGGAAAGCTAAGCTAAAGCTTCCCATGGCCGTCCTCTCGGGGGCAGCACCCAAGTTTCCTGGTCCTGGCCCGCAAGGGATCGGATCAGCTGTGGGGGCCTGCCCTTGTGTGCTCCTCTGGGCCTGTTGGGGGAGGAAAGGTAGGAGCATGGCTGCCAGGCACCCTGCACGTAGGGCTCTCTCTCAGCTGGAGCAGCAGTAAATCCTTCCCTTCTTTTTCTGTCAGTGGGGCCTGTGGAGAGGTGAAGCTGGCCTTTGAAAAGGACACCTATAGCAAAGTTGCCATAAAAATCATAAAGAAGGGGAAGTTTATGACTGATGTTTTGCCAGGAACGGTAAGCCTCTGTGTTTTTTCTTGCTTGTACCCTAACCCTAGCCAGAAATAAAGAGAGGCAAAGTATCCTTTGATGGGAATAGCGCAGAAATTGCTTCCCTGATTTTAACATGTTTGATATGAGGCCCACATGGCGGGAGATCTGTTACCTGACTGATTGATGCAATGTGTTTGTGCATTATCTGGCTGGGTGTTTGTGGGCTCTTTGTAGCCTCAGTGCTTTTACTCTCTGTGTTTTCCACTAGAGGTTGATGCAAGAAGAAAATATTGATTGGCCTATTATCTTGCTCGAACCTCTCACCCTCCACCTTGAGGAAACCCCTCCGTAAGACCTTCAAATTCCAAGGGACTTAAATATAATCCAAGTGCATAGTTTTTCTACAAGGATCTTAAACTGCCCCACTGCTGGTCCCCCAGTTCAGCTACTGAACAGATGGGTGCCGTCCCAGAGAAAAATGGGTGGTGGTAGATTTGCTGCACAAATAAGCTCCGGTTACCAGCCTCTACTCCCCCTTCACTTTTTAAGGTGAAGATCTTTTCTCCATGAACGTGCTTTGTCTGCCTGCCTGCTTGCATGCAAAGATCTCCCTTTTAAACTTAATTTGCAGTTCAGCTGAGAGGGTTTTTTTTCCCTCTGGTTTTGGCTTCATTGCAGCAGCCATTCTTATCAGGGTCTTGGGCACATTTTTTTGCAAGGGGTGGTGGTAATTGTGAGCTTCCTTTGTTTAAAAAATTGCTTCCATTTAAAGGAATGAATTCAAGCAATACAAGGGATTTTATATTTTGATGCTCTGTTGTTTAACAGCAGGACAGGCCTTTTAACATTGAAACAGAAGTGGAGATCTTAAAGAAGATCAACCATGTAAGTGAAGCTTCAAGGCTAATAGTTCATTCTGTATTGTTTTCACTCTTCCTCTTCTGATTGGAACTAAGCCACTGGTAAGGCTTCTGGAGAAAATTATTTGTTTTATTAAAGACCCTGATGTTCTTTATTTTTTTTAAGGATACTTAGTAAGGTAGCACATATACATATGTATGAATGCACAATTCCTCTTTTTCAAAGCAAAAATAAGTTGCTGTTTTAAACACTTTTCTTAAGAGTCATTTCTGAATATTGTCTTTCTTTCCTTCTGCAGCCCTGTCTAATCAAGATAATAGATTTCTTTGAAGGAAAAGACTTTTACATTGTGTTGGAATTGTAAGTCATTGTTCTGAGCTTCTGTTTGTGGCTCATGATTTTGCCCACACAACTCAAGTGAGGATATGAGATGGCAGCACACAAGGATGCCCAGAAACCAGCAGCAAAGAAGCAACATTTAGGAGATGGGCTGTTAAGGGTGAAGGAAAAAAAAGAAGAGATATCTATGGAAAATTGGATAGTACCTCGAGGCCCAGTTAACTGTAGGAAGTGGAGTCCATTCCTGTTCTTTGTCCATCTGCTGCTTCAAAGGTTCCATGTTTAGTGTTCCAAGTGGCCTATCTCAGCACCTGACTTCTGGCTGAGGTCCACATGAGGTGTCTGATGAATGGGTTACTTGATCACACGTGCTTGTGGTTCAAAGAACCATGAGGTCCAGCAGGCCAGAAAATTGGTAGAGTCAGCTGGGGCCATCTGCAAAGAATACCCCTTCTTTTCTTTGGCTTGCTTTCTATCTTAAGGAAGAGCAGGTCTTTCAGGACTAGCTCCGGGTCTCCACATATTACATTGCCATGTGCTTCCTAGGAAGAAAACAAAATAGTTCATTTTCCCTCTACTCTCTTTCAGGATGGAAGGTGGGGAACTGTTTGAGAAGGTTCAGCGACCAGCACGGTTGAGTGAAAGAACTTGCAAACTTTATTTCTACCAGATGTTGTTGGCTGTACAGGTAATTCTGACATCTCAAAAGGGGAGTTTGGCTGGTGGCTCAGCTGCAGTATTTTCTATTGGCATGTTTTCTGGGCTTGTTGCTAGCAATCGGGAGGTGGTTTTATGCTTTGCATTACATCCAGCAGTCTCCATAAGGAATGGGGGATTTAACACCGCATGTCAAAGAGACACTGCATTTTTATGGCTTTAAGCTCGAACAGAAGTCAAAAGGCAGTTGGAATGGAGGTGTGAATAACAGTGAATAGTGAGCAGTAGCTTACCAAAGCTTATACCTTAAAAATAAAACATGTTAGTCGGAAAAGGTGCTAGCAGACTCCTATCTTTCATGTTCTTGTAAGTCCATTTATTTTATGACTTTTTCCTCTTTTTGATGTTCCACAAAGTACCTTCACGAACATGGCATAATTCACCGGGATTTGAAATTGGAGAACGTGCTTTTATCATCTATGGAAGAGAACTGCCTTGTCAAGGTGAGTGGTCTATGTGCAAAAGGGAATTGAATTGTGCTAGTGGAAAATGCCACTTGCCCTGCCAATATACACTGTATGTGCACACATTAAATGACAAAGGTCCCTCTTGATGGTGTGTCATGAATTTTGTCATTGTTATAGCAACTTAGAAATATTACATAAACAACATTTTGGCTGATAACTCAAGTGTTTTGCACATCTCAAAAGTGCAGAGCCCTTGAGGATTCCACCTCTTTTCTCCTCCCTCCTCGCTCCCCTATCTAGTGCTGTCCCAGAGAAATACGCCGTTTTCCAAGGCCATATTGCTCTGTTGTCATGGAATTCAGCACTTAAACCTGAGAAGTGGGAAGCCCAGGGTCTTCTGTGCCTCGTGAGCAGGGATATGTGTGTGTGAGAGAAAAGGTAGCATAAATGGAAGTGCACCGTAGAAGAGCAAGTTGGGGTGTGCGTTTTCTGACTGCTCTTGGTTTGCGTGGCCCCCTTCTCTCTTCCACCAAATGCGGGTGATTTCATTGGATTTGCCATCTAGATTCTGTTCTGGTTTTGGGGCAAAACCTTTTATATTGAGTACGATGGAAAAGTAAGATGTACATTTCTGATGAGACAGAACGGTGCAAGAAAAAGTTTTCTTTCAAGTTTTGAACTGTTCTCACTTTCCTTGTACAAGATTACAGATTTTGGGCAATCCAAAATCGTTGGAGAAACTTCTCTCATGCAAACATTATGTGGCACTCCTGACTACCTTGCTCCCGAAGTTCTACATTTTGCTGGAACAGCTGGGTATGGACGATCCGTGGACTGTTGGAGCCTTGGAGTGATTCTCTTTATGTGGTAAAAAAGTCTAGTATGGCCGGTAAACTACTTTGTTCCTCATCCTGTTCTTCGCAAGAAGTAATGCTGAACCTCGTGTAAGCCTGCTGAAATTGGAATAATGGCTGGGTGAACACCCGTAGGATGGCAGTGCGTTGCAGCCCTGCAAAAATTGCAGGCCAGGAGCAAGAGTGATCTCCCAAATCCCATCGTGGCCTGGTGTGGAACTTAGCCACGCTGGAGAGACAGAGGAGAGGAGCCATCTTTCAGTGGCCAAAGTCCACGCCGAACATTCTGATAGAGGGCTAAGGGCCACAGATTGGATAGGGCTGGAATTTTAGGACATGTTTGGGAAATTTTATTTTTTATAAAACAGTACACCTATTTCAGGATTTACACTATAGTTGCCACATTTTCTACCACAGAACGGTGAGAAACCTGGTCAAAAGCAGCTTTGAGGACTACAGAAAGGGGGCATGAGCTGCAGTTGTCCACCTGTTGGAGAAGTGGCTAAAGCAGGACATTTCCGTTCTTCCTTTTGCTCAGCCTCTCTGGCTACCCACCCTTCTATGAGAAACGTGCTCAGCTGCCTCTGAGGGAGCAGATCGCCAGGGGAGACTACTGTTACGTTGAAGAAGCGTGGAAGAACGTATCCAAAGATGGTATGGCAGTGCTCTCTCAAGTCACTGAGAGGACCCGGGGGGTGCCGGTTGACTGCTTTTTGGCCACTTGTAGAACGGTGGCTCAGCAGGCCTTTTGCCCAAAAGGGTAGAAGCCTCTAACCGGAGCGCTGCGCTAGCAATAATGGCTGCCCAGCCCTCAACACTTCCGCGTTTCGTCCCTTCGGAGGAAGCGTCTCTGCCAGTGGCTTTGGGGAAAAGGGCTGTTTGGAGGACTTGGCAGGAGCTGCACTCAGAGACATTCCAGGGTACAAAGGTAGGATCTTCACCAGGTTTAGCTTCATTTCAGCAGCTACAGAGAGAGGAGGATTTGGCTTCCATTCTCAGTGCCAGAAGGTGAGGAGAGGAAGCAGAGGAGTTGCTGTCTCAGCTGATGGGGAGCCTCCCCACTTTCTGTCCTTTCCTGGGCTCCTGTTAACGGAAGATTAGTCATTGTGTGGTTATTTATCTATGCAATTTAGAGGCCAAATGATCCAGGTAGTTTACACGTTAAAAGCAAATAATAAAGTAGCAATGAAACAGAGCGTGTGCATCCAGAAGGAAAACCGTACAAACCAGCAGAGAAGCCCTCCCCCCGGCCTGGGAGCATAGCCAAGCGTTCAAGGACTTTCTGGACACGGCCAGGGCAGGAGCCATGCAGCCTCTAGGGAGCTGCTGTTGACACCAACAAGGCCGGCCAGCTGGCCGGCCGCCAAGGTCCTGAGAGGTGGCCCTGTTCGGCCGAGGGGAGTGATTTCTCAGGTGCTGCCATGGTTCCAGCAGGAGGGGGGTGGGGCAAGGATGCCACGGGACACAGAAAGGCTCCATCGCAGCATTTGTGCACCAAAGCAAGGTGGGGCTTCCCTGCATCAACAGCCCATTGCAAAGTATTTTGCTTTCTTGTTGCAGCTTTTGACCTGGTTCAGAAGTTGCTAGTTGTGGACCCCACCCGGCGCTTGAAAATAGGAGAGGCCTTGGCACATCCCTGGCTGCAGGTAGGGGCAAAGATGGCTTGCCCATCTGCAAGGATCCTGCCCACATAGCTGAGGAATTTTCTTCTGGGGGAGATTGGGGGGCGAGGATGCCGGAAGGAGGCTGGGTCCCCAAGCTGTTCCTTCATGGTTCTGCAGGAAGGGAAATTAGGCCACAGGGAGTGCCTGAGCACCTATTTCTCAAATTCTGGTCCGAAGGGCGAGGAGGGGCGGCAATGAGCAGGACCTGGAAAGCACAGTGTGGCTTTGTGCCAAGCAAGAGTCCGGTTTCCTCTCCTTCACGCCTTTCTTCGGCTTACCATTTCTCCCCTTTGCTATGCTCTGTAGAACGCTGCTAAACTGAAAAGGGGCTTCTGTTACTGCTTCATAGGTGTGCGTGCAAGGAAGCAGGGTGATGGAGGAAGACACTGGGTAGAGCTGGAGGTGTTTACTTCCTGTGGCAGGATTGTACTGACCCCCCCCCCCCCAGTGCTCAGGCTGATGCCACTTCCACTGTGGCTTCTCCCCTGTCACTCAGCATTTGTCCAGTGTTTCAGTGACCAACATGCATGCTGTCCCAGGGCAGCCCTTAAATCTATGCACATGTGTTCCTTGCAGGATGAAAACATGCGGGGTACTTTTCAACAGCTGCTTGCTCGAACACAGGACCTGAGGTTTAAGCCGGGGCCTCTGACCGTGGTATGTATTCCTTGCCTGCCTTTGCTTTTCTTCCGGAAGAAGGGCCTGGGTCAGGGGCTGGGCTTGGTTGGGAAGGGGGAGGCAACATCCCCTTCGGCTCAGTCCACCTCCCTGTAGGGTGCTAACTACATGGTCCTACTACATGGTCCTACGTGGGAAGCTGAAGCAAACGAGGCTATGACCTGCTGTCCACAGCACACTGGAACCCTGTCTGCTTCGATTGTGCTAGGGCAGTTGTTTCTCAGGCTGCCGCCCTGGCTGCTGGGCATCTCTCCTCGCACCCTCAGCTTCCACGCCTTTTCACCCTGAGCTGGCCGCAGCTGTCGCCTCAGGGGCTGGGGTTTTGCACCAGCCAGCCTCTGGCGATCAGGGGAGGGGGGGAAGAAGGTTTGCTCTGTGCGGGGTGATCCAGGCTTCCGGCCCCTTCCAGGCGCCCCCAGGCAGAAAGAGAGACCCGGCGCGGGAGGAGGAGGAGCCCGGACCTTCCAAGAGACGGAGAGCGGAGCCGGGGCCTTGACGGCGGCGCCGGAACCCTTTTTTTACTAATAAAGCTTGAGAACGGCGGCTTCTGCTTGTGCGCTCGTTTCTTTCATCAGCCGCGCGGCGTCAGCCGGACAGCGCTCGCTGCTTGCCTCGGCCGAGCGCGGGAGACGCGGCCGGCTGGCTGCCGTCCTCCGGGCTTCTGCGCGGGCGGGGCCTGGGGGCCGGGGCTGGACCCGCGCACCGCCCCTTCCCCGGGCAGGGGGGCTTCCCTCCAACTCTGGAAAACTCCGCCAGGAGTTGCGAGGAGGGGCGGGGGCGAGTCCTGCCTGGCCATCCCGCGGGGTGGAGCGCGGCGCAAGGCGGCTCCCGCCCTCCTAGCGGCGGCCGGACCCAAAAATGGCGCTGGGGTCGGCCCGGGGCTCGCTGGGCGCGGCGTCGCGGGGCTGGCGGCGCTGAGGGCCATGGAGCGGCCGGCGGCGGCTCGCGGCGCGTGGCGGCGGCGAGGAGGAGGAGGAGGAGAAGCCGGCCCAGGAGGGCCGCTGCTCGCCCGGGTGAGCTGCGGCGCGGGACCGGCCTGTGGGGGGCTCGCTACAGGTCGGCCGGCCGGCCGGTCCAGGGCGCGCAAGACCCAGGCCCGCGGGGACAGGCGACTCGGTCGCTGGCAGGACGGGCGGCGGCGCGGAGACCCGCGTCCGCCCCATCCCTTTGCGCTGCCGGGCGCGAAGGCAAGAAGCCCGGCGGCGGCGGCCCCCGGGACGCTGGAGCCTGGAAACTACGAGCGGGGAAGGCGCGGCGTCTGGAGGCGCTTCCGTCCCCGCGGCGGAGCGCGATCCGGGCCCCGGAGCGGCAGTCGTGGCCCCTTCTGCCCGGTGCTGCGGGCGGTGGCCCCTGGTCGGCTTGGCTCGGCCCGTTGGTTTGCACAGCAGCCCCAGGTGCGTGCGAGGTGCGAAGCCTGCCCGGAGAGGAAGGGCTTCGCCGCCAAGGAGGCTCCCAGGGGCGCTCGCGGGCTGGGTGCGAAGGCCGGTTCCGTGCAGCTGCTTTGCCCGCCGCTTCGGAGACTCCCGGAGCTGCAGACAGCGGTTTTCCTGCCCAGGCTCGCCCTTTCTCATCCCAACATGCTTGCGCCCGCCCGCGCGGGCCGCAGCTCAGAGGCTGGGGGTGCTGGCTGGCGGCGGGCTCCCCCTCGCCTTGCCGCCGTTCCTGGGGGGACGGGGGTTGCCCTCAGTCCTTTCCCTCCGCCCATCCTTCCCCCCGTTTCGCTGTGCCCCCTCCCGCACCGCTTTCTTGGTCATTTACCTAAGCCGCAAGAAAATTGGTTTTGTTTTGGCGTAGCAAGTTGAACGATTCAGGCCTTAAGGTTTACAAATCTTGGATTATGGCAAATCATGGTTAAGCAAGCCATACTGTAGCGTGATACGTGTGCCCACTTGCTCTGGGCGTGGGTGGGAGACCTGACATGTCACCTTTGGCTCTAGGAACAGTGCGGCCCTCTTTTGCCAGATTGCGGGTTGCTTGGAGACCCAGCCTTTGTCCCCAGGCAACTGTTGCCGCAGTTGCCCTCCTCTTTCCGGAGACGCTGCTTGCAGGCTCTCCAGCTTGGAAGGAGTCTAGCTTGGCCGCCTGTTCCTTCCAGGGTGCATCTCAGGGGGTAGGGGTGGGGGCTTTCCTGCCAGCCTGCCTCTGCTCTCTGGTGTGTCTTCCAAGAGGACCCGGTCTTCCTTTCTCCTCCCTTCAGCAGAAGGACTGTCTATGACTTGTGAGGCAAGGTCCACCCATATTTGGGATGAGGTTGGCTGATGCAGAAGCACTGAGAAAACATTGTCTCCTCCCAAGATGTGATGGAGGGCAGAAGCCAAGGGGAATCCAGGAATCCAGTGCTGCTGGCTATAAATCTTGCAGAGCTGAAGAGCTCCTTTTAAATAATCCTGTTAACCTTGAGTGAAATCTATCTGTCATTTCACAGCTGAGGTGACTCTCTCCCGCTGTCTATTTTATTGCTACTCCATTCTGCTGCCCCCTCTCAAAGGGCTCTGCAAAGACAGGAAGCAGATCTGCTCCCACTTTTGTCTACATGATCTGGAGGGAGGGAGGGAGGGAGGGAGGAATTTTGTGCAATATTGAACTCCCTGTTCTCCTGCTAGCTACTAACCCAAGCTTCCTGGGTCTTTGGCTTTGATTCATCTGAAGCAAAATTAGCATTTTAAAAGACAGTCTGGTATGTTACACAGGAGTCCTCCCTAGAAAGGTTTGACTTAACTTTAGGGAGCTCTCCCAAATGCTACCAGTTTTAGCTTTTCATTAGTCATGCTCCATTCCCCAGCCAAGAGAATACAAATTCTCCCCTTCATTCTTTTGCTAGGCAGGAAGTTGCTGCCCCTTGTGACCAACGTCCCTAGCTGGAAAGAGGGAGGATTGAGTCAGATTGCAGTACAGGCTGCTCTCAGTCTAGGGAATACCTTTCCTCTGGATGTGAGAGAGAAAAGAGTGTGGACACCTGAAAGCAAAGCTTCCTCTTTGCATACAGATGGCTGCAGGGAGATCAGCTGTTTCCCTGCTGGGGGAGATCTTCCCACAGAGGTGGAATAAGTTATGGGCCTTTTTTAACATGGAAACTGTAGGTGCGCTGGAGCTTGTAATATGCATGCAGAAAAGTGGGTTCCTGTTGAAGCCAGTTGTTCTGCTTGCTTCAGATTAGGGGAATGTCTGGCCTGAGTGGATGTGGAAACTGGAGGCTCAGGTGCTCAAACTGACCCAGGCTGGCCTGGGCTTTGGCAGCAAGGAGCCTCCTCTGGTGCTGACCAATTCTGAGATGAGTACCTTTCTGATTCACAGTGAGTTCTGCTCATTTGGCCAGCCCCCTTGAAGGTCCTCAGCAGAAGGAACATTAGGCTGAGGCCTGGCCTGGCCCAGCCTGGTCTGGTCTGCACAGGGGACTTCCTTGGAGGGTTTCCAGAGTCTTGGCCTCCCCAATTTGCCCCACAGCTGCTTCTCGTGGGCTCCTCCCTTCAGCCAATGGCCCTCCTGTTCAGGGAGGCTGATGAACTGGGGGGGATGAGGGGGAAGCAGAACCTGATGGTCGTTAAGGCCCTTGAGGAAGGTCGGCAGGAAACCAGGTCTGATTCGAGCCTTGGGCAGATTGGAGGCTTCTGTCCAGGACCCATGTGAAATATGGGCCGACTGATTCAGGGAAGCCAGGAAGGTCCAAGTCAATGTTAAGTGAAGTTGCAGTTTTGCCTTTACTGTATATGCATGTAACAGTATCAGAAATCTGTGTGCCTCTTAGTTTCTTTAGCATTTACTGAAGTATGAGACTTTGGGAGAGGAACATTTCTGGCAGCTGCTTTTTCTGCTTATGCGAAAGAAGGGTTCAGACTGGAAATTGAGGAATATGTCATAATACCAGGGCGGCAAGAAATAAGCTTGTTTATTTGTTCCTTTGCTTGTTCCCTGCAGGACTGCAGTTTGGGGGTGGGCAGTGAATGCCCCTGGACCTCTTGTTTGAAGAGGTTGGCCCTCAGGGGAAGGGGCCTTTCTAGCTGGGGCCCCAGGATGAGAATCCGGGAAGGGAGAGAGCCCGCTCACTTCTGCTTCACCTCTTTGTGTTCCCAGTGAAGCAAGACGCTCCTTAACACCTGGCAACAGGGCAGGCTTTGGCTTCAGGGCAGAGGCAGCTGCTCTGTCTTCCTGGCAAGCTGAAAGCAGCACACCTTGTGGCTTCCCTGTAGGAAGCCTCTCCCACTGCATGCACATAGCACGGTGTCTAAGCGAATGCCCCCTTTCCCCTTGCCAGATTTCTCTGTTTGGGTCCAAAAGCCTCGAAGATAAGGGGTCCAGCGGGCCCATCCTGAGTAAGGCTGAGTTTGTGGAGAAGGTGCGGCAGAGCAACCAGGCTTGTCACGCGGGTGACTTCCACAGAGCCATCCTGCTCTATGGCGAAGCCTTGGGGGTCGATCCCCAGAACTGCATCCTCTACAGCAACCGCTCAGCAGCGTATATGAAGACCCAGCAGTACGACAGAGCTCTGGATGATGCCGTGAAGGCCCAGATTCTGAACCCCAAATGGCCAAAGGTAGGGGTGTCCACACTTATGTGTGTCTGTGGGAGTGCGTGTGAGGGACCGAGGGTGGGAGCCCCCTAGTGCCTTGCCCTGAGGGACAGGTACATCCTGCCAAGCATGGGGATCCAAAGGCATGGCATGGAGGCCCCAGCTGGCACCTGACTGGTGGGGAGCCAGTCTGTGCCTTCTGCCTCCCTGCCTGACTTTGGGACCTTTCTTTACTCCTGACGTGGACACTCTTGGGTTCCTGAAGCGCCATGCAGTCCTGCTTCTTTCCTGCCATCTGTATGCTAAATGGCCTTTGGTTGATTCTGGCCATGTCCCAGAGAACTAACCCTAGCCCTAACCCACCCCCACCTTCAACACTTCATGTTGGAAGTGCCTTGAAGCTGACTCCCAGGGGGGTGAAACCCACAGAACATGTCTGTAACTCACCCCATAGCTGCTAAATGTATCAGAAGTTGTGTGTATATGTGTGTGTGCTTCTGGGTAGGGGCCTTGGGAAAATGTGCCACCAACACCGAGTCTACCCTGGCCCTCTCCAGAAAGTGGCTGTTGCAAGGAGAGGCTTCCCAGCTGGACCCACGTTGCGCTAGCAAGCCATTGTTCATGGATCTGGAAGCAAAGCCATAATCCTGCTTCCACATTGTGCCTAATAAAATGCTTTCCCTTAATTGCAGCCTTGCTACACTCCGCCCATCAGGAGCAGAGCATGGTTGGCTCCTTAATCTGTTGTAGCTCAAAATAGAGTCTCTCCCCCGCCCCCGCCTTCCTGGGCACCCTTTCATGGCTCACATGGCTCGGTTCTTTTGTTGATTTGCACATGCTCTGCGCCCAGTTCAGTACACCTCCTTCCTCCAGTCTGTTTAACGGAGCCGGAAGAGCAGCCGGCCGAGGGAGCGCTCTGGGCACGGGAGGGGGAGGAATGTGGTTGTTTGTAAATTGTTCCTGAAGGGAGGGGCCGTGGTGGCGGGAGGGGTGGGTGGAAACTGTGTAGTTTGTCAGGCGACCCCCGGGAGGTCTCTGGGACATGAATCCCATTCTGTGCAGACAGCCATTTTCTGTAAATCTCTTGCTATTGAGATAGCCAGAAACAAAATGGTAAAGGGGTCTTCAAGTAGGAAATAAAGAGGGCGTTTTCTAGGGGAACGTCCAGCTGAAGCTTTTACCGTATAATACTGCTTCCTCCTCTGCAGAATTTCCGGGTGTCCTCCTGTTGCCATTGTAACGTCCCATATTTTCCTGCTGTTTGCTTCATCTTTTTTCTCCCTTTGTTGGGGAGACAATAAATCAGCTGCACAAGGACTCTTGCACAGTAGCAGTCCAGACATTTGGAGTAATGGTGTACCAGCCATGAGGCGTGGATACCCCAGAGAAGGGGAGCAGAGGAAGCCCCTGGCTTTCTCCACAGCTAGAATCCATTTTAATTTTCCTCTCCTTCCATGTGGGGTGTGTGGGGAGGCCTTTTCAGCTGCTGCAGTGATAACACCCCCCCCCCAAGGTCTTTGCCCCGTCACCCAAGGAAAGGTGGGGCCCTCTTCTGGCGCAGACGGCTCCCAGCCAGGAAGCACCTTGCTCTGAGGCTCATCAGGTCCCCCCTGGAGCCACCACATCTGCCACCAGGACCCTCTTCTTCTGGGAAGGGGGCATCTTCCTTCCCAGGGCGAACAGGGCTCTGACTGCAAAGGGTGCTTCTCTGCAGGCTGCCATCTGGGCAGAAGGCTTCCTGGCTGCAGGGGCCGGAGTGGGAGAGAGCGGGGGCGGTGGGCTTGTTGGTTTGGTGCCAAGGCCTGGCTTGGATTCCTGGATCTTGGGGGATAGGGGCAGTTTTCCCACCAAGGCTGGTCTGTGGCCAAGCTTCCTTTCACATGAAACCAGTTTTCTCCTCCTGCCCCAGCCCAAGGAAGGCGGACAAGGCTGCCAGGGCAAAGGCATCCTGGGGCAGCCGGGTCTCGGCTTCGGCACATGGACAAAGGCCCAGCGCTTAGCTGCCTGTTCCTCTGGTCCCCCCGGCCCCTGGCCCCTTGTGACCCTGACCCAGCTGGGAGCAAGGAGGGCCAGGGGGTGCCCCGGATTCTCCTGTGCACAAGGGGCCATGTAGGGACTGCTCTCCATCCTGGCGGGTTTGCTTCCTCGGCCCCCTCCTGTTAGTGTTGTCCCTGCCCGGGCACCAGACGTGCAGAATCCCCTAGATTTGTAAAGATGGAGGACATGACCTTGGGGTTGCCAAAGGCTAAGGGGACTTCACCTACCATGTCACTGGGAAAGAGGGGCCGAGGGGGAGCCTGGAGCAGAAAGAAGCTGGCCTGAGATTTCCTTGTGAACCAAGAAAGGAAACCCCTGTGTTTAGCCACTCTTCCTGCCCTGTATTTTGTGCGCAGATGCCCCCCCTCACTTCTCTGCTTTCTGGCTTGCAGGGGTGGAGGGGAATGGCAACCACTTTCCAAAAGGGGAGGCTCAGCGTGCCATCACGCACTTGCCAGGTTTCAGGGAGGAGGTCCTTGCAACACTGTGGCTTGCATGTGGAAGGCCGGTGTGCGGCCCCGCCAGCCAACAGAGGGGTTCCCCTTGCTTTAGACAGTAGCCAGTCCTCTCTCTATGGATGTCTGGTGCTCTGGCGCAGCAGTCCCGGAGACACCAGCGAGTGCCCAGGATGCTGGGAAGAGGGCTGCTCGGGGCTCCTGCGGGTGCAGCCTGTTGACCTCTGCTCATGATTCAAAAGCAAGCTTGCAGTTGAACTCATGGGCAGCAACTGTCTTGGCAAAGGGTGGGTAGGACCGATGCTTCCAGTGTCCTCTTTGCTCTGCATTCATTGTTCTGATTACACACTTGACGTGCTTAATGATGAAACACATTTGCTTTGGAATTTACTGTACAGGCTCTTTAATTAGGGAAAGATGCATTCGCAGACGGCAGCTCTGTGATGGATTAATTCTTTGTTGCATCTTTGTGGTACACATTTCCTCCATTTTCCTGAAACAGTTACCATACACCTGCCCAGGAGGAAAATGTCAAATTGTTAGAGGTTGTTTTGTAAACTCCTCACCCTCCCAGTTGTGGTAGGAAAGGCGACTCCTTTCTCTCTATCCTTCAGGTCACCCACCTGCTGCTTGGGCTGAGTGCGTTATGGGCGATTGCATTTTTCCACATGGCTTTTGCAGAATCTAAGGTTCCTTTCCTCAGAAAAATCAGATTGGCCATTTCATTTGTTGCAATTGTCAATTCTTATTCTCCCACCAATAAGGTGGCTGCTTGGTGCAAGTAACAGATTTAATGCTTTCAGTTGTCCCTCCGTGTGTGTTTTCTCTCAGGTATCAGCACATGGGCCATGTCCTTTCAGCAGATATGCCCAGTGACTTCTGGCTGTTTGGCCACTGTGGCGGTCCAGCTGCCTGGGCCTGGAAGGGCTGGGGCAAATGGCCATATGGCAATGTGGCCAGGTAAGGCGGTTGGCCGATGGAGCCGTTTTGTGTTAGGGTTTTGGGTTTTCAACGTGGGGACTGAACCTCCCACCCCCCAAATGAGATCTGTTTTACATTCTGTGTGGATTTCTGGAGGTTCCCACTGTACTGACTCTGTGGACTTGCAACTGTGGTCTCCAAGAGCTGTGGTCAGCACAACATTCAGCCGCACGCAGCTGCTGATCCCTGATCTGTCCTTGAGGTGAGCCGAGGACAGGGCCCCCTGGTCCCTGTTGCCTTGAGCTGCTGGCTGCCACAGTAGCTGGCACAGAGGAGCCGTTTTCTCACCAGTAGAATGTTCCCCTCCTTCCTCACGTGTGCATGGAGGAACAAAGAATGGGAATTGACCATTGAAGCATTTTTATCAAGAGGGTTCTTGTTTTTAATTTGATGAACAGGGAATTTTTTGCAACCTGTCTTTAATTTTCAGGAAGAAGCATTTCAGCTTTTCAGTCATGAAACTGTTCCTAATGGGGCTTCTTGGCTGTGTTCGTTTATCCATAGATTCTGCCTTTTGGCTCTTTGCAAAGCTCACCTGGGACATAACGTTTGTGGCACTTGGGACTACACTGCAGGGTGCCAGGTGGTCTGTTCTTTTGCCACAGCAGGTGAGCAGCTTGCTCTTCCCCACTGTGGAGATGCCTCCAACCTCTCTGGCCAACCCAGAGAGACAGCCAAGGTCTTTTCTTTCAGGGCACCCCATTCCTTGCGCTTGTGGTTTTGCAGACTGTGCAGGGGGAGCTTCTGGCAAGGGGTAAAGGGGGCAGTGCAGGAGACTTATGGAAACAAGGAGAAGGGGGAAGGCGCTTTGGCGTGGGGCCACACCAGAAAGGGGGCTGTTCCAGAGCAAACAACGTCCTTTCAGTTTGCCTTGTGTTTCTGTTTCCTCTTGGGGCAGGTCTAACATCTCCCTTTCCCCTTTGGTGAGACCATTTTGGTCTAACATCAGCCTTTCCCCTTTGGCTGAGCAATGGGAAGGGCCGTAGGTGTGCATCCTCCATTACTCTGACTCTTGGTTCCCTCCTGCATGGACTTCCTCCTCCCTCCCCCCACTTGACTGGACAGCAACGTGGGTTAGGTCTGCCCTGAGCTGAGTCTCAAAAGCCTGGTCCACCTCAAACCAAAGTTGAAAACTGTAGGTCAGAAAAAGATAAAGAGCACCTTTACCTGCTCCTTCAACTCCATAGACACATCACACTTTCTGGTGTCAAACTACAATTTGTGCAAACACAGCATTAAGCAAGATTCCACCCACCCCCCACCCCACCCCATCTTAGCTGCACAGCCATGTCCCACTAAACACCATGGTCTTCCTTGGTCAGTGGTGAAGGGATTGGGAGCCAATGATAAGACAACTACAAAAACAAATGCAATTTAGCAGCATTTATCCAAGGAAAGCATCCAGGTCCCCTTGATTCAGGACCAGCCGTACCAGCAACAACCAGAATCAAGTTGGAAGGGCCATGAGGTCCAATCCCTTACACTGGTTGGATATTGCTCTTGTGTGCTCAGGCTGATGCATTTTAAGAACCAGCCCAACTGGAGGGAGGGTGCCTGGAAGGACAGAGGGAAGAGCCATACATCCTTCACCTGGCAATGAACTAAACAAAATGGCAGCCTCAAAGGAGCTGAAAGGCTGTGAGATGCCATTCGGGGTCCCCCTCAGTAGAAGCAGCGGCCAGAGCAAGCCACTTCTGGAGGTGTATGGACAGCCTTCTGGGACACCTGCCTGCATGGGGCCCAGGCTGGATTAGAGGGCCTGACATTCCCTTCCAGCTCTGTGAGTCTAATGGATTTTGTTCTGGAGAGAAGGGGGGATGGGGACTGGAAAACCTGCTAGTGGGAGGGGCTGTTTTCTGGGCCTTAGAGCAAAGTGGGATGATTGCCAGGTCTGGGAGGCATCCTTGGTGTTTCAGGGGAGGGAGCTTATCCTGCAAGGGACTCTGGATTCTAAGGGGCACCAGCTTATGAAAGAGTTGAAAGCCAAGGAGGCTAATCATGACATCTACAGGAACTGTAATCCTGAGGGACCTTGCTGGGTTTGTTTGAGCCCCACTTCCCATGCTCTTTAGCCAGCAACTCTCATCCTGGTTAATCTAAGAGGGTGAAAAGTAGCTGATTGCTGAAGAGTATGTTACAGTGAGTGGCATCCCATCCCCTTGCTAACTTCTCTTTCCCTCCCCCAGAACAGTTTTTGGGATAACCAAAACTGATTTCACCCCAATGGCTGTTGCATTTCATGCCTGGAATGTGGAGGATGGCCCTGTCTGAATATTTGCAGAATCTTACACATTAGGCAAGATTTCCAAGGGGAGATTGTTCGGGAGGAACAAGCCACCCAAATCTCCTACTTCTGAAGGGCCAAATTTGGTCCAGGAGGTTTGCTTATGGTGCACAAGTGTAAAGGCCAGGGGCATGCTGTGTCAGGACTTCCAGTGTAAAATCTCTGTCCTGGAAGTCATCAGGATCTGCCCGGAGAACAGCTACTCTGCAATGGAAGCATCCCCTTTGGTGAGAGCCCTCCCGTTTTCTCCAGAATGCTTGATCTTCCAAGTTTGAAATAATTTCAAGAAAGTTCCTGAATGATGGGAAACTACCATTGCCAAAATAGGAAATGCATGGTTTTGAAGGCCCTGCTCTTAGACTCTGCTGTTTCTGGACACTGGTTGTTGTCTGCAGATTTTCCTTTGAAAGCTGTTGGCCAAGATCCAGCTTGTATAAACAGTGGATTGCTTTAATATTTATGTTTTTGAAAAAAGCGTAAAAGCTTGTAATCAAGGAATCCTCAGAGACAGTTGCCCAGTCCCTGAGAATTCTACTGATGATGGATTTCTTCGGCTCTTCTTACTTGCAGTTGCTTCTGAACGCAGGAACCACATTCCTGCATGGCAGCTCTGTCCAGTCCCTTGTAGTGCCATTTTGAGATCGCAATGTAGCCTGCTGTAAGCGATTTGGAAGAAAGGGGGAAGGTGTGTAATTTCCTAAAAAATAATGCTAGCAATGGTCTCAGCATAAATGATAAAAAGCATCAGATCTAAATGCTCAAAAGATCTGAAAGTCTCTGCTGGTTCTCAGAGTGATGCCAGACGCGGTGCCAGGAGAGCTTCCCTCCCCAGGGAAACAATTCCACGTGGGGGGGCACCCTATGAAAGCCCCCGCATCAACCAGGCACTCTTCCCTCCAACCAGAAGGGGACAAAGTCCCATCATGCTTTGTGGCCTTCTGCCCTGCCAGTTTGGAGCCCGGAATGATCAGGCTTTGCATCCAGGTAAATGGTCTTTGGATGGAAACGTTTCTGGCCCCGGAAAAGGGGAGGAACTGCAGTTAAGGACTGCACGTAAGCCAGAGGCACTTCGGCTTTTCCGCCGCAAACGATTCTTGCCCTCAGAACCCCTGCAGAAAACGACGGCTCCAGCTGAGCTGAAGGCGCCTTTTGGGGCCACATGGTGTAATTCAGGTGCAACGCGGGTCTCGCTCCGGCTTCTGCTCCCGTCCGCGTGCCGGTTGTAGCTGAGCCTGCTTTCTGTGTGCCTCGGCTGGCCTCTCCCTTGGGAAGCCGAGATCCACCACCACCCCAACGCCTCGCTTCCTTCTCTGCCTTCTCCCGTGCGGCCGGCCGGCCGAGGAGTAAGGCTGCCTGCCCCGTCCCCAGGATGCGCCTGTTCACCTGCGCTTGGGCGAGAGAGGTGCTTCGCCCGGGGAGGGCCCGGCCGGCCGGCCGGCCAGCTGGCTCACCCCAAGCTTCCGGAGAAGCAGCCCGCTTCCTCCCAGGGAGGATCTGAGCGCCGTCCTCTGGATTCCGGGGAGGCGACGGCAGCGCACTTTGTAGCCCCCTCCCCTTGCGTCGCCTGCTCCGCCCCTTGCCCCTGCCCCAGCTCCCCGGGAGCAGCCGGCCTTGCGGCTTCGGGCCCTCTCGTGCTCTGCTGAGGCGAAGGTCCTCGGGGGTCCCGGGCCGGGTGGGCCGTCTCTTCTGGAGGCGCCAGAGACCATTGCATGCGCATTCATCTCACGTGCTTTGGCAGTGAAACGAAACTCGGGTAGCGTTTTCGTGGCTAACAGAAGGGTGCCGAGCAGAGAAGTAACAGCTTCTTGGATCAGAGACAGACTGACTGTGTGGAGAGAAATAGGGGAGGGGAGGCGAGAGCCTGCAGAGCAGCAGATGGGGCGGGGGTCTTTTTCTCCCTCTCCTCCTAGTGGTGGAACTGGGTCCGGGCCGACAGAATGAACGCCCTCGGTCCCACCATGAATTTGTTTTGTGACCTTGGCTGCGCAAGACCCTCGCGGGACTCCACCCCCTCGTTGACTCGGTCGGGGTGGTTGATCGCCCTTCCACCAGGTTTCTCACCTGCCTCCTATCTCTCCATTGCATAAAACCGTGGCTTTTAGTATGAACTTTGGGGTTGAAAGGGGAGCCCTCCCTAGTTCTACCAAACGTCCGCATGGTGTCTGTGTGTGTGTGCCCTCCTCTCCCCAGGACTGGACGTCCTGTCCTGCAATCTTCCGGGAGTCTTGCATGAAGAAAAGCCAGACAGAATGGACTGTGAGCTGAGAGAAGACAGTGCAGCTTTCATCCTGCCCCTCCCAGCCCCAGGAACAGGGCCGCAGCTAGGGTCTGTGTCACCTGGGGCAAACATGGATTCCATGCCCATTTTGGTGTCCCCCCAGTGCAGTGCCCAGGGCACATGCCCTGCTTGCCCCCCCCCCCCCAGTTGTGGCCCTGCCCTGGAATTTGGGATGTTCGTTCAAAGGGACAATTTGAGCTTTTACGTGGGTTCTTAGAGAGTCCTCGCTGCCTCTGGGTCTGCGCTAGAAAGGGGCACCCTCAGTGCTTTTGGGTACAGAAGCCACCAGAGCATCTTCACTGAAATCTCTGAACTGCAGGCAGAGTGTGTTGCAGGATACCCACAAGAGCTGGACACCCGTGGGTCCTGGGCCTGTCCAAAAGGGACGTGGCCAAGATCGCTCCTCCCACAGAGTATTAACCTTCGCTGAACCAGCGAAGCTGGACTGGGCTGAGCTACCCTTATTCCTGCCGTCTGCCCTCAATGGGCCGGGCGTGTAGGCCTAGGCTGCATCTTCAGATTTCTGAAGGGGAATGTGTGAATTGCTTTGGATCGATGTCAGGCCTGATTAGAGTAGGCAGAATGCCTCTCTGATGCCAGCTCACTTAAAACCCATTTTGACCTGTCCAGATTGAAACAGAACTGCAACGTTGCCAATGTTGGCCAGTCGCCTTCCTGGCCCACAGCTGCTGTGCTGGCAGTCATGAGAAATGCTAGAAGCAGTTGAGGCATGCGTTGAAGGAGAAAGCTCTGGCAAGCACGAAGGCTTTGCATGTTCTTCGAGCTAGATTTACAGGAAGGGGGTGCTGAATTAGATTGAAGACGCTGGATGCAGCCCACAGAAGCACAGCAGCGCCTAATTCAGAGTGTGTCCTCAAGCCCCCAACACCGAAGGTAAAGGTGGCATGTTGGCATTATTAGAGGAGTCTGCAGGGAGATTTACTGGCCCCAGGAAGATGAGCTTGAATGGACAGGGTTTAAATAATCAAGTGCTTATCATTGCTAATGCTTGGTAATGCTTGTGAGGAGGGCCTTGCACAAGAATAAAAGAGCCCAGAGGAAGAGGGGGGTCTTAACTCAGTAAAATCCTGCCTCTTCCATAGCTTCTTTGTGTCCTGTGCAAAATTATTCTGTAGCTTTCCGAAGACTGACCTGCTTTCCACAGCGGTTCAAGGGCAGTTCCTCTACCACTCCAGGCAACATCTGAGGCTTGGCTGATGCCTTGGTCTGCTTCTCAAGAGACAGCCTCTGAACCCTGGAGTCAGGGATGGAGCTGAACCCAGGGGAGGGTCCTGGCATTTCACGTCACTGCTGTCTTGAATGGCTGTGCCAACTGCCCTCCCCACAGAAGAATGCCCCTGCAGACTGATCCCAACCCGGGGACCGCTTCCCCACATAGACTCTGCACAAGAGCCAACAAGAGAATACATTTTTAATCCAGCAGGCCCTTGGATTGCTCTTCCTTGCAGAAAAACTTTCATGCAAGTAAGAATATGTGTTTCACAGATGTTTTAACGAGTCTGTTGTTTTGCTTTTCTTCTTTTTTTAAAATAATTTTATTAAGATTTACAATTATTTATTTGTCTATTTATTATTCAAATTTTGCTACAGCCATCTCCCCCAAAAGGGGGACTCTGGGCGGTTTACAATAAAATCAATAAAATCAAGACTATAATAACAACAATTAACATCTATAAAAACAATTACAGATATAAAATGCAATAAATAAGTACAAAATCAAAGAGGTTAAACATAAAAATTATACAGATTATACAGATTAACTATACAGATAAAAACTAATACAAACTACAAAAAATGAAAAAAGAAAAAGAAAACAAACATATAAAGATGTGACTTCCTCCTTCGTCACAAGAAGTATAAACAATTTTAACAACTTATCACCCTCTCCTAAAATATAACAATCTCTTCATCCTATATCTCATCTCTTTTTAAAGATTTGTTTATAAATAAGAGATAAAAATATAGATAAGAGCAAAAGTCCATTAAGGGTTACCAGAAATAACAGCATCTATTTTAACCTTGATCAAATGAACCAACTTTACATTCCTTCCCTTTTAACAATCTTGATCTTTAATCCTGTCAAATAATATCCCAGAACTTTATTTCTTTTCCCTCTTTCTTTGTCCCTTCTCACCAAATCTTTCAAAACGAACAGGTCTCCTTTGTAAATCCAATATAGGAAAATTATCCAAGTCAACTCTTCTGGTTTGTATGTCCCTTTTAATTATTCAGCCGGTTTCATTTGTATATCTGGTATATTGTCTTCTTCCAGATCATTCTTGTGGCCTGTCATTTTTATATCCACATTGAAATCTATTTCAGTCTTGTCTGATAGAACTTGTTTCTCTTCTATAACATCATTTACACAGTCTATCTATGATGACAGACATTCTCAAAATTAACTTCGGAGTTGGTTGTTCACAAATATCCTTCAATACATCCAGTGTTAAAGTATTTAGCTCCATTCTGTGTTAGCAAGCCAAATTTAAGTGTTCCTCTCCTTTAATTGCAATCTTTATTTCTTCTGGCTCCCTCTAGTGTCCAACCCTCTAAGTCCCATCCTATCTTTTTTTTTTCTGAAATACAAAACAACAGCTGTTTCCCACTGGAATAATTATTTTAATTAATTTCAAAATCTTATTTCAAATCCATCTGGACCCTTAGTCCATTTATAATTTTCCAGAAACAACACTCTAATCACCGTTTTGCCATTTATTCTCAAAAAATAATTTTTCTAAGTCCTTTAACTCATACTAAAAACTTCTTTCTTTAAGAATCCTTAAAGAAAGAAGTTTTTAGTATGAGTTAAAGGACAATTTTAACAATTTATCACCCTCTCTTAAAATATAACAAACAATCTCTTCATCCCATATCTCACACAGGAAACTCACACAGTGAATGTCATAAAACTTGCTGTTCTGAAGGTTCTTAATATTTGAAGTGCAGGAAAAATGTAATTCCAAAAGTATTAAGAAATGAGGCTTGGCCGAACTTTTTGTCCATATAGGCTACATTAAGAGCGTGAGCTTAGTTGGAATGCCTTGGTTTCTAGCCGCTCACCAGCCGACTGCAAAAACCTCAGTTCTTGCAGTCTACTCATGAGGAGCAGCTGTCCGGAGTACACGTGGGCAATCTCATGATCTCTCCTTTCTCTGGAGAGATTTTGCCAGCCAGGATCCACCCCCTGGCCACCGATCTCTGCTGTAATGCTGTCCCTGCTCCTTCAGGAATTTCTAGCTTGCCTCATCCTCACCGGAAGTCCCTCTTATTTTGCTTTTCAGTGAAATCAAAAACAAGACGACTGAAAGCAGTTAAAACAATCAGTATGGACCAAATACTGTAGAAATGCTTTGCAGAGCTTGCCAACTGTTGCTCGCCCATGTGAAGAAATGATGAAGAATACAAGCCTCTGTTTGGTTTTCTGTTCTACCCATCTCCAGCGGTGCTGGCTTTATTGCTGTTTCAGGCTGATCTTTGGTGGGTAAAAGTTGTAGAGACCAGCAGGATTCACAGGGCTTCCTTTCAGGCTACAGGAATGCTGAGCTGCCTGTCAGATGGCATGGATGCAGCTTGCTCCCTGGCCAGCTCACAAGCATCTGTACTGAAAGGAGGCTGTCTTAAATAGGACATCCCAAGGAATCAGGCTGGTGGTTGGACTTCAGCAGGCATTCTGGGGAGTGAGCAGGAAGAGTCTGCCTGGAAGAAAGTGGACCACGCCAGTTTACATCAAGCCTGTGCACGTTGTTCAGGGTCTCTCGTGGCAATCTTTTATATTTTCTTACTTTGTCCAGAGGACACTGACTCAGTGGACACTTGATGTTTGGACGCCTCTTTGCAGTGGCCCCAGAGTTCTGGGTGAACTGGTTTAACTGCTTCCTTTGCACAGTGTTCCTCTTCCCATCCATGCTAACCTCCCGTTTGCCTTTTGGGAAGAGCAAACCCCAAGGTGGCCTTCCTGGCGAAGATGGTGGGTACTTTCCCCTTCCTGTGATTCAGCCAGCTCTCCACGAGTGCCTGTCCCTTCTCTCAGTCACTCACCTGGCATTGGGGAACCCCAGTGTGGGTCAGGGGGGACCTGGTCTGGAGGGTGCTTGGCACTGCTCTGCCTGCCTGTGAGGGTATCACTGCCCTGCTCCCGACAGAGGGCCCAGTTTGATTTCCTGTGCTGCCCACGGTCTCTTGCCTGCTGCTCAAGAGGCTGTTTTACAACCTGGCCAGGTAGGTAAGAGTTTCAAAGGGTGACTACTCACTGCACCCAGGGGGAAGACTGTGGCCAGTGTCCGAAGGATGGGGTGGGGGGGTGATCAGAATGGTCTTGCAAGCCCCCCCCCCACCCCGCTTCTCTCCCTGCAAGTGCTGCCCTGCCATTTTTGGTCACGGAGTTGGTGAAATATAATTTCTAAGGAGCTTGAATTCCTGTCTGCTGTGATGGGTTACTTGCAGTCCTAAATATGTTGACTGATTGTGCTCAGTGGGACTTACTCCTGAGTAAGCACACCCAGGATTGCCTCACTGAAGACTCTGCCTTCAGGAGCTGCAGAGAGTGATTTTTTTCTCCTTCAAAAACTAGAATGGCAAAGGTGTGACCTGTGTCGACTGACCCAGGGACTTCCTCCTGGGCTGACTCTGGATGAGGACCTGCTGGTGCTCCCCCATTCAGCTCCCTGTACCCCGATGCAAGGCCACCAGGCAAGGTGGTCTTTGTCCCCACCGTGCAAGCCACTATGGATGGAGAGTCCTGGAACTTCTGCCAAGGCTTTGCCAAATGGAAGGGGGACTCATGTTCCCCCTTGAGCAACAGATGGAGGGAGATGGGGGAAGTGGGGTTCTTCCTGCAGAAGCAGAAGCATCGCGTCCCACTGAGATGCTTCATTTTGATCATTATACAATGAGGAGCATTTGATGCTGGATTGTGGCTGTTAGTTTTCCTTCCTGGAATGTGTGCTCTATCCAGCTGGGTTTCAGGAGAAAAACCCAGTTTCTTTTTACCCCCTTTCTCCCCACTCTGCTGAGGGGGATAAACCCCAGGAGGAAGGTGCCACTTCCTGGGGACCATGAGCAGAAGGCCTGTTGTCCTTTGGGGTGGAAAGTGTGCAGTTCTTTTGGAGAGCAAAGCAAAGCAGACCAAGCCAAGAGCCATGTTGTTAAATGCAGCGGGGGAGTGGGGGGTGGGGAGAGAGCTTTGCTCAGGTGGCACTCCTCGAAGTTCCCTCCCTCCCTCCCTCCCTGAGGGCTCCCTTTACTCTGCTTTGGGGCACCCACAGGAGAACGTTGTCTGCTGACCCTGGCCAGGACGTTGCAGAAGTTTACCCTGTTCACATCCCCCTGCCAGGGTGAACCTGTCAGTGTGGCAAAGCCTCTCCAGGGACAGCTGAAGGTGGGCTGGAGCCCTGTCTCCCTAAGGCCCGGCCAGCTCAAAGGGGGCTGCCAAGGGTCGTTGCCGGGTGGCTCTCACATGCTTTGTGCTTGGCAGCCGTCTGTCCAGAATAGCTCAGTCAGCAGGTCTGGAGCTGGGGGAAGAAGCCTGCTCAAACCCCTTCATTCCCTTTCTCTTTTAGGCAGGGTGATTTACAGCGAGTCAGAAGCAAAGGGATGCGCTCCCAGCACTCAAAGCTTGTATGTTCCTTGTGCCTTTTGCTTGGCAGGAACTTGAATGCCCAGCCCAGCACAGTCTCTCCTGCCAGCCGGGCTGGCGGCGGGCTCAGGCCTGGCAGCGAATCTGCCAGGTTGCTGCTGGCATTTCCCAGTGTTGCCCCTTGAACAAAGGCAGCTCTGTGTGTCCCAGAGAGGAGGACCTGGGGCACTTCCAGAGGAGGCTTTTATTGTGTCATTACTCTGCCTCAAATACAGCATTTAAACATGGGGTGGGGGGAGTCCAGATATGGCTCCTTTCCACTTGCCTGTTTTCTTTATTTTATTTCTGGGGAACACTGGCTCAGGTAGAAATGGGTAGCTCGCCTCTGGTGGCCCTTTGCCTGGGCCGGAGAGCAGCAGCTCTTTCAGCAGACAGAGAGGGTGAAGGCCCCTCCCTTGGAAGCATCCTTGTCCTGTTTGGACTGGACAAACAGTGCTGAAGCCCACCCTCTTCCTGAAGGCTCCTGCAGCTGGGGGTCTGTGTGTGCGTGCACATGTGTGTCTGTGTGATTGTGTGTGTGATGCAATTACAGAGAGTTTCAGGTCTGCTATGATGAGAGGTCAAGGCAAGGGGTCAGGACCAGATCATGCTCTCTCCCTTCTTGCATGTGGCTCTCCTGTGCTTGTGAAATTCCAAGCTGGTGCCTTTAGCTGAATAGTTCACAATGGGCTATTCTTGCTCCATGGAAAGGGGCACTTCCAGCAGCTTCTCCCAAGGGGGTGTGCTTGGTGGTCTCCCTTCCTTGCCTGAAGTGCCATCCTCAAGAAGGAGGCTGGTTGGGAGGAAGGTGGCTCCTGGTGGATGCTGCTTGCCCTCCCCTTCTGTTGGAATGGGGGGGCAAGATGGGGCAGGAGCCATTCCCCTTCTTCCCTCCATCACCCCAGCTTGTAAATAATGAAGAACAAGCTCTGTGGAGGAGGAGACGATTGAGAGGTTATCAGATCCTGTGAGGAACGCCTCAAGGGATGTTTCTCAAAGTGGGAGGAGAATTTTGAATAGACAAAGCAGCTTTCACAATACCATAGGCATATTGTGCAGCCCTTTGCGAAAGCGAGGACTGAGGTTTCACCCACAGTCAAGACTGGGCTTGCAAAGAAGCCCCCTGCTTCCCGCCCCCCCCATCAGTCCAGAAAATGGGCATCCTTGGGTGATGGGTGATTGTGGGGTTTGCATTCAGAGAGGCTGTCAGCTAAGAAAGTGCCAGTGTCCTCCCATGCTGAAGGTGCCCCCCTGCTGAGGAAGACTCCCTAGCTCACGGCTTGGGTAAGAGCAGGCCTTCTCAGGAGCACCCCTGTTTTGTGGAGTTCCCTCCTGGAGAATTCGGCATGCTTGTTCAGCACACTTCCAGCATAACATGCTGATTGGGGTGCCCCAATAGAGTTGCGGTGTTGGATTATTACCATACTGATTTAAAATTCTTATTGTAAACTGCACAGAATCCTTTGGGATTGGGGCAGCCTAGAAATACTGTTGGTTAAATAAAGAGACAAGTAAACCTTCTCAACACCTCCAACCATTCCTCTGAAGGTTTTCCTTCTGGGCTGCTCCTCATCTCGGCTGTGGTTATCTAGATCTCTCTCTGGTTTGTCAGTGTCCTTCCTAAAATGTGGTCGCCTGAACTGGACATGATATTCCAAGTGTGGATTGACAGGAAGGGAGGGCGACTTCTCTTGATCTTGATGTGAGATTTTGGTTGATGTGACCTAGGATTGCTGTCTGTCTGTCTGTCTGTCTGTCTATTGATCTATCATCATCTATCTATCTTTCGTCACCACCCATCTCACTCAAAGAGCGAGTCTGGGTAGTTTACAATAAAATTGTAATTGCGGTTACCATTTTACTTTTTTGTAGCAGCAGATGAGAGAGTGGTAGGAAATGTTCTTCCAGTTTTTGCACACGCACACTGAGGATAGTTTGGCAGGTGAAATGGAAGCTCTGGGGCTGCTTCCCTGCCTCTGGTGGCCTGGAAGGTCTGCTTGGAAGCCCCCCGCCCCCCGCTTTCCCTCCGCTCCCCCTCCCATTGGCACCCTGAATGGGACACGCTGGTGGGGCTGCTACCTCCTGCCCATCCCACAGGCCCTGCCCCAGGAGCTGCCGGATTTCCTTGGAGGCGGCTGCACACCACCCGTCAGCATGAAGGGGGCAAGAGCAGCAAGTCTTTCTCTGAGCTGAGCAGCAGCTTTGATCTACCGGCTGGAGTCCTGCTTTCTGTGAAGCACCCTAAATTTAACTGCTTTCTGTAAATCCACCAGCTGGAGTCCTGCTTTCCATAAAGCTGCTAATCCTGAGAGAGCTGAGTTTTTCTCATGGCCAAAGAAAGGGCCGGCTGAATGATTTTCCTCCTTTGTCTCTGGTCCAAGGCCCTTTTCCTGCAGGCTGGTATTGCATCCTGGCACAGCCAGCCTCTTCCCACGGAGTGAAATTGCAAAAGGGGAGGGATGTATCAGAACAGCAGCCGCTCTTTTCCTCCACAGCCCTCAAACAGTTAAATGTGATAAAGAACTAATGAGGAATTATGGAGTTACTTGTGTGCCTTTGTCACCGGGCTCCTGGAAACGAGACGCTTCATCTCACAGCCACGTTCGAAAAGGACATTAATTAATGAATCTTGTCTTCCCACCATAATCCCACCAATTGTCCCCTCTTGATTCTCATTTTGGATTCTGCCTGTCTTCATGGACAGGCTGCTTTCCTTCTGGGTTTTGGGTATAGGAATCATCATGAGGCAGGTAGTTTTGTTCCATTTCATTTCTGGACTGTGGCTTTAGTTTTCTGTGATCACACGCAATTTGTCCACTGATTCATCTTTTTTTGGGGGGGTGAGTTTCCTAGGGAAGCGGGACAGGTTTTCCCAGGGCCCCAGAAGGGCCTCTTAGGGAGCCTGGATGCCTTTTCTCATCCACCCCATCCCTCCCTCCCTCTTCCCCCAATGAGCTGCCATCCGGAGCTGTGTGGACTAAACCTAGTGCGTTAATGCCCTTGAGCCAATTACGGTGCCAGATGACCTCATGGACAAGTGCTTGACACCTTGACTGGTCTCCAGGAACACCTTCTAGCTCACCTCCTAGCAAGTTAATCTGAGGAAGAGAGCTGAGGCTGTACACAGTCAAGGGGGTCACAGGGGTCAGGATCACCATGTGCAATGGACACAAGGCCCAGCCGGGCCTTGTGCCCATTGCACATGGTGATCCTGACCCCTTCACACCCTTTGGCGTCCGTGAGTTGGAGCCCACAGGTCACTGTCCCTGAGGCTCCTCAACATCTCCCTCCCTCCCCCTCTTGCAGTCCTTTGGACCTAGCAGGAAAGGGTGTGACCAGGGCCTGAAGAGAGCAGCACCAGGGGCCCCCACTCCTGGATTTGAGGAGGACTAGCTACCCTGGAGAAGAGAGGGGAGCTTCAGCAGGAAGGAGCCTTGTCTGCTGAACAGGCTGGCCTTGTAGCCTGCAAAGGGCTGGGAGGGGGGAATTTGCACTTCTCGTTTCCAAAAATTATCCCTTACAGGAGTCGTGTGGCCCAAAGCAGGGAAGTGGTGTGCTGTCCGTGGAGCGGCACACAGGGCCAGGAAGCCATAGCCTTCTTTCTGGAACCTGATCTTCAGCCAGAGGCCAAAACTACTCCTTTTCCATTAGGTCAGAGGATTTCCTGGCCTGGTAGCCCTGTCCCGAGAGCCCAGAGCATGCCGAGGCCCAGGAAGGATTCCTATGGCTGGACAGCTGCCAGGAAGATTCCTGCCAGAAGAGGGCCCGCTGAGGGCCCTTGGGAGGGAGGTCCCCACATACCCCTGACCCAGGGGGCACTTGGTTCAGCCCAGAGTGCAGGGTAAGCCTCCATCTGGCTCTGCCCTGGGCCTTTGGGCAGCAGTAGCAGAACTGGCAGGGGGGCTCTTTGCTGCTGTGAGGCTGACTCATCTCATTAACCCATCTGATCATTCCACAGCCAGCTGAATAAATTGCAATTAGCAAAGGGCACCTGGAATGAGTGATCATCTTTCTTTGCAGGGATCCCCTCTGTTACTCCCCACCTCTCTGCCAGGTGTGGATCAATGGTGCCCATACTGGGCATATGTTCTGTTGGGGCACCCTGCGTAGTTATGAACCAAGCAACATTACAACTCTCTAATTAGGGCTAAGCAGGGACATTTTTCTCAGCCTTCTTTCTCTGCTATTGGGGGTAGTTTTCCAGATAAGCCGACTCATTTTTCAAAGGGTTGTCTCTAGAGGAGCCTTCTGGGAAAAAAAAGAAGGAGGGGCCATTCTGCCTTGCTTAATGGGTGTTCTCCAAAGTGAGTTGTGCTTGGCTGTGGCCAGTCTGCCTTAATTTGGGAGTGGGTGGGCTGCAGGATGGGCAAGGACTGGATGCAGCAATAGGGGGCTCTCTGGAGAGGGAGCAACAGGAAAGGTCCAAGCCCTTCCTGCCCTCCATTCATGCCAGGAGCACACTGCCCCTGCTCTTCTCTGCTTGTGGGGTTTCCACTGTCCTCTCAGCAAAAGAGTCAGTCCTTGCTCTGCCTCCCTCTTGTTCAGAGACGCGTTAGAAACAGTGACTGTGTCTCCCCTTTGGCTTCTGGGGATGGTAGCCTGTGCTTGGCAGGAAAGGTGGATTGGTGGGGTGTTAGGTGAGTTGTGTTCAGCCTGACAAATGGAGAAGGGAGGGCCGGATGGCTGGACGTACAATTTCTTAAACTAGTCACTCGTGATTGCTGGCCAGAACAGTATATTTGGTGCCATTAGCCTTGAGTTGGTCTTAAACCCAGTGTTTAATTTGCCCACCGCTGGGAGGACAGAAGTTCTTCCTCTCTGAGGGAGGACCCTGCCTCACCACCCTTTTGTGCTGGATTAGCCCTGGGCTCTGCACATTTCATGTGAATCCAGCCAACTATTGCTTAACAACCATGGCTTATTGCAAACACAGTCCTAGTCTCTGTGTGTGTGAGACTGCTGTCACTTAGACAGGTTAGCCTTTGGGGCAAGCTCCATAGGGGGAAGATGGATCTCAGACTCCCCTAACCCCCCTTCTTTTCTTTTTGGCCTGCAGGAGACTTTCTGGCAGGGGTTCTGGAGCCTGTTTGCACCCATTTGAATGGTTTGGGGGTAGTGTTCTCTCAAGAACATTGGGGGGGGGGTGCCTTTGAGTCCAACTTGATGCCTGGCAACTATATGGACAGTCCCTGCAGTTTCCCTGGCAAGGTTTTCAGAAGTGGCTTGCCATGGCTGCCTTTTTCCTAGGGCTGAGAGAGGGGTACTGGCCCCAGGTCGCCCAGCTGGCTTCGTGTCTCAGGCGGGATTACAGGCCAACATTCCTTGTTCCTCCTTGAGCACTAGATGAACCATTAGATCAAACTGGCTCTCCTTTGCTGCCCTGGAAAGTCATGTGCTGTACTGATCAAATGGTTATGGCAGGAGGAAAGAGATGTCCAGATGTGTCACCCAAGGGTGGCAGTTCTGAGCAGGGCACGGCTGTGGGCGAAGCCGGTCCTTGGAGGGAAGGCCACCCAGGAAGCCCAAGGGGATGGGCTGCACCAGAGGCGGGATAAACGCTCTGTAGGAAAGCGGGGCATCTTCTTTTCGCCTTGGCGTGGCCAGGATGTCTCAGGAGCTGAGCTGGATTCCAGGGTGGCGGTTGCAGAAACTTGCCCCTACTGCGCGGCCCTCGGCTCCAGGGGGCGGAGGGGCAGGGGGCTGCTGCGATGCTCCGTTTATTAGCCGCGGAGGGGCACGGCGGGGGGGAGGGCTGCCACCTCCCATCGCTCGGTGGGGTGGTGCGGCTTTCTTCCCAGTGGTGGCATCCCAGGTCTACGCTCGGCAGCCCAAAGGGGCTTGCTTCTGGGCGGTCGAGCGGGTGGCCCGAACTCAGGCGGCTGTGCTGACGCCTTCGGCTGGCCATCGGCGCGGCCGTTTCTTCCGGAGCCGGGTTGGAGGACCAAGAGCAGGATTGCCCTGCTTCCGCCACGCTGCGGGGACGGGGAGAGGCGGGCGCTAGGGCCGGGCGGCACCCGAGCCGGGACGAAACAGGCTGTTTGCCTCGGCGGGGGGGCGGGCGGAGGAAGTCATTAGTGCGGCGGAGGGAGGAGGCGCGGCGAAGCCAAGAGGCGGCGGCGGCGGCGGCGGCGGCGGGGAGCCGCGGAGCTGCTTCTGGCCGCGCTCTGGCTGCCGACCCTGCCTGGCGCGGCGGCACCACCAGGCGCCCGGCCGCGGCTCCCTCGCGTCGCTTTCTCCGCGGCCGCCGCCCCTCCGGGACCTGCCTACCGCCGACGGAGCAGCAGCAGCCCCTCCGCCTGGGAAGGGGGCGCGGCGGCGGCGGGCTTGGATGGGCGCGAGCGGGCGCGCTGCTCCCTGGGGGGCGCCGCCCCTCCCGCGCTGCCCTGAGCGGCGGGCGGCGGCGGCGGCGGCATGAGCATGAGCGGCGGCGGCCCTGGCGAGCGCGCGCCTGCTCCTGCCGCGGCTTGATGCCCGAGCGCCGCGCTCCACAAATATGATGAAATGGCAGCCCCGGAAGAAGGTGAGCGCGCGAGCCCGCCGCCCTCCACGCCCGGCGGCGGGGTCCGGCGGGCTCCCGGGCCTTTGCCTTATAAGGCCGCTTTGTTGCGAGCGCCGCGGCCGGGCCAGCGGGCCGGGAGGGGCGTCCCCCGGCGGCCGCGGCTGGCGCGCCTGCTTCCCAGGGCGGCTTCGGCGGCGTCTAGGCTGCGCAGCCTTTGTTGCCCTCCGCCGCCTGAGCTGTCCGGGGCCCGCGGCTGGCGCTCGGGAAGACGCCGCTCGACCCGGAGGCGGAGAGAAGCGCTGGGGGCCGGCGGCGCCTCAGCTATTCTTGCGCTTCTGTCCGTCTCCGGGTCCTCCTCCTGCACGGGGGAGGCGCTCTCCGCCGGGGCTTCCGAGGTCTTGCGCGGGCGGAGAGGCTTCCCTCCTGCTCCGGTGGCGTCTGCGGGAAGGAGCTGGGCAGCGTCCGCCGCGGGCCGGGCGGGCGGGCTGCAGGTGGTGCGCGATGGCCAGCCCGGCTCCCTGCTCCGGAGCCGGAGGAGCTGCGATCCGGTCCTCTGCCGTCGTGGCAGACCTGCCTGCGCTGCTCCGCCAGCAGCTTAGCCGTTGCCTGCCTCGAGTGCCCTTTCGGCCGCACTGCAGGGCAGCGGAAGGGTCAGGGATGCTTGTGCGCCCCTTGGGTGAGCCTCCGCGGTCGAGGGTGGGCTTCAGTCCGTTAACTCGGCTCTGCTCTTTTTGGGTTGTTTGCTCTGGCAATTGACATGTTTACCTGATTAATTTCATGTTTCCTACCTAGGGGTTGCTTTGTTGTGATAGATCTGGGCTTCAGGCATACGCAGGAGACAGGCTTGTAATGCCCATGAGTGCCTCTCTGCATGCCCTGAAGCTGCTGGGTGTAATTCCCTAGAGTCTGGGTCTGTTTTCAGAAGCTGACTGTCCTTAGAGCGATGAAAGTCCGTTGGCATCTTCTCACATGTTACTGATTGGTTTTGCTGAAAGGGCTAAGGTTCAAGTGTTGATGAGTCCTCAGATGGCACGCCTTGTGGTGGGATGCAAACTTGGGGCAGTGAGCCGGTTTTGTTCCTAGTGGGGCATCTCACACGCTCAGATGGTTCAGCTCCTGTTGGAAGTCCATTCTCGTAAGATTGGCCCCCCCAGATGCCCGTTTCACAGGGCGCTGATGATAGGCCAATTCTCGGGGGTCTGGCCTCTTGCTGTGACACTTCTCTGGCACACAAGGGCCTGTGCTGCGAGTGGGTGTTGGGCAGGAGGGGTGGCTTTTGCTGGGCCCCTGTTGGTGAAAGAGCCAATCGTTGGTAAGAAAGACCTGTGTGCCAGGTGGGACTCTGGTAGTTCCTCAGCTCCCACTGGTGAAGCAGGGGTCCTAGTGACCCCTCTTCTAAAGTTGCTGGGGGTTCCTCTCCTACCTGGTGCTAGTTATGTCTGATGTGAAGTGTAGTCTGGCATACCACGAGGGCACCAAGTTGGAGAAAACAGCTGTGCAGTTTGCTTTTCTGCAGCTTGATGAGATTGCTGTCCTGGATCTTGCCTACCTGCACATGGCCCACGTGCTCAGAGAGAGGCGCTGCCACCATTCCCCTGCCCCTGGCACCCATTTAATCATTTTGTTTTGCCTCCACGGCTCCAGAATCCACAGTTGCTGTGAGCACTCAGCATATGTGCAGAGCCTGGTCTCCTCCCTGAGTATCCCCCAAGGACCCTGCCCCACTATGCATCCTGATGGGGGAAAGGTGTGTAAGTAGCACACTGCCAGTCAGCAGCCATCCCAAAACCAGAGCTGGGGTCAGTGGGAGCGGGTGTGGCCCCCAGCTGCCCTTTTGCTCCTGTCCTTGGCCTGGCTTCTGAAGCTTCCCTCCAGGAGGTGAGTGAAGCTGCTTGCCTTGGGCGGGGGTGGGGTGGGGACCAGATTCCTCGCCTGGCCTTCTTGTCACCGGTTGCGAGGCAGGAAGCAAAACATCTTGACCACTCCTTGCTGTGCTGGGGAAATATTGCAGGCTGGAGAATTCTGAGTTGCTGGCAGAACTTCCTTCCTTGCTGCTGCCGGCAGCGAGTCGGGATGCCAGAGGCTGGATAGAGGAGGGCCATGGATGGAGTGCGAGCAGCTGGGCATAGCAGAGGCTCCCAGCTGCTGGGTGCTTTCTGGAGGAGGGGGGAGGAGGAGGCAGCGGCATGTTGTCCAGTTCTGGAAGGAAAAGAGGCACCCTTGGAGTGTTGGCGGAGTGTGCCCCTGTTGCTCCAGCTTTCTGCTCCTTTCCCAGCCTTGGTGGCCCCCCAGGACCTCCATTGGTCACCAAGAAGCCACAGGTTGAGGAAAGGGTTGCAGGAACCTGTCTTCATTGTGTTTGTGTCCTGCAGCTGAGGATTTGTGTCTTTTTCACCCTGGTGACAGTGAGGAGGCTCTTTCTCAGCTCGGCGTTTCTGTTCTTGAAAGCTGGGTTTGGGTGGCACGGCTGAATTCACAGCTCATGCTCTCTGCCCCCGCAGGACTGCCTCCAGCCCCCTTTTTGTGGCCGATTGATTTCGGCATCGCTTAGGGCGAATGGGCTTGGGCTGGCTGTCCCGTTTCTCAAGCCTTGAGTTACAGGCCAATGCTGGCCTTTCTTTTTGCAAAGGCTTCATCCCAGACTGAAAGGTTGATGCCAAGGCAGGTATGCCCAGCAGCTGAGCATCAACATCAGGATTGCTGTGGCAGAGGACCTTCAGGAGTCAAGGCAGGGTGAGGCGGATGTGTTTGCCTTTGTGAAACTTAACTTAGCTCAAAAGCTCCCTTTTTTTAAGGAGACAAATGCATTGGGGGGGATGGGGCAGTCTCTGCAGTCTCTGCAAAGGAGGAGGCATTCTGGGTCAGGGAGTAAGAAGGCCTAAGAAACTGGTGCTTCTGGTGCCTGGCAGGCTAGGCGTGCAGGCTGCTGGATTAATCTGGAGCCCAAGCTCTTCTTTTCCCCCATCCACAATTTTGTGCGATGAATACCACCGGCCACGCAGGAGGGGACTTCCAGTGCGGCTGACCTGAGTGGCGGTGCTCCCTTCTTTTCCTTTGGAAGGTTAGCAGAGAGGGGGGTCTTTCCTCATCCCAGAATAACAAGTGGGGCCCTGAGTGCTACCAAGAGGCAGTGGTTGACCCTCCAAGACAGAGGTAGCAAAATTTGGGTCTTTTTTCCTCTCCATCTTCTAAGCGTGATGAGTTTTGACATACTGCCTCAGGAGGCTACATCTGGGTGAGGAATTTTTCCAGTCATTCGTTAAGACACTCCAGTCTGGAGCCTCTGATTGCTCAGATGCGGAGGAGAACCTGACGTGGCCCTGCAGGGGGAACGGGGAAGTGGCCTTTATTTTATTTTATTTTATTTATTTGATTCATTCATTCAATTTATATAGCTGCCCATCTCAAACCAGTGACTGGGTGGTTTACAGCAGAAGGCCAGCTGGAAGAAGCATTTCTGGTCCTTCCTGCAGGGCGATGTTGACCCTTTCCTGTTGTTGTCCTTCATTTTGGAAAGAATTGTTCTCCCGTTTCCAGGCAGCAAAGCCAGGGGAGCGACTCTTCCTCTTGAAGCACAGCGGGAGACCCTGCAGCCAGGCTCGTGCCCGGGTGGCTCTGGGATTCTACCCACTCAGCGTTTCCTTTTCCATCAATTGCAGGGTTGCTCTGGGAGCCGGAGCTGGCATTGGCAGAGCCGTGCCCCAAGCCTGACGCACTTTCCTCCGCGGCAGCCCATTTAACAATCCGCCTGCGCTAATTAGGGGGGATCATCTCCAGTGGCCCAGTTTCAGAGTTTTGTGGTGATTTCCTTCCCAGAGGTCCGCCATGCCTGGGAGGTTTGGTTTTCTTGGAACACGTGCACATTCGGGGAGGAACAGAAAGGCTGATGCTTGAGTTGGAAGGAGCTGCCAAGGAGAGGCTGTGGGTTTGTGTGAGAGCCCTTCACAGCTACATGCTCCAAGGAAAGTGTTCTGCTGCTTGCCGTGGCCTGATGGTCCCGTCTTTCAGGACCCAACTTTGGAACATCCCTGGGCACCCTGTACCTTCTCCAGTGCGGCTTGGAGGATCAGAGTGGGGGCCGTGATGAGATGCCAAAGTTGACCGTGTGGCCAAAAGGCAGGATCCTGTCCTGATTGGAGAAGGTCACGTGGCCTCAGCCCTGGGACAACAAGAAAAGGAGGATGCCGTGTCTGTCTCAAGAGATGGAACAGGTGGCTGCCTGCTCTCCCTTAAGTCCTGGTGCCAGCTGGGTCTGATTTCTGAGCTGACAGACAACCGTTCAGGAGGAGAGAGGGTGCTGAGTACAGCAGGCCTCCCTGTTAAAAAATCCATTCATCTTTGTTGCTGATGCTGTCTCCCCAGCTCTGCTCAGTTTCCCGAGTTCTGCATCTTTTGCTGGATGTTCCCAACCAAAGAGCTGTGTTCCTCTGGAGACATCCTTTGTCCGCTAGCAAAGCGTGCCTGCCCCAACTTGCAAGTCCCCTGGGGCCGCTGAAAACAGCAGCATCCCCAGTACTGCATCAGTGACAACTTCTGGCTGGTAGGTGGTAGGAGCCTGATGGATGCCCACTCTACTTTAACCTCTGGGGGCTGCAGAATGATGTGGGCAGAGTGGTTTCCTCCTGAGAAGATCTCCATTCATCCTTGGAGCTGGCCAGGTTTTCCGAGACTTTTTGCCAGAGAACAGAACTGTGCAGGTCCCTGGCACATTGTTTAGTTTGGCATGCATACTGGCAAGGTGGGCAAAACTGGCATTGGTGCCTGCAGCCCTTTGTGGCCTGACCCCACTTGCAAACCTTGGATTGCATCAGGGTCTGCCCTGTGTGGTGGACACACTACCCTTTGAAAGAGAAGAAGTTGCAGCATTAAACCCATCGCCTTCTCCTTTACCCTTTGGGGGTGAGAACTGAGGAGACGGTCTATCGGTTCCTTGGGAGGGTTACAATTCCATAGTTAACTAGCCTGCCTTTTCACCAAAAGAGATGGGATCCTGTCTCATCCATCGGACAAAATGGCAGGCAGGCCTGTTTTTTCCCTTACCTGTATGTGTGAATCTGTTAATGGCAGCCACCCAGGACCCTCAAGAGAAGCAAGGCAGGAGGAGGGACTCCGGCGGACCTCTGTCTCTGCCCAGCCTGGCATCGAGCATTGCCTGCTGCCAAGCGGTCTGTTCTTCTCTCCCACCAGGGGTCCACCTGCAGTCTGGCAGGTGACGCAGGACTGCCTGTGAGGCTGGGCGCCGCAGCTGCCACCATCTGGGAGGGAACTGTCCCCCCATTAATTAGGCAAAGGCAAAAGAGCACCACCCCCTCTGGTAGCCAAGGTGCATGGGCATTTGTCCGCTGGCAGGAGCAGATGGCTCCCTCCTGCTCCATGGGCTGCTCCAAGGTGGGCTTCCAGATCTCAGCCGGCCGGAGCTTGAACCTCTTTGGCCTGGCTGTTTGTCGGCTTACGGGGTCAGCTGCAGGATAGCCCAGGAGGCAACATGGAAATTACACTTGTGTTCCTGCACCCGTGGGGGTGGGGCAGCTTTTCAGGGCTCATCTGCTGCTTTTCGCTCTTCTATGTGGTGTGTGTGCAGGTGGCGTGCAGCCTTGGTTTCTGCTTGCTGGTGCCAGGAAAGAGGCAAACTGTGAGTTTCAGGAGTGAAATGCTTGCTTCTGTGAATGCCTAAGAGGAGGTCATTTGGCTGGTGGGGGCATTGTGGCTGAAGTTGCATCCTTGCAGCACCAATCACTGGGGAGAGCAGGCTTCAGGGCAGCTTTTAGTGAAGGAAGGCTGTGTGGTTGTGATGTCCCTAGGAGAATAAGCAGCGTTCCTTTAAATTGACATCAGATGCAGCTGCTGGACTTGCCAGCGTAATGGAAGCCCTGGTAATTGCTATTGTAGGTTCCTTTTATAGATCAGACCTCTTAGAATAAATTTGATTACTTGTAGCTGAATCCAGTAAAACGCTACTTTCCCAGAGCCTCTGCGGAGCCCAGCCGAGGTTGCCTGTTCCTTTGTGCTTGATTGTCCCAATGGCATGCAGAGCTATGCGAGTGGAGGGTCAGTACAGACTGCCTTAACCCGAGTTGCTGCCTGGTCCCCTCCCTTGGGGCTCCCACTTCTCGGCCAGTTTCAGAGGAGCTGTAATGTGGGCCACTAAGCAGGCGGAAGGGTGACGAGAGAGGCCTTGCAAGCTGGTCGTTGGGGGGTGTCAGCTGCCACATCTGCTGATGGTGTGTCTAGGGAAGGCTTGCTCTCCCATCCCCGCCTGTGGAGCCCAGGGAGCCTCTTCCCACATCACATGGGGGGTGGGGAAGGAGCATGGGTTCCCCCTGAATAAGTGCAGCTCTTAGCCCCTTTCCAGGATGGGGTGGGCTGTTGCAGAACTGGAAGGACAGCAAAGCCGCCTGGGACCACAGAGCCTCTAGCTTAGCGTCAGCTGGCTGGTGCAAATCCGGCACGGGAGATCCCCTTCAAGTAGGCTTCCACCACGGGGCAGATGGGGAGGAGGCTGGTCTGGCCTTGGATGGTAGAACCTCCCTGTTGCCTTTTCTCAGAACCCTTTTGGCAAACGCAGAGCACAGCGGATGGAAGGAAGGGGGCGAGCCTAGCTCAGATATCCCAGATGTAGAGCTCTAAATCCAGAATGAGGCAGATGTGCTTCCTCTCCTCATGGGTGCCCTGTGCAGGGCTCCGTGGGTCAGTCTGGGCAACACACCGGGCCATGGTGCTTTTAAAAGCTGGATTATTAAAACAGTGCCAATGAATATATCTCTCACCTGAATTATCTAAGCACTGGCTCTTGAGCAGCATAATATGGGGAATTCAGGGCCATGGAATTGCTCAGCTTCTCCTTCATGGAGAAGGCTGAGCCTGTTCTTAGAAGATGTCCCCATCTGGAAGCAGAGAGGAGGCAGCTGTCTGTTGAGAAGAATGGACGGAATGACTTCCTTTGGGTGGGCTTTAAGAAGAGGCAGGTGGGCTCGGCTGTAGAATCTGTCCTGGTGGAACTTGGAAAATGTGTGAGCATAAGGAGTTTGTAGCCTGGGACCCCTGGGAGGCACAGGAAGAGATAGCTGTGCCTTCGTCTCTTCTGGGAGATGCAAACCGGGCCCTTGCTTGGGTGGCGAGAGCTGATGCAGGGCAGGCCTTGAGCACAAGGGTGGATGGAGGGAGCCATCCTGATAGCCTGTGGCATTTCCTGTGGCTGATGAAGGAAGGTGTCCTGCAGAAGACAGGAACCTGGTGGTGCTGGGAAGGGAGTCCAGGGAGTTGGTCCAAGGTCTGTCTTGTAACTTTGCAGTTTCTTAGGTTAATTGCTGTTTGGGGGGCGGTGGTGCTGCTCCATTGTCATACCCATGCTGCTGGCAGATGAACTTCAGTCTTGGGCTGGATTAGAGAGGCAGGCATGTTCAGGTGGGGAGCAGTTTCTGGAACATCTTTAAACAAGGGGAGCTTGCTATTGGGGTGAAATATTGGTCAGTCCTCCACAGTCTTGGAACATGGGTGAAATACCTTGTGACTTTCTACAGCCAGGACATCCCTTCTGGTCCTGCACTTGCCAGCTGTTCTCTCTCCATATCCATTTAAAACACCACCTTCAAGTCTGCTGTTTAGATGCAAAGTCAGGGCTCTGCTTTTACTCCTCTTTTGGCCCATCTCAAAGTTCTGCTATTTCTCTTTGGATTTTTTTAAAATTCCTTTCTGCTCTGCTTAACAAAACATTGGTGTTCTCCTCCAGCTTGAACTCTGCCATCTCCGGTTTTCTGGCCACACCTCAGCCTTCATGCTTCTACCCCTAATGGCCCCATAATGCTTGCTTCCTCCACGGTTCCTTAGTCCCTGTACTTTACCGCAGATGAGCCAGGGTAACCCGGCTCCTGCTCACCCTGCCTGCCGCCTTCTGCATTTTGGAATGTTCTAAGCTTGTTTAGGGCACTGTTAGGGCGTTAATCAAGTAGTCTGGGCTCTGAGTTGGCTGCTTGGTCTTCCTGCTTTTCAACAGGTACTGCTTCCAGCATGTGGCGATCCTCCTTTACCGTTGTGTCCAGTCCCACTGGATTGACTCTGCAGTGAGATCTCTTGGCCAACACCGAACCTGCTGCAGTTCGGAACGTGGTTCCGGCTGAGCGAGCGCTTTGCAAGCATGGCAGCCCAGGATTCCATGCTGGCCTGATGTAGGAGAAGCCGTTTGCCCTCTGGAGCGAGGTTTCCACTCGAGTTCTTTCCCCTGGGCAAATGGATGAGTGTTAACACGTTTATATAAAGGGTTTATAAAATGAATTCTGCTTCCTTCCAATTCATTACAGTGGGTTCTACAATCAGCATTTGCTGCTGGAAAAGAGGTTAAATATTAATGTCTGAATGTCCCATGTCATTTCGGATATTCCTTAATCTCTGCCTCCTTGGACCAGCTCCTAAGTGAGCTGCAGTTTCCTAATGAATACTCACTTTGGATGTTAACTGAAGATCTGTTGCACTGGGATAAAAGGCGTTTATGTTTATGCCTCACGTGTCTGTCATTGGCTGTTTGCTTCTCCTGATTGCCTGGCTGAGAGAACTGGCTTGTGCATCACTAGTCTGAAAGTCTCTTATGTAGTGGCTGCTTGGCTGATACTTGCATGAATTTTGGGGGGGAGGGGTCCTGTGTGTTTGGGATGTGGTCTTCTCCCTCCTCCTTTTGTATGGTTCTGCACATAGGTAGGGGAAAAACAGTTGCACAGAAACAAGACAGGCTTGGCAGCAGCAATTGGGAATAGGATCTGGGCATCCTGAAAGAGCACAAATTAAGCGTGAGCCAGTCATGTGCTGCAGCTGCTAAGAGAGCCAATGCACTCCTGGGCTGCAACCATAGAGGTGTAATGTGAAGATCATAGGAAGTAATAGTTCCACCCTGTGCAGCTCTGGTCAGGCCAATCCTTGAAGGGCTGTGGATTCGCTCTCCTTAGTGCCCAAGAGCAGGACAAGAAGCAGCGAGTGGAAGCTTTACAGAGAGAGATCCAAATTTGGAATGAGGAGGAATTTCCTGACCATGACAGCTATTGAGCAATGGAAAAGCCTGCCCCCTGGAGTCGTGGGGCTCCATCAGCGGAAGCTGGAGAGCCATTTGCCTGGTATGGTCTGAGGGTCCCTGCCCTGGGCAAGAGTTTAGAGCAGAAGACCCCCAAGGCCCCTCCCAGCCCTGGGATTCAGTGTTCTGCCCCTCCTCAGCCAGGTGCCTTCTTGGGATGGCATGCAAGCTGCAGTGGCCTGCCAGCATCCCTGTTGGAGAGTTTGGATCATGCATTTCTGCTCTTGCCAGCCTTGCCCCTTTCTGTCAGCTATGCCCAGGTGCACCTGTGTGGGATTAAGCTTCTCTGGATGGTTACAGGCAGTGTCTTGCGCATTTCTGTCTTGCGGATTCTGCCACATCCTTCCCCATTTATTTGCTTAGCCTGTCTGACACTTTTTGCAAGCTGATACAGTCAAACAATCTGATAGGCTGGCAGACCTGCTTAATTCCTTCTTGCTGGAGGAGCCCTCATGCACACAGACATGACTGAGGATGGAGGCCCCAGACATCACCGTTCACAAGATTGCGCAGCTCTTCTGTTTTTTCCTCCCTTAGCAAATTTTCAGTGGAAAAGCAAAGATGGAAACATGGGAGAGTTGCAAGTGGAAGGTGATCTCATCTGGGACTGCCATTCCCATAAATTAGATAAAAAGGCTTGCTTGGAATCACCTGTAGTGCATCACAGGGTGATTTGGCCCCAAGAGTTGCCTGGGGGAGAGAGGACCATGCAGGCTCACTGCTGGGCTGGTGGACTTCTGTTGGCCTCCCTGGCATTAGGGATGGGAAAGCAAGGGTTGGCTGGAAGCAGGGTTGTCTATGGACTGGTGGTGGTTGCATGGCAGCCATGGAGCCTGGAAGTGCTTATGCAGTTGTGGGGGTTGCTTCCTAAGTCCCAGTGTTGCTGCTTCAGGGGCCCAAGGCACTCCGGCTGATCTCGTGCTTGTGTCATTGCAGGCCTACTTCCGACAGGGTGTTGCCCTCCAGTACCTGGGGCGCCATGCCGATGCTCTGGCGGCGTTTGCCTCCGGCTTGGCCCAAGACCCCAAGAGCCTGCAGCTCCTGGTGGGGATGGTGGAAGCAGCCATGAAGTCCCCCATGAGAGGTAAGGGGGTGCTCTTTGGCCAGGCGGAGGAGGAAGGGCAGGAAGATCCATAAGCCCAACTGGGGCCCTTCTCGTCGGATCGCAACTCTCCTCACTTCTGAATGTGGGCTGTGCTGATCGGGGATTATGGGAACTGGACCACAAGTTCCCAGCCCAATGGTGTGAACTGGCCTCTCCTCCGTCCCTCCTTCCCTCCCTCCTTAGAGTCCCTCGAGCCGACGTACCAGCAGCTGCAGAAGATGAAACTGGACAAGAGCCCCTTTGTGGTGGTCTCCGTGATCGGGCAGGAGCTGCTGACCACTGGCCATCACAGTGCCTCAGTGGTGGTTCTGGAAGCAGCCTTGAAAATTGGCACCTGCAGCTTGAAGCTGAGGGGCTCCGTCTTCTCTGCCCTGAGCAGTGCCTACTGGTCCCTGGGCAACGCCGAGAAAAGCTCAGCCTACATGCAGCAGGATTTGGATGTGGCCAAGACTTTAGGTAGCCATATTACACCTTGAGGGCATGACAGCTGGTGGCGGGTACGCGTGTGTCCCTCTTGTTCCCAGGAGGTCCAGCGCATCCCTCTGGTGCCCTCTTTGCGTGCTGCCACAGTGATCGCTTTCTAGGCGGTAGAGAAGTAACACCCAGGAGCTATCTGCAGCATTGCGGTGGCCAAAACACATTTGGAGGGCCCTGTGGGCTGGCCAGGCTGAGCAAAGGGGCTTGGGTCTGAAAGGAAAGACCCTCTAGGACTCTGGTGGCACCCCCCCCCCTTGCTGCTCCAGGCCTGCTGGGCACAAGAACATGGGGTTTACCTGGCAGCCTCCCCCAGGGGCCTTCTGGCTCACACTGTGCTTTGCTTGCTTGTCCTCCAGGTGACCAGATGGGCGAATGCCGAGCTCACGGCAATCTGGGCTCCGCTTTCTTCTCCAAGGGAAATTACCGGGAGGCCTTGACTAACCACAGACACCAGCTGGTGCTTGCCATGAAGCTCAAGGACAGAGAGGTAGGAGAGGCAAGCAGGGACACGGTGGTGGTGGTGGTGGTAGTGAGGTAGCCCTTTGCTGTGAGAAACATTGAGGCAGGATTGCAGAGCTTTGGGAAGGCAGAGCTGGCCTGTCCTTGGCATGCCAACTGTACGTCAGGCTTGGTGAAGGCAGCCTAGCAGAGGAGCCAGGGTGGCCTTGGCACATGCTGGCCCAGAATCTCACAGCAGTACTGGCCCTGAAGTGGGTGCCGGGAAGGCAACATGGGTACCAGGTAGCAAGCCATGCTGTGCTGGCGCTAAGCAACGTGGCCTCCTTGGCAAGGATTAGGTTTAGAGATTGGCATTGGCATCTGTGGCTCACAGGGTTCTGCCCAGTCACCATGTTCTTTCCATTTATAATCATTCTGGGTTTACAATTAAGAACTATTGACAACAAACAGCCATTTGGATTTTGTGTGGATGTGGCTGCAGAAAAGTACTTAGGTGCTTTCTGATGAGCTCCTCCTGACCAGAGGTTTCCTCTGAATTCACAGCTGTTTCTTTTGGCCTACCGCCCCCCCCCCCCCAATAATTGCTATGAAGCTGCTGCTACTGCTACTGCAGCGCTGATGTAAATTCCCCCAGAAAAGGGTCTGCATTGTGCCAGCCCATAAGGAGGTAATGGCTTTGTCCCCAGGGCTAGTGGCAGGAACAAAGATCCCAGCAGCAGGAGCCCAACAGATGCAGTGTCCCAAGGCTCTGGGTCTCCCAAAGGAGGGGAAGTGTCCCAGCTGTACTGATGGATGCACAGAGGGACCCCAGTTTGAGCTGGTTAGCACATCCTCTGAGCTGCGGGGCCCAGCAGGTCATCTGCTCGGCTTTCAGGGGAGTCTTAAGCATGCAGCAGGAGGGTGGTAGGCTGGTCTCCCAGCATTTTGCTTGCAGGAGAAAAGGGCCAGGAAGGACACAGAGCTTCAGGAAGCAAGACAGAGCAGATCTTCAGCTGGGAAAAGGGAGACGGTGCTCGGGCCTCCTGGCAATGCTGGGATGCATGCCTTGCTCTTCCAGCTCACTGGCTCTGAAGCCTTTGATTACAGTCCTGCTTCTGAAAATAGCACAGCAGGAGCAAGGCAGGGCTGCAGGTCAGCTCTCATGGAAGGAGGGATTGCCCAGGAGAGGGATGGGCTGCTAGCATGCAGGGGAGGAGGGGTCATGCCCACAGCGCTTCAACGTTCCAGGGCTGGGTCTCTGAAAGCAGAAACAGGAAGGAGCCTGGTTCTGGGTCAGCAGAGGCTGTTTCCCGGTGCTGCTAGATGGGACAAGGGGGAGAGTGGCAGCGGGATCCCTTGCAGCCATCAAACAGGGAGGAGCCTCGCCAATTGTCCTACCCCAGCTCAGCGATCGTGTTCCACCCTTCCTTTAGTCACAGCATGTCTGTCCAAGGAGGGCCTGCCTGGGCAGATGAGATAGCGGCTGTCTGCCTCTCCGGGTCTCTTTCCCAACTGGGCCTAGGTGGCTCTGGCACTACAGCAGGCCAGAAGAAGGGCACAGTGGTCGGTTGTGTTCAGCCTGCTTGCTTCACCAGCTCCCCTTCCACTGTTGTGCCTTTGTGTCCAATGGTAACCCTTTTGGAAAGCTGGAGTTTGGTATAAGGTGCCCAGATTCCAGCAGCTCCCTTATTGCCAAGTTCCTGCATTAGAGGAGGAGAAAACCTCAGCGGGTTCCTCGGTGGGCACTGATCTAGGTGGGTCTGCAGAGTATGCCCCCACTCCCCTGCCCCTTGCGTGGCTCTGCAGCAGAGTTGCCCAGGAGGCTTGCCTGGTGACCTCTGGGGTGCCACTTGCTGGGGCTGCTAGCTGAGCCTGAGGTCTTTTGGAAGATGGCCCAGAAATGTGTGCTGACAGTGGGGAGGGCCACTCGGGGCTCAAGCAAACGTGGTGCAGCTGTTCCACGGACCTGTGCACGTGCCTCAGATACTTGCCCAAAGAAGCCTGTGAACTCGCATGTTTCCTTTCTTGTAATTAGACTGTAACCCTCATAACTTCAGAGGCTGTGGGCACAGGTTGGTGCATTTAGTACAAAGCATGCGGGTCCTGGTGGGAATCTCCCTGGCTTTGGGCCGTTGAGGACATTCCTCCAGAAGAGGCCAACTATTTCCTTGGCTCAGGAGTGAGGGCAGAGGAGCAGGAGGACGGAGCCACCGCCACCACATTCCTGCTGTGGCATCCGGCCTTTGGCATCCTCAGCACTGGCTGCATCGTGTGCGTGACGCAGCGGGACCCAGCCTTGCCTTCTGAAGCAGAGCCATGCTTGCATGCCTTCCCAGTGATGAAAGGGGTGCCCTTGGAGAGCCTTTGAGGCAACAGGCAACAGATCAAATGGGCAGATTAGATGATGGGTAGCTTCCCCTGAAGGATCTGTTTATGTAAGCCAGCACAGCAGGAATACAGAACTGACTCATAGCTACGATGGCCTGAATCAGCAGCGGCATAAACATTTCCAATACACAAATGACTCAGAGCTGGGGGGGTGGATTCCTGTGTAGGACAGCCAGCTGGCTCCCCTGAGGCCATGGGCATTGGGAGGGAGAGCGTTCCCTGCCTAAGCTTGGAGAGCAAACGCCCTTGTGGCCTGCTCCTTCCTCTGCCTGTGTTGCTGCAGCGGGCCAGGCAGCTGATGTGGGAGGCTGGCAGTCCTGCCCAAGAAGGGCTCCACAAGGCCTGCATCCCTGAGGGGCAGCTCTTGGAGGCTCCGTGGCTGGCCTCCCAAGATGGGGAACGGTCCTCCCTATGTCTCCTTGAGCAGGCGGCCCTTGGGGGCCCGTGCCTCAGTTCTCGGGGAGGGGTGTGAGTTGATGGACAGTCGCCTTGCTCAGTCAGCCTGCTGAAGCTCCCCCTTGGACCTTCCCTGCAGGCCGCCTCTTCTGCCCTCAGCAGCCTGGGCCATGTCTACACTGCCATTGGGGACTACCCCAATGCCCTGGCCAGCCACAAGCAGTGCGTCCTCCTGGCCAAGCAGGGCCAGGAGGCGCTGTCGGAAGCGCGAGAGCTAGGCAACATGGGGGCTGTCTACATTGCTATGGGCGACTTCGAGAATGCCGTGCAGTGCCATGAGCAGCACCTGGGGATTGCCAAGGCCCTCGGCAGCAAGCGGGAGGAGGCCCGGGCCTACAGCAACCTGGGCAGTGCCTACCACTACCACCGCAACTTTGACAAGGCCATGTCTTACCACAACCACGTCCTGGAGCTGGCCCGGGAGCTGCAGGAGAAGTCCATCGAGATGCGAGCATACGCTGGGCTTGGCCACGCTGCCCGCTGCCTGCAGGATCTGGAGCGGGCCAAGCAGTACCACGAGGAGCAGCTGCACATCGCCAAGAGCCTGCAGGACCGAGCTGCGGAGGGCCGCGCCTCTTCCAACCTAGGTGAGAGGACAGCTGTCCTGTGCTGTGCCACCTCTGTGAGAGCGCAATCCTGGACTTTCAGCCAGGATCCCTCCCTGGATAGGCAGCTGGCAGAACCTCTCCCTTGGTGGTCTGGCACAGAACCCTCTGGGCAGCTAGTGAGCTGTCTTCAGGCAGCAGCCATGCAGCAGGTGGCAAGGGCGCAGCCCCTTGCTAACATAGCCAGTTTGGCCGGGAAAGGCAGGTCCCCAGGAATCACCCAACTCAGGCTCCTTTGCCCCCTCCCCGCCCCCCCCAGCTTAACCTTGTCAGTTCGGAGAAGCACCTCCCTTGCCTGGGATCAAATGTAGCCCCAAACGGCATGCAGAGACTGTTGATGGGGCGATCCCCCCCGTTGCTGAAACTGTAGTAGAGAGGGTGCCAGCCCAGGGATTCCCAAACGCAAGGAAGGCAGCATGGGCAAGCGCAAGGGGTTGGGGCCAGGCATCTCTTGGGACTGGGTTGGTAGGCCCATAAAGCACCGTGTCAACTGCAGGGGGCGCCCCAGGGCTAAGCTTGAGGGGGCCTTGGGGCTGAAGGCATGCAGGGCAGGGGGGCAGCAAAAGCTTCACTCGAGAAAGCTGAGGCAGAAGGCCTGGCCAAGCGTGGGCATGGCGGATGCGCTTCCAAAGCCAAGAGGAGAGAGAAGCAGCAGGTTGTTTCACTCTGCCAGCTTTTGGGTTGCTGACGTAGACACGGGGCCAGCAGCATCCTTCGAAAAGGTTGCCGATGCTCCTAAACAGCTGGAAGGGGAGCCAAGCCACAGTGGATTTCATGTCCAGCTGCCTCTCTGCTGAAACAGACAAGCTACAGAATAGTTGCAGCAGCAGCTGGGGGCAGGGTTAGATGGGTCTGTCTGAGAAAAGCAGCAGTGCGATGCAAGACCCGATCCTTTTGTACATGTGTTGTGACATTATGCACAGATCCAAAAAAGAGTGATGGAGAGGCCCACACGGGCATGTGTGTGCGTGCATGTGCTCTGTAAGAGCAGAAGCCAGGCAAGGTCAGGCAGGTCAAGGAGAAGGGCTGCCACCTTCAATCAAGCCCAGGAGACCTCGTTTCTGCCTGGCTGCTTCCTCCATGCACGTAGATGCAATCCCAAGATGCTCTCAGACACAGCAGAGCTGTCCCAAGATGCTGGCCCTAATGAGCTCAGGGGAACAGTTGTTCCGCTGCCTCCCACTCCCGCCTTCACAGGCCATGGTATCTGCAGAGGCCAAAGTTCTCTTGACCTCCCACTTGGCCCAGAGGGCTGCCTCTCCCCCTTTCCACTGGCTGACCCTCTCCTAGCCGCCAAGAGGCATCAGGGATTTTGCAGGGCAGCCAGCTGCCAGATCCTTGCTCTGGGCCTTGCCAGGAGGGTGCAGGAGACGCCCATCTGGGCTGAGTCATTCCCTCCTGTGCTGGCAGGGTCCATCTTTCCAGCTTCCTGTGGACCTGAACTTGGCCAGGAGGTAGTGCCTTTGCGTGGGCTTCAGAGCAGAGTGAGCCATTTGCTGTTTCCCTGCAGGGATCATCCACCAGATGAGGGGGGACTACGAGATGGCCCTGAAGCTGCACAAGGGGCATCTCTCCATTGCGCAGGAGCTGAATGACTACGCAGCCCAGGGGAGGGCCTATGGCAACATGGGCAATGCCTACAATGCCTTGGGCATGTTTGACCACGCTGTCAAGTATCACCGTCAGGAGCTGCAGATCTCCCTGGAGGTGAATGACCGGGCCTCCCAGGCCTCTACCCACGGCAATCTGGCAGTAGCCTATCAAGCTCTGGGTGCTCACGATCGGGCCCTTCAGCATTACCAGAACCACCTGAACATCGCCCGAGAGCTGCGGGATATCCAGAGCGAGGCCCGAGCCCTGGGCAACCTGGGGAACTTCCACTGCTCCCGGGGTGAGTTTGCCCAAGCAGCCCCTTACTACGAGCGATACCTGCAGCTCTCTCCAGAGCTGCAGGACATGGAGAGTGAGGGCAAAATCTGCCACAACCTCGGCTATGCCCAGTATTGCCTGGGTAATTATGAGGATGCTGTGAAATACTACGAGCAAGATCTGGCCCTCGCCAAGGACTTGCACGACAAGCTCAGCCAAGCCAAGGCATACTGCAACCTGGGTCTGGCCTTCAAGGCCCTGGACAACTTTGGTAAAGCAGAAGAGTGCCAGAAGTACCTCCTGTCCCTCGCTCAGTCCCTCAACAACCCCCAGGCCAAGTTCCGGGCCCTGGGCAATCTGGGCGACATCGCAGTCTGCAAGAGGGACGTGGGTGGTGCTGTCAGGTTCTACGAGCAGCAGCTGAGCCTTGCCCATCAGGTGGCAGACCGAAAGCTGGAGGCGAGCGCCTATGCAGCCCTGGGCTCGGCCTACCGTCTGTTGCAAAAGTATGACAAGGCACTGGGCTACCATACACAGGAACTGGAGGTGCATCAAGAGCTGGGCGAGACGCTGGGCGAATGCCGGGCACACGGACACCTGGCTGCAGTCTACATGGCCTTAGGCAAATACACGATGGCATTCAAGGGCTACGAGGAGCAGCTGGAGGTGGGCCAGAAACTGAAGGACCCTGGCATTGAAGCCCAGGTCTATGGCAACATGGGTATCACCAAGATGAACATGAACGCCACGGAGGAGGCCATTGGCTACTTCGAGCAGCAATTGGCCACCCTGCAGCAGCTGAGTGGGAGCGAGGCTGTGCTGGACAGAGGCCGGGCCTTTGGGAACTTGGGTGACTGCTACGAAGCACTGGGCGACTACGAGGAGGCCATCAAATATTACGAACAGTACCTGTCAGTGGCCCAGAGCCTTAACCGCATGCAGGATCAGGTGAAGGCCTACCGGGGCCTAGGCAACGGACACAGGTGAGGGGAGGGGTTCTTGTGAACATGCTGGGGCAGAGGAAGGGCGAAGGAAGTGGCCTGCAGCTGAAAGGAGCATGTGCAGGCATTTCCTTGGGGAGGAGATGAAATTGTCAGAGTCAGTCAATCTTGCTGTGCCCCATTGTTAGGGTTGGCTGGCCTAGGTATGCCAAATTAACACCTAATGCTAGGCTGGGTAGCATGTTTGGAGAGGGCTCCTGTGGCTTTCTCATGTGGAGGGCAAAAAAGGATAACCCTGGCATTGTCTCTTGTAGGGCAATAGGGAGCTTGCAGCAGGCCCTGGTTTGCTTCGAGAAGAGGCTTGTGGTGGCCCATGAGCTTGGAGAAGCCTTTGATAAAGCCCAGGCTTATGGAGAACTGGGTACTCTGCACAGCCAGCTGGGCAACTTCGAACAGGCCATCTCCTGCCTTGAGCGGCAGTTGGGCATTGCACGGGAGATGAAGGATCAGGCCCTGGAGGGGAGTGCAGCATGTGGCTTGGGCAGTGTCTACCAGCAGATGGCAGAATATGACACAGCACTCCAGTACCACCAGATGGACCTCCAGATTGCAGAGGAAACCAACAATCCAGCTTGTCAAGGTCGGGCATATGGGAACCTGGGTCTGACCTATGAGTCATTAGGCACTTATGAGAGAGCCGTGGTCTACCAGGAGCAGCACCTCAGCATCGCAGCCCAGATGAACGACCTGGTGGCCAAAACTGCCTCCTATAGCAGCCTGGGCAGAACACACCACGCCTTGCAGAACTATTCCCAGGCGGTGATGTACTTGCAGGAAGGTGAGTAGTGGAGTGAGGCTTGCAACCTGGACAAACTCAGTGCTCAAAGCCCTGCTAAGTTTGCAGAACCTCAGCTCCCGGGGAAAAGCTGGGGTTTCAGTTCCCATGCTGTGCCTCTCCTGGGGACAGAGACTTGCCTTGGACATGCAGTTTAGGACCAGTGTGTTTCAAAGCCCAGAAAGGGAGTGCAGGTTGAGGGCTGTGTGGAGCAAAGCAAGACCATTATGAAACCACCTCAGTCGTGATGATGGGATGCTCCACATTAGGCCAACTGGTGAGGCAAGTTGGTGAAATGTGAAGAAGGAAAGGGAATCTGTTGGTCTTCATAGAAGAGCACAGCGCTGCTTGGAGAAAGGCCTTGCACGAGAGGCTGGTGGGCATCTCAGATCCTTCCCTCCTTCCTCTTGCAGGGTTGAGGCTGGCTGAGCAGCTTGGGCGCAGGGAGGATGAAGCCAGAATCCGGCACGGCTTGGGCCTTTCGCTTTGGGCGAGTGGCAACCTGGAAGAGGCTCAGCACCAGGTGGACAGTGGGCACCTGCAGGGACATCCCCTTCACCACCTACCTTAGCTGCTAACAAGCTTTCCCTTGGCTAAGCAGCAGAGGCTGATTGAAGTCCCGGTGACACCCCGCCCCCCTGTTGCTTCCTCTCACAGCTCTACCGGGCCTCGGCCCTCTTTGAGACCATCCGGCACGAAGCGCGGCTTAGCGTCGACTATAAGCTCTCGCTGTTTGACCTGCAGACGTCCTCCTATCAGGCCCTGCAACGGGTGCTGGTTACTTTGGGTAAGAGAAGGGTTGGATTCTGGTGGAAGGGAAAAGGCCAGGGCTTGGATGATGTGACCTCTTCAGGATCAGGATGGTGATGCACTCAGGTCTGCTGTGGGTGAGATTCTGGGCAACCTTGCTTGCACATGACAATTCAGTTGTTGGTTTAAAAAAAAAGTCAAAATCAGCTGCTGCCTGAGAAGCAGCTGATCCGTAGCTTTCCTCCTCCTTCCTGGGCCACAACTTCCCTTGTCTTCCTCTGACCCTGAGATGTCCCTTCAAGGAGGCAACGTGCAGGTCCTTTTTGCAGGCCATCATGATGAGGCGCTGGCAGTGGCTGAAAGAGGTCGGACAAGGGCCTTCGCTGACCTGTTGGTTGAGCGTCAGACTGGGCAGCAGGATTCTGACCCTTACTCCCCTGTGACGGTGGATCAGGTCCTGGAGACGGTGAATGGCCAGCGGGGGCTGGTCCTCTACTACTCACTGGCAGCGGGATACCTGTACAGCTGGCTCTTGGCTCCTGGAGCAGGTAGGCGGTGGGGTCCCCTCCCCCTGCTCCCCTGAAGAGTCTTCCGCTTCTTCAGCCTGAGGAGCTCAGTGCTCCTGGCGGGGGGTGGGGGGGCGTGCATTAGCCTCTGACTACCTTTTGTTTTCTCTGGGTGTTTTTGCCCAGCAAAGCCCAAGAAACATTTGCTGTGCCAGGGAGCTTCTCTAGAGTCATGATTCTGCCTGTTACTGTTGAGACTCTGTGCAGTCGGTTTCCTCTGTGCTTTTAGGGATCCTGAAGTTCCACGAATGTTATCTGGGCGAGGGCCTGGCTGGGAACTCCGGGGACATGCAAGACAGAAGCTCAGGCCTGCATACAGTCGCCAGCTCAGTGCTGGAGCAGCTCAGCTCCAGTGTGCGGGAAGCGCTGGGGGTAGATCCCCATTATGTGAGGTGAGGAGTGCCTATCCCTGCAGGTTGGTGGGGGGAGCAGTCTTCTTGTTGCAGATGGACAGCACCTCCCCCAGTCTAGAGCTAGGCCAGAGGCAAAAAAGTGTACCAGGTGGTGTGCCAGCATGTGGGAAGTTGGCTTCCCAGGCTAAGGGGGCATCTGAGCAGTGGTGGAGATGCTACCCACAGGCCTCTTGGCAGAAGGTGAGATTTGGGGACAGCTGATGAATTAAAGCCTGTCCTCACAAGTACTGTTTGTTCAGCTTGATGCTTCTCACGCAGTTGGGGTAGAGGTCGTGCGGCCAGAGTCTTGCCATTTATGTTTGGCACGCTTCCGCCAAGGGCCTGTCTGCATGCTGCTTGGCTAAACTGTCCTTTTGGGGGTGAGAGCAAGCCTGCCATCTCCACCATTCTGGCTGGGGCTCCAGGCGCAGCTGCACATCTCTGCAGTGCCACTCAAAGAACAGTGGAGGCAGGGGAACAGTTGTGGTCTGAAATGGCCCCATGTGGGCTGGAAGCAGATTCTGGATGGAGAGCACCTCACCCGGACAGCAAAGGCTCCAGCTAGTGTCCCAATAGCTGCTTTGCCCAGAGCACCGGCGGAGGGACCCAAACAGCTGGCTGCTCCCGCTCATGGTCCCAGCAAGGTGCTGCCGCCTTGGGAGGGAAAGCCAGATGAGGCTCTCGGGAGCAGTCGCCTGGCTGCCTCCTCGGAGCCTTAATGGGGAAGGGCGGAGTTTGGCAGCAACCTGCTTGCGCTTCCCACCCCCTTGCCCATCTGCCGAGACAGGATGCCACATGGCCCCCTCTGCTGCTGGGTCCTGCGTGGCATCCTGGCTTCTCCCCACGTCTCTTCCTTTGTTCCATCCCAGAGCCTGCGCCAGCAGCGAGACAGAGAGCGAAGCAGGAGACGTCCTGGACCAGCCCTTTGAAGAGACGAGTAACAAGCTGAACTCTTCCAATGACCCCACTGGCTTCCTGCGGATGGTGAGCAGGAACAACCTCTTCAACAGGTGAGGTGCCAGGAAGAACCCATGTGTGCTGAACACTGTGCATCCACAGGTGCTACGAGACCAGGAAATGGGGGAGGGAAGGCTGCAAAGGAAACAATTGGTTCCCTGGAGCCTCACTGGCATCACAGCAGCCTCCTGGGGGAGCTCCTGGTCCTCTCTGAGGCTCTGCCCCCAACATTTTTTTGGGGGTGGGCAAAGCCTGATGCTTGTGGAAGAAGGAAGGTGCTGGGCTCCAGCCATGGGGGGTACTGCTTGGCCTGAGGCTTCAGCAAACTGATGGGAGGGTGGGCCAAGCTTTATGCGGGGTGGGGGGGAGGTTGGGCCTCCTCAGCCTTCCCTCCCACATCTTGTGCCTTTGGTCTCCCCAGGAGCTGCCAGAGCATGAGCAGCCTTTTCACCAGCCCCACACCCTCTGCAGCAAAGGAGGCGGCCCTCGCGCCCTCCCTACCTCGGTGGCCTGACTCCTCCAGCAAATCGCCCCTCCGTGCCCTCTATGACATGCTGATTGGGCCCCTGGAAGGGGTGAGCTGGGCCTGCTTGGGGAAGGGGTCCCGCCAGAGCTTGGGGTTTCCCATGGGGGGCAGCCAGATGGGCAAGCGGTTTCTGCAGCTCCGGGCCTGGAAAGAGCCTCCATGGAGCCACCCCACTGGGGCTACAGAGGAAGAAGAGCTGCGGCAACTTGGCCAGTGTTTCCTGTCCATGAAACTGGGGGAAGGCAGGGAGAGCTGCCTTTGAAAGGGGCAACATGGGTGCCAAGGCCTCTGCCTCATGCCCCGGAACTCCTCGAGCCCTTCCCCAACAGGCTGTGCTGGGCGGGGGGAGGGCTGATGGAGGAAAGGGGGTGGCCTTCTGGGTCGCTGCAGCACTCATGGCAGCTGGACTCTGGCGTGCCATTCCTGGCTCACCTGGGCATGGGGAGGCCCTTGGACAGCAACGGGAAGTGCAAGGTGATGGTTTGGGGATCAGCCCCAATGATATAGAGGAGGGGGCTGCTGTGGAAAGGACCCCCAGGCAGCAAGGGAGCTCTAGGATTTTCCCAATCAGAGAGGTGCAGGGCAGCAGGCTCATGTGTGCTTTTTTCCCCATGCAGGGCCTGATGCACGCCAGTGGCCCAGCAGGGCGTCACCGGCAGCTGGTCCTCGTCCTGGAGGGAGAGCTGTATCTTGTCCCCTTTGCCCTGCTCAAGGGCAGCTCATCCAACGAGTACCTGTGCGAACGCTTCGGCCTTATTGCCGTGCCCTCCATCCAGGCCCTAAGTGCCAGTGCCAAGGTGCGCAGCCAGTGCCATCCCCATTCTTGCGCTCCCTGCTTCTCCTTGCTGGATTTTGCCCCAGGCAGCAGCAGCAGCAGCAGCAGCACTTGCCATGACCTCCCATGCTGCTTCTTCCGCAAGGCAGGGCTGCCCAGCACCCCTGCTCCAAGGTGGGAGCCAGGCACTGGATAGGTAGGGACCTTTTGTTTGCCCTCCATCCTCTGACTGCTTTCGAGTCACTGTGCCTGCCTGCACCTGCTTCCCACCCTCCTGGGAAGACAGGGCTTCCAAGAGGGCATGTATATGAATCTGGGCACAGACCTCAGGAGAGGTGTGGGAGGTCAGGACAAATGTTTCCTTCCAAGGGGCAAAAGGTAAGGTCTTTGGAGGGAGGCTGCACATCACTGGCAGACCTGCTAAATCTGGGATTCCCTTAGCAGCAGTTGGGAGAAAAGGATAGGAGTGGTAGAGTTGTCAATGGTGCTGCTCTTCCGACTGATGCCGAGGGGTCTCTTCCAGAGCCAGGCCAAGAAGAACACCTCAGCATACAGCAACTCCTCCTCCACGGCTGCTGTCATTGGAAACCCGAAGCTGCCGCCCTCTGTGATGGACCAGTGGCTGTGGGGGCCCATGCCCTCAGCTGAGGAAGAGGCCTACGTGGTGTCAGAGCTGCTCGGCTGCCAACCCCTGGTGGGCAGTGCAGCAACCAAGGAGACGGTGATGAGTGCACTGGCGCAGGCTGAATGTGTGCATTTTGCTACGCACATCTCCTGGAAGCTGGCTGCCCTGGTCCTGACACCCAATGCTGAAAGCATAACCTCCGGGAGCAAGGGGACCTTTGGAAACTCTTACACCATCCCAGAGTCTTTGCGCATGCAGGACGATACTAGTGATGTGGAGAGCATCTCGGACTGCCCACCACTGCAGGAATTTTTGCTCACGGCAGCTGATGTGCTGGAACTTCGCTTGCCTGTCAAGCTAGTGGTCCTGGGTTCCTACCAAGAATCCAACAGCAAAGTCACGGCAGATGGGTTGATTGGGCTGACACGGGCCTTCCTTGCTGCGGGTGCCCTCTGTGTCCTGGTTTCCTTGTGGCCAGTTCCAGTGGCAGCATCCAAGATGTTTGTGCATACCTTCTACTCTGCCCTGCTGAATGGGCTGAAGGCCAGCGCTGCCCTTGGTGAGGCGATGAAGAGGCTGCAAAGCAGCACGCTGTTCTCCCACCCTTCCAACTGGGCAGGTGAGGAGGGGGCAGCCAGTCACAGTCCTCCAGGGAAGGCAACCGCAGTGCTGTCCCTGGGGGCTTATGAGTCGGGAGGGAGAGAGGCTGGTTGCCGTAAGAAGCAATGTAACTTTATGTGCTTCAAAATGCTGTAGTGTTCTGCTGTGAGGTGACTCAGCCATGGAGTGATACAGAGGTATGCCAGAGATGGTCAGTAACAAGGGTGTGAAGCTGTGCAAGGGTTCAAGGGCAGCCAAATGGAGCGGGCAGAGCCCGTTGCCTGTTTCCCAAGACCAGGGTGGCCTAAGGCTCGTTTCTCCCCCTCAGGCTTCGTGCTGATTGGCAGTGACGTGAAGCTCAATAGCCCTTCTTCCCTGGTCGGGCAAGCCTTGACTGATATCCTCCAGCACCCAGAACGAGCGCGGGATGCTTTGCGGGTCTTGTTGCACCTGGTGAGGAAGATCACTGGGTACCAGGGACCCTAAACTCCACCGGCCGAGGGGGCTGAGGTCCCCTGAAATGCCGCTCGGGTGCCCAGGCAGCTTACCCGCTCTCCTCTCTGTTAGGTGGAGAAGTCCTTGCAGCGCATCCACAGCGGGCAGCACAACTCCATGTACACCTCTCAGCAGAGCGTTGAGAATAAAGTTGGTGGCATCCCCGGGTGGCAGGCACTGCTGACTGCGGTGGGCTTCCGGCTGGACCCTCCAGCCAGTGGGCTCCCAGCAGCTGTCTTCTTCCCCACGGCAGACCCTGGAGATCGACTGCAGCAGTGCAGCAGCACCATCCAGTCTTTGCTTGGTGAGTGCCAGGGAAGCAGGCCCCTCGAGGTAACCGTAGCACCTGAGGCTGCAGTAACCGAGTCCTTCAAGTTCTGCCTCCCCCTTGGCAGGTTTACCAAACACTGCCCTGCAGGCCCTCTGCAAGCTTATCACGGCCTCTGAAACTGGAGAGCAGCTGATTAGCCGAGTGAGTACTGGCCTGCCTTCGTGGCAGTGGGGTGGGGTGCCTCTGGAGGTCCCAGCTCCAGGGGCGGCGCCTGAGCAAATGCTTCACTGTCTACCTCTTGCTGCAAAGAAGCACCACTGAGCTGCTGCCCTGCATTCCAGCCTAGCTCTAAACATTCTCTCTCTCTCTTTTTCCACCCTCCCTCCTGCCTGCCCGCCCTTTCTGCTCCCCAAAGGCTGTTAAAAATATGGTGGGAATGGTGAGTACAGGACCCCCCTTCAGTCCACTCCCTGGCCCTATGAGAGGAGAGGGGCAGGGTGCCATTATCCCCCTTTGCTGCTTGAGCAGGGGCTGTGACTGCTGCAGCAGCAGCAGCAGGGTGCTGGGCTGGGCTTCCTCCTTTCCTCCTTGTGATGTCTGCTGTGACCCCTATTTTGCTTTTGCTCCCCCCTCTTTTTTTCCTGGTATTTTCCTGGGCCAATCCTTGGGAGGAGGATGGGGCAGAAGAACAGGCTGGGACCAACTGACTGGCAACTCCTTCTCCTCCTCAGCTCCATCAGGTTTTAGTGCAGCTCCAGGTTGGAGAGAAGGAGCAAGATGTCTCATTGGCCCCAATCCAAGTCTCCATTAGCGTTCAACTTTGGCGCCTGCCTGGCTGCCACGAATTCCTGGCGGCTCTTGGTAGGCAGATGTCTCTGGGAATACAGGGGACTGCAAGGGGAAGTCTGTGGGGAGCAAGGCCAGTCCCTCTTGTCTTGCTCCCCAACGGGTCTCCATGGCCTGCACTGGGCTTGAGCCAGGCAGAGGCATCCCTGTGGCTGGGTTGAAGGAAGAAATCTCAGAATCTGGCAGGGGGCTCATCAGGCTGTGCTGTGCTGCTTGCAGGTTTTGACCTGTGTGAGGTCGGGCAGGAGGAAGTCATTCTGAAGACGGGCAAGCAGGCCAGCCGGCGGACCATGCATTTTGCACTCCAGACTCTGTTGGCTCTTTTTGGTGAGGGTCCTTCTGGGGTAGGCAGGGCCGTGGAGGTCTTGGGGGAGAGCAGCTTCTTATTTCCAGAGCCCTTGGCTTCATTGAAGGCATTGAGGCTATTGGGCTGGGGAGATTCGCCAGGACAGAATGATAGCAGATGCCCTCTTTGCTCAGCATTTTGGCCGTGTCCCTTGGCTGTTGCTGGGCCTCTGATTTCCACAAGCAGTGCAACAATACGCCTATACTGGTGTATGCAACAAAGCACCTACATTGGTGTAGGATTTCACGCCCAGTATCTGGAAATCTCTTGTCTAGACTGCAGTCACTAAACCCTGAAGCCCAACACTGCCCAGCACAACAATACTTTGGTGCCCAAGGGCAGATGATCCCACTTACCATTGTCACGGGGAGGGGGAGATCTCATGAAAGGCAAGGTTGTGGCTAACAGCCATCTGAGAGGGGTCAGATAGTCTGTGTGTGTGAAGCCAAGGAAACCTTGACTCTCATGGGCCCTCTCCTCTCCACTCTACCGGGGTGTGCAAAGTTCCTGTAAATGGGAGGGTCCCAAACCCGTGTTTTCCCATTGCACTGCTTTAGAACAAACTTGCTCTCCCATTGCTTTCTTTAGACTCCACAGAGCTACCCAAACGGCTGAGCTTGGACAGCTCCTCCTCCCTTGAATCATTGGCCTCAGCCCAATCCATCTCCAATCCCGGGTCACTCGCTGGCCACAATCCTCCCTTCTCTCCTATGTGTCCAGACAGCCTGGCCTCAGATGCCATCTCGGTCTACAGTCTGAGCTCCATTGCCTCTTCTGTTAGCTTTGTCTCTAAGCCTGAGGGCATGTCCGAGGGGGGCAGCTCCAGGGGGCACCAAGACTCCGAGAGATCCAAGGCCATTTATCCGCAAAGGGTCTCCTTGCCGCAGAGTCACTTCTCGGCACAAACCAGGGCTGGCCCCAGCAAAGATGAAGAGGAGTACGAAGGGTTCTCCATTGTCAGCAATGAGCCTCTGGCAGCGTACCAGGGGAGCCAAGGGATGTTTTCCACTGGCCACAGCCTCTCCCAGACTGGGGAAGTCAAGGGCTCTGTCAGCTTCAAGCATAGCATCAGTTCCCCAAGCTCCCCAGTCAAAATGACACTCATTCCCAGCCCAAACTCCCCCTTCCAGAAGGTTGGGAGACGGGTAGGTTCAGACGTGGGTGAATCGGACCATTCCAGTACAGAAACGGACAGCACTGTCAAATCCCAAGAGGAGGGGAGTGGCCCAAAGCTGGATCCTCAGGAACTGGCCCAGAGGATCCTGGAGGAGACACAGAGCCACCTCCTAGCCGTGGAGCACCTGCAATGTGCCAACAGCCGTCACTGTCCCCACCACCTTGGCAGAAGCAGCAGCCTGGATGATGGAACTGCCTCGCCCTCTGGGGCTGCCTCCTTCCGGTCCTCGGAGACAAGTGCCTTCAGCAGGCCGCTGTGCTCCAGCATCAAAGGTCAACCTTCCCCTACCCCTGTGAGGCCCGAGCCCCTCACTAGGAGCTCCTCACTGCCAACATCTGGCTCTGGCGACAACAGCCCTTCTCCCTCTGAAACATCTACAAAGGAAGGTGAGGGGCATCCCTCCCCCAGCCTGGACTCTTGTGGATCTGTGGCAGAACAGCCGGTCTTCAGGCTGAAGTACCCTAGCTCTCCCTACAGTGCCCATATATCCAGGTCACCGCAGAACATCTCCCCGAGCTCAGGGCATCAATCCCCAGCGGGCAGCACCCCCTCCCCAGCCCTTTCCTACTCTTCTGCCAGCTCGGCCCGTTCTAGCCCCGCCAACCCGCCCGCCCTAGACAAGCTCAAGATGGCGGCTATCGATGGAAAGGTGCAGGCCATTCACAATCTGAAGATGTTCTGGCAAAATACCCCCCAGCATTCCTCGGGCCCCATGAGGACCTTCCGGGGCTCTTCTGCAAAGGCCTCCAAGCGAGATGTGCTAAGCCTGCTGAATCTGTCTCCCCGACGCAGCAAAGAGGACACTGCCGACAAACTGGAGCTGAAGGACTTGTCTGCTCCCTGCCCTCCTTCGCAGAACTCTCCCAATGGGCGTAGGCCTGCAGCTGACTCTGGCAGCACTCTGGGGTCCGGCTATCCCATACGGCTGCCCTCTGGCAACGGCTACAAGTTTCTGTCACCAGGGAGGTTCTTCCCTTCTTCAAAGTGCTGAATCTCAAGTGGTTCATTTGTTCACCTGGGTAGAGTTTCTGGGCCTTTTTTCCTGTCCACTTGCTTGACAGATACAGTACAGTGGGAAGCAGGTTGGGGAACTGGAGCCCAGAAAGATGGATTGGGGGAGAGGCTGGGCCTGTGGGTCTTGGTCAGCTGACCGCCAGCCCTTCGCTGTCTTCCTCTTGGTCACCACTCACCCAGAGTGCTGGGTATGACCGGGTGGGGGAGGGAGGGGCAGGGCAGAAATTCTCCACTAGGCAGCACATGCAATTTTCTGTGATGAGAGGTACAAGCCATTTTGTCAGTGCTTCCAGGAAGGATTGGGAGTGGGAGAAGGTTTCACACCAATGGCCAGGTTGAGAAGCAAAATGAGGTCTTGCTGTCACACAAGGGATGTGGCTGCTTCTAACTTGGCCAACCGGGAGGCTCTCCTGGCTGGGCCAGGCAGACCTCTTTGTTGCAGGACAGGAATCCGTGACAGGCTCCGTCCATTGCCGATCTCCAAATGGCTCTGGAGACTGGCTGGGCCAGGGCAAGTGCATGGGACCTGCTCGGGGCCTTGGTTCACATGCTGAAGTGGGAAGCTGCTGCACCACAGGTGTTTTTCCTTCTCCCAGCCTTTCCATACACCATCTGCCATAAGCACCTATGTCTCTTCCCGTATGAGTTTTGTGTCCTGTGAAGGGGTGGGGTGGGGCGACAGTGGGTGTCATTTTGTCCCATGCTGTGGATCTTCCTTTAGTTTGCATGTAGCTGGGCAATGAGCATGCGTGTCACTGTGGGCGTGGGCATATCCCCTTTCCATAAGTGATCTGAGCTACCGAGCACGAAAGGTTCCCCCAACATGGTTGTGGAGGAAGTCAGTTTCGGAAGCTGGACCAAGGTGCCACCTTTCTGGGGTGAGGATGTGCTTCCGGGGACTCACTTCAATGAGTGCTGGTAGCTGGGGAGGATCCCTCTCATGGGGACGCCTGGCCCGCCTCAGGGCCAGGGAAGAAAACGCTGCCTTGGCCTGAAGCCACTTTCCCCCAGCGAGGCCTCGCTGGGTACCCTAACCCCTCTCAGGATCGCCCTGGAAGCTCAGCACTCGCAGGCCTCTTCTACCCTATGCAAAGCCATCTCAGGCAGCCAGGGACACTCCCGCAACGCTCATAGGCTTCCTTTGCTGCCGTGGGTGGGAGCCTCCACGATGGTGCTTCGAAGACGGTGGGGCGGGTCGTCGCCCACCCGCCGTCCGTTTGTCCGCGCAGCGAGGCAGGAGGGGGCGGAGGTTGCCCTTCAGTTGTGTTTGGGCGGACTTTTTTTTGTAGCCGCAGCTCTGCTTCCGGGCGGCGTTACGCGTTTTGTATTCCGAATCTGCCCTGTACAAAGGAGTTCCTATTTTTATGGCAATCGCTACGGCCCTTGGCCGCCCCTTTGTGATTTCCGTGTCTATTAAAGCATGAGCTCTCCAGCGCTGGCCGTCCTGTCTTGCGGGGGGCGGGGAGGAGGAGAATGGTCGCGCGCCTGCCGAGGGGATGGTCCTGCGCGAGCACTTCCGGTACGCAGGGGAAGCCGTCACCTCAGCCCGGAAGCAATTCAGTCGTAACGACCTCCCAAGCCAGCGAGAGATAGCCCGCCTCTTCTAGATGCCCCAGACTCCCTCCGAGGGGAGCCCCGGCGAAGGTCGTGACGTCCCCTAGAGGCCCAGGCTGCTTTGCTCGGGGGCGGGTGTAATGTGGCCTCGGAATTTCAGCAGCAGGCTTGAAGGGTTACACTTCTCTAGATCTGTGGATCACTCGCGTGACTTCCGGAAGTTCCAGGGGTGGAGCTACAGCCGGTCTGAGGCCTCCCGTTGTGCCGCACCATTGGTAGGAGAGCCTGCCAACCGATGACCGGCTAGAGGATAGGCGGCCCCATGCCTGCTGCGCCGCGATTGGCTCCAGCCAGGCTGAGGCGAGGCTCCCGGAAGTGCCCCGCGCTGTGGCGTGTGGGTAGGCGGCCCTGGCAGCGCCTGCGCTTTGCGCTGCTGCCTGCGGGAAGATGGTGCTGATCAAGGAATTGTGAGTCGACCGGACGGACCGGCCTGGCTGCCAAGCAGAGGGCTTGGGTTCATCCGCCGGGCGGGCCGGGTGCCGCCTCCTCGCGTGCGGGGACCCGGCAGGCCGGCGTTGGGAGCTAACCGGGCGGACCCCCGAAGCGCGCGGCGGGGGCCGTTTCCTGGGCCGGGGCGGCGGGAAGGCCGACTCCTGCCCTGCTGGTGGCGCCTCTTCCGTCGGCTGACGAGCTCGCTCTGTTCTCCTTTGCAGCCGCGTGGTTTTGCCGTGCTCGGTGCAGGAGGTACGTGGCGCCCTTCCTCTCTGTCTTCCCCTTGTCTGCTTCTGCTCTTGAGGGATGGAAACTCCCCCCATCAAGCCCGCCCCGGGCAGGACTTCGTTGGGGGGCCGGAGGACTAAGGGGCCCGGAAACGCCTCGTTTCCTTCTGGGGAGGAAGCTCCGGCAGGGTGGCGTTAGTAGCGCCGTGCTTCAGACGAGGGTTGGGAGGTCTCATCTCAATCCTGCTGCGGTCTTCTGTTAGTATCAGGTTGGACAGCTTTATTCCGTGGCTGAGGCCAGTAAAAACGAAACTGGAGGCGGAGAAGGCATCCAGGTCTTAACCAACGAGCCTTACGAGAAGGATGGCGAAAGGGGGCAATATACACACAAGATCTACCACCTGAAGAGGTAGGGCGCGGTTTTGGGCCCCCTCCTGAAGCCACCCCTGCTTTAAGCTGTTGCCCTTTGGGGTTTCTCCAATTTGTTTGCCTGGGGGCGGTAAATACTCTCAGAGCGCTATCTGCTGAAATAGCAGCTTTGCAAAAGCATGCTTTTTTTAGGAAAGGGGGGGGGCAGCCACCTGATACTGCCCAGTTTCATCCTGTGTTGCCTGAAGATTGACTGGAGGAGCCACAGCTGTATTTCTGGGGAGGGGCAGGATTAGGGATCCTGGGATGAACTGAGAAGCATCTTCCTGGAATAAACCCTGTGCTCTTCTCCAGTATGCCATGCTAACCCAAGCATCTCATCCTGGGAATTTTTTAAGGTGGTATATACTTTAAAAAAGGAACAAGTAGTAGTAGTTAAAATGCATCTGTAGCTCCTTTGTACTAAGCTGCCAAACTCATGCAATGCTGGGAGAGGAATGTGTTTGTGAACAGACTGCTAAGTTGTATAAAGTGTTGTTCTTTTGGCAAAAGTAAGCCTTATGACTCTGCTTCCTCACAGCAAAGTGCCTGGCTTTGTGCGGATGTTTGCCCCAGAAGGCTCCCTAGTATTTCATGAAAAGGCCTGGAATGCATATCCTTACTGTAGAACAGGTGAGTGCATGCTTTCTTTTGTTTCAGGAAGGTTAAGTTAAATGCTTAGGTAGAGCCAGACAGGAATCTTTTATGTAGAACTGTCTGCAACTGCAAATTAGGTTGCTGCTCACTGGAACCAAACACTGATTAAATTTATCATTGTGGCTTAGTATTGACGCATTTGAGTTGAGTTGATATCTTGATAGGTGTGAGAGCAGACAACTGATTGCAGGAGGCCTGGTGCAAGAAAGGGATGATTTATGAACTGCCATCACAACCCCAGTCACCCTGGCTGTTAGCTGTTGGTGATGGGCATTGTAGTCTGAAACCTGGTGGGTGGGAGGTGCATGTTTGTTGTGCTGAGATTAGTTGTTGAACAACCTTTTTATAGTGGCTTTGCTAGCTAATTCTTTGCTCACTTTCCAATGGAACAGACTAAATGTTCCACCTGGCCTTTTGTCTGGACAATACAGAGAGTGCAGTGATGAAGCTACATAGCCATCCTGTTGCAGTGCAGTCACTTCTGTTTGTCTCCCATCTCTTTCTCTTTCCATATCTTCCTGGGGATCCAGTCGTTACGGTGAGTATGTTCTCTTCTCCTGGCTTGTCAAGGTGGCTTAGCAACAATTCACAGGTATTTGGGTTCTTAACGTTAGGTGTCCCCTGTCAGGGTGAAAGGGTTTGCAGGCTGGTTGGGAGCTGGCCTGGGGCTGGCCCACAAAGGGAGTAAGCCCACTGCTCCTCAGAGCACACCTTGAGCTTTCCAGCACAGCACGGCACCTTCAGGGGAAGGACATTGGACAAAGCCTTCACTCTCACCTTCCACCAGCCGCATCCACCGCACTGCTTGCATGCTAGACCTAGAGGCTTGCAATGTGGGCTGCTTCCAGCAGAGGGGGCTGTGCCAGAATTTGCATATTCCAATGCTGATGCGGTGGTTCAGGGTGCACCTTCTGTGTGTGCTGCAGGAGCCTCCTAGCAGATGTGTGGCCATTGCAGCTAAACATCCTGCCAGTGCTTCTTGCATGCCTCCTACTTAACTTTCCAGGAAACGGTGGGGGGTGGTCTCTGCCTTAGGGTTAAATGTTCGAAGTTTTTTGGCCACCTTCTCCACTCTGGCTCTGCCTTTGTCTTGAGATGCAGGCGTTATGCCAGCAGGTCTGTTTTCTTTTGTTTTGGTAGAACGAATACATGAAAGATGACTTCTTTATCAAAATTGAGACTTGGCATAAGCCTGACCTGGGGACATCAGACAATGTAAGTCAGGGCCTTTGTTGTTGCATGGCTGTTTCTTTGTTCAGCCTGTTTGTTCTGCTGCTGCTGACACCCGGGGAAGATCGGCAACTTCCTGGATGGGAATCAGAGACTGATGTTGCTTCAGGGCTGGGACTGTGGTTTTTGTCCGCCTCCAGGCCATGTTGGATGTTTTAAAACATTGGCATATTTTTTGGTCAGAGCAATTCAGGGTAGCCTGTTCATTTGTTTGTTTGTTTGTCACCTTTATGTAGCTGCCCATCTTATGGGAAGTGTCTTTGGGGGGGCAGGAAAATTAAAGACGAGAAAAGTAGCAGCAGATACGTGTAAAACAACTAGTGGATAAAACAATTAAATATCCACATTCAAAATACTTAAGTTGGATTTTAGAAGGTGGGTGTTTTTATTTTAAGTTTTCTGTTAGTTTAAGTCTTGTGGCTCGCTTTAAGAGCGGGGCCTATGTGTTCCTCTTTGAAACAACCCACTTGGCTTTCCTTGTGGATTGGCAGTGCCTGGATTCATCTGCATCCCCCTTTTGTGGCCTGCCTTGACGAGGGTCGATGGAAAGCCTTTTCTGCTCCAGGCGTGCCTCAGAAACAGCATCAGGCTCTGTGCTGAGAAAGGGAGTTGGCCCTGGGATCAGCAGTGTTTTCTCCTGTTCTTGCAGGTCCATGGCTTGGACCCTAATACATGGAAAAACGTTGAAGTTGTTTCTATCGATATAGCAGACAGAAACCAAGTGGAGCCTGGGGTGAGTTGAATTGACATCTCTCCTGCTGTTTGACACCGCTGGTGGGCTTGTTCCTGTTCCTGGGCATAACAGCTACTTTGAAGGAGGGAAATTAAGAGCCTTTTTCAATAGTGGCTTGAAAAGAGCCAGTAGAGTTGCTCAGCCATCAGTATCCCTCTGGCCCAGGTAAGGAGCTCTGGGTCAGCAGCCTGCTACTCCTTTTCCTGCCTGCCGGGCTGAGTCCGTAATGGGGATTTGGGGTTCTGACCAGATGGGATGCCAGCAGCAGCTGGAGGCAAACGCAGTTTCCCAGAATCTCAGAGACGGTGCCTGAGGCTTAGAAATCGGGCTCTTCCTTGCTTGGCACATCAACTCCCAAGGTTCTAGGTTTTTTAGATAGATAGATACAAATTTTATTAAAGATTTTTTTAAAAGAAGGTAAAAACTAATACAAACTAATATAAAGTGAGAAAAAGAAATAAAAGAGAAAGCTAAAAGTGTAAGAAAGGAAATAGAAAAGAAAAGAAAGATACAAAGAAGTAGCTTCTGATCTTCTTTACGGCAGGTATAAGTACAAAATTAGCTCTTACTCTATGGTTACAACATTTAACTCTTTTCTTTCTATAATATTTTCTGTCTAATAATCAGAACCATGAATCATATGTTCAATTTTTTTCTGTTTAACACAAAAAGTCCATAAGGGGTTACCAGTTAGCAATAAAGCTAGATACTGTCTTTTCTCTGATCAAAGCAGTTTGGCCATCTCAGCGAGTTCCATCACCTCCACCCACCATTCCTCCATTGTGGGTAGTGCCGAATCTTTCCATCTTTGTGCATACAATAATCTTGCTGCAGTTACCATGTATGAAAACAAAGTTCCATGACTTTTTTTCAACTGTCCATGAATCCCGAAAGAAAAACCTCTGGTCTCAATTGTATATTAATCTTTAAAATCCTCTGAATCAGTGTGTGTATTTGAATCCAGAATTTTCTAGCTTTTTTACATGTCTACCAAACGTGACAAAATGTCCCTTCCGTTCTTGCTGCTTTTCTGGTGGTCGCCATTACGATATCATCCAAAAATGAAAGTGTCTCAAGGAAAAAAGAAAAGGCAGGCTCCCCCACCACTTTTTTTTTCTTTTGTCTTGCTGTGCCTTTAATACTTCTGTCTCAAATGGCACTCCGTAGTTACAGTCAGCATCACAGTCTTGCTCATGTTACCTTTATCTTTTGCTTTGTAAAATCCACCAATTGTTTGTATTCTTTAATAATAAATAAAAAACATTTCCACGAAAGTCCAGTTTGTCTAATTTAATCCAATTTGTTAAAAACCATTTTCACCAAAAATAATCTTTCAAAATAACTGTCCCCTTTATCCATTTTAAACTTTCTTACATTGCCTCCTTGTTAAACTTTTTGCCAAAAGTTTTTAAGTCTTTAAAACCTTTTATTTTCTTTATTCATTTGTAATCCAGAAAAAAATAATAACTCACCAAGTGGAATTCTCTTATCCTGCCACTCAGAAAATCTCTCTTTAGCTGTAAATTAATTACATCCAGACGTGGTTAAGAAATGAGGCTCTTGCAAACTTTGCATCCATATAGGCTGTATTACAGCTGTGAGCTTGGTTGGAATCTCTCAACTCCCAGCCGCTCAACTCACGAGCTGACTGCAAAAACTTCAGTGCCTGCAGTCTGCTCCTGAGGAGCAGCTGTCCGGAGTGCAAGTGGGTGATCTTACAGTCTCCCCTTTTTCCAGAGAGACTTTGCCAGCTGGAATTCACCATCTGGCCGCTGATCTCTGCCACAGTGCCATCCCTGTTCCTTTGGGGACATCTAGTTCGCTATGAATCCTCACTTGAAGCTGAACTCCCCGAGATTCTTGAGAAAGGTTCTGCATGGCACTTGTCCAGGCATCTCTTTTCCTGCTCAGCAGGTGTTCAAGGCCCACCATAGTCACATTGGGGCAAGATGGCAACACCGTCCCAGCTCGTACACATATCTCGAAATTGTTTCTTCTTTCCTCTCTAGCTACACTCTAACCACATTTCTCCCCTCTGAATGCCAGAGAGCAACTTTCTCCTCCGCCAAAAGCTTTTCAAGGTTAATTTTGCTATCTTATTCTTCAGTGATAATGCAGTCCTGAGCTGAAAAGAAAGGATGGTTCCTGTACAGGGAGGCAGGGCACGAGCAGAGTGGCGGTTCCCATTACTGGCCTCCTTTCCCTCTCTTGATCAGTCCTGAGGCTGCTTGCCTCTCCTTTCTTTTGCAGCTTTTATCTCTGTTGTCCAAGGAGGTTCTGGTGCTAGTTTGAAAAGGCACTTCCTGCCGCTCAAGGGATTTTAACAGGGACGGACAAGATTCTGCCTGCTCTCAAATGTCTGTGCCTTGGTAGCAGAAGCTTGTCTGAGAAACAAGCAGATAACCTTACGAGTGCAGTGAGGGACTCGGCTCCCCAGCAATGCCAAGCGTTCAGCCTTCAGTGTGAGGGAACCCTGGCCAAACAGCCCAGCTGCTCTTTTCATTTCTAAACACTGATCAATAAACAGCCTGGCTCCAAACCCTGCCTGCTCTTGGAAGTCCTAATGAAACTCAGATGCCAACCCCATGTTTTCCAAATGTATACAAATGCTTCAGCTGACAGCTGCTGCTATCTTAAGGTAGAAATTTAAGCCTGGCCTCTTGTAATCAGCTCCAGAGTTTTTGTCTAAGCAGTTTTTTGTGATTTGTATACAAAAGTCACTTCCCAGGAGAGGAAAAATTGTTAAACTATGAGCAGAACGAGAAACACAACTTCAGAAAGAGATGCACTTTGGGAAGTAATTTGAAAGAAAATAAGCAGAGTGAAAGCAAAGAAATTGAAATCCGCTTTGTACTCTTTTCTCTGCTTCAGGCTGAAGGCAGGGCGGATTGCCTCTGGCTTTCTCTCATGACCATAAATCCTGGGTGGGTCACAACCCAGACGTCCTGTGGTCTCCCGGCAGCGTTTCAGTAACTTGCATCCTCTTTCTGTCATCTGCTTTAGACTAAATGCAAATAAAGAACAGTCCTAAGCCCTTCCAGAGAATAAACCTTTTTGACCCGGTGGGACTTCCTTTTGAGTTAAACATGCATGAAATTACACTGGAAGAGGGCTGCAGAAATTGGGAGGGAGCATGCAGTAAGAGGAGGGCCCCTGGGAATACAGTCTGCAGGGCAGAAAGTCCCTTTCCCCCCTCCCCAGTTTTTCTTGTTGCTTTATATGCCCAGTGCAGGGAGCTGCTCTTTTCAGAGCTGCTTCAGCTCTCTCTTCCCAGCCTTAACGCTGGAGTTTCTTCTCTGAATCCACAGGACTACAAAGCTGATGAGGACCCAGCCTTGTTTCAGTCGGTCAAGACCAAAAGAGGCCCTTTGGGGACTGACTGGAAGGTAATACGGGCGAGGAAAGGTGACTCCTACGAGGCTTTGAGGTGTTGCGAGGGCTGTGCTGATGAGGGTGGTTCTTCGCTAGGGCTGGGCCAGGGCTCCCTTGGCAAGGGCGCTGGAAGCCTCTGCCTTCAGGGATCCGTCTAGTCCAAAGTGGTTGACCCAAACTGGAGGCAGACGTTCTTCCAGTCCTCCTGGAGAGGCCAGCGTGGATGCTGGGACCTGGTGCTCTGCTCAGCCTCTGCCCCAGGCAGGGAGGTGAGATTTCAGCCCCTGATTTTCTCCTGCCCTCCCCCTGCACTTGGAGCAGTCAGGTCAGTACAGTTTGGTCCTGGGACACGTGCAGTGTCCTGTGGCCTTCAGTCTGGGTGCCTCAGAGCCCCTCATCTGGCAAAGCGATGGGAGGTACGTGTAGCACAGCATGTGTAGAGATTGCTCAGAAACGGGTTGGCACTTTAGGGCTTCTCTGCCTACCCCATGAAACGGTCCTGTCCTCTCCCTTTCTCTCTCGGCCATTCACTGGCATGACAAGATGTGCCTCGGCCCCTCTGGAACGCTGGGCTGCCCTTGGCTATTCGGCAAAGACCATGTGGAGCCAGGGGGGTAAGCTCCTCTTACACCCTCCACTGTTCCCTGTTCCAGGGCTGCCAAGTTTAAACCTGCTAGGGATAGTATCCTCTTAGTTATTTCTTGGAGGCGGGGATGCTTTTGCCTTACTCCTCTCCCCCAAAGTTGCATTGCACTTGCCCTGAGCTGGACCAGTTATTGCAATAGAAAAGAACACTTTTCTCCCCAAGTTATACAGCCACAGATTTAACCTAACTCTTAAACAAAATGCTGCAAATGCATGTTGGGCTTCCTGCTGAATGTTTAGCTGATTAGTTTTGCTTTTGAAGTCAGGAGTGTCAAGGTGGCACAGGTTCACCCAGGAACGCCTCTTCAGCATTATCTGAGGGCTCAAGAGCTTTTGCTTTGTGGTCAGCTGATCTCTTGACCACTCACGGCTGGATTGTGCTGTGGTGAGCCTTTCCCCCTTTCCCCACAGGCTCCCTTCAGGATAGTGGAATAGCCTGGAAGTTTAATGGAGCCGTGGGCTAAGCCATGCCTTGGTAGGGCAGGCGCACATTTGACTGCTGTGTCTCCAACAACAGAGATTCAGATACACATGGTCTCGGATTCTAGAGATTATCTATGGTTGTTATTATTTCGACTAATTCCTGCAAATCCATCCCAGTTAGCAGCCTTTTTCTGCTATCGGTTTTCTTGACTGAATGCATTGAGGAAGGGGTATGTGAAAAAGCACTTCCTTTTCAGTCTCCCATCATTAGTTTAAATGGATGACTCTGTTGGTTCTGGTGCCATATCATTTATGGTGAATGTATCTGCCCCCTATTTCCAGACAGCCCTTGACAAAACTTTTTTTGAGAGGCTACTATTCATTAATCCTCGCTGAGCAGAATGAACTGAAGGCAGTCTGGAAGGATTTTTCCTTCCCTTATCCCAATCACCTGATTTGCACACAGCTGAATTCTGGCCCTTCTGGTGTCTTTAGGCATGGGGAGGTTTCAGGGACAAAGCAGAGGGGCCTCCCCAAATCCCCCCCCAAATCACAGCATCATCAGTTCAAGGAGGGCAGCATGATCCAATTGCCCATCCAGCCTCCCGTGGTCCTGAACCAGATTTTCCTGATGTCTCACCCCTTTCTCCTGGGCATTTTGATTCCATGACTGGCACTAGGCTCTTTAGTTGAAAGGAGTAATGAGGGGGATGCTTCTCACTTTTTTTTCTTTGATACCACCTTTGGGTGTAACTTTCAGGTCCCTTGAGAAGTTACTAACTGCAGATCCCCCAAGATTCAACAGAGAGTGAGGGGTGCTAAATGCTCACTTTTTTATTTCCACAAACAGAAGGAGTTGGCAGCTGCTGAAGATTGTCCAAAAATGTGTGCTTACAAGCTTGTGACCATTAAGTTTAAGTGGTGGGGACTGCAGAATAAAATTGAGAACTTTATTCAGAAGGTAAGCAGCTGGGAAGGACTGTCCCTTCCAGGAGACGAGTGGTTTGTCCACCATGCTTCCAAGTGGGGGTTGGAGGCAGCTATCTTGGGACAGGCCACCCCCTGGCTCAGGATGGTTCCCTCCTTCCTTTCTTAGGGAAAGAGCACTAAAGATGAAGGCAGCAGAGCGTCTGATGTAGGGCTGGGGCTAAGTGCTTTTTTTTTTTAAAGCAAGAAAAAAGGATATTCACCAACTTCCATCGGCAGCTTTTCTGCTGGATTGATCGGTGGATTGACCTTACGATGGAAGACATCCGGCGAATGGAGGATGAAACCCAGAGAGAGCTGGAGGCGGTAAGAATAGTCAAGCCTATGTTGCAGGGTGTGTGTTCCCCACATGTGGCTAGAAGCTTGCTGGGGGTGGAGCAGAGGTGCCACTGGCACATCACTGTGCCCTGGAGACCAAGGGGGAAAATAGTGGCACCGTCCTTCAGTAAACCCCTTGAGAATTACAGAGAAAGGACCACTTTCCCCAGGTCCTTCCCTGATCTGCCCCCCCCCCCTTTTTGGATCCTTAAAGACCTCAGTGTCCTCCAAGAAACTGGATGCATTTCTTAGCTCTTGCTTTTCCTAAGAAGCAACTGATATTTTCCTCAAGTGTTCTTAAACAAGCCATAGGTTGACCAATATGTCTGCCAGAATAGTTTTATAAATTTGCTTTGTATAGATGAATAGAGATAAATTTGCTTTGTATAGATGAATACTGTCCATGAAAAGGTATATTGTCTTTTTTCTAGGATGTGGTGCTGTTTTCTGGTGCTGTGTGAGTGCATTTGTTTTGAATGTTTCTGAATACTAACTCCATAGAAAGTTTCTTGAAGGGAAGAATAAAAAAAAACCCAAATCTCCCAAGGAGAACAAGAGCCATTCCTCAGGTCAGAATCTCTGGCCAAAAGTGATTTGGAAAATGAGACTGGCCTGTGCCAGACTTTCATCCTATAGTGCTGTTGGCCTCCCCTTGTGCTTTGCGTCAGGCCAGGTGCACAGGCCAGGCCAGCTTCCCTGAGAGAGGTTTGGAGTTGCCTGCTGCTACCCTTTTCGCCAGATGCATTGCAGCTGTGTCCATTTGCAGAGCAACTGAAGGTGTTCACTGGCCTAAGTAGGTCCTATAAGTGCTCAATAATCAAAGGGGAGAAACTTGCAGGGAGCACCAGCCTATAGCATAAATTCTTGACATGATATCTCCCGGCATCCTTGTTTCTCTGTTGCCCCCATACAAGTGTCTTCACCCCACCCTCGGTTTCCTCTCCCTTGCCACTTACATCAGATGGTGGCTGCGTCCCTCATAAGAGCCAGAGCCAGAATTGGACAGCCATTTTGCGGCCCCTTCTCTCTGCCTTGGAAAACACAAGCACTTACAGGAAGTTAAAGGAACGTCCAAAATTGGGTGCGTTTCCCATTACCTGCGGATCCTCCTTTTTTCCTTCCTCCCAGGATAGCAACCACTCAATTTGCTTGGGCCACATGCTAGGTAGCAGGCAATCGCCAAGGGACAGCTAATGCCCTCCAGGTGGCCTCCCACGGCCGTTCTAGCCCTTTCCTACTAACTCCTGCTGATGAACTGCCTGGTGGCTTACCATTTTATTTTGCACCTAGATGCGTAAGAAGGGTTGTGTTCGAGGAACATTGGCTGCCAGCGTCTAGAGGAAGTCCTCGGTAGGGTCAGAGGCAAATAACCCCACTGTGTAAGTGACTCTGGCCTCTTCTGGTAAAGAAATGCATCCTGCCGTGCAGGGTTTTGGCAGTGCCTGCATTGTCTCACAGTAGTCCTTTCTCTGAGCTTTCTTTCCCGTCTCTCTGGTGCCAGACACTGGTACTTCACTGCAGGGGAGCGCAGAGGTCTCAGTGTTGCCAAGGACCGTCTTGGGCCTTGCCCCTTTCCGAAATCCAGCGGCTTGAGGGTTTGCTTCAGGATGAAAAACTCCTGAGTGCCGGCCCTTCCTGGCTCACCCAAGAGAGTTTGTGGACAGGACTAGCCAGCCCAGGCGCTGGTCAGGAGGAGGAGCGCCCTTTGGAAACCTCGTGGTTTAACTGGGAAAAAATTGTTGATTACTTCTTGAGGTTCTTTCTTTCTTTCTTTCTTGGTCACGTGTGTCAAAGCACATAGTTGTAGATGGGGCAGCTTTTCTCAGGCCGGCCCCGACAGAAGTTCAGGGACAGCCCCTTCCTAAATAAGTGAGGACCTGCAAAGCCCCAGATTTTGCCCCTTCCTCCTCCTCATCACCCCCCCCCCCGGTTCCCCCAGGCTCTGCCATTTTCAGTGTTGGTTTTTTCTACTCTCCATTTACTTTCTTCTGCTTGAATTGCTACCCAGGCCACTGTCACAATATTCCTCGCAGTAGGTCAACAGTGCTGGTGATGGTTGCGTTGCTTCAGGCAAAGGCTGTGCCAGGAGAAATAGGCAAAATAATCTCTAATCCTTTTGTTTCATCCTCTTTTTACTTGGGAGCCATGACTGTGAGTGATTGATCTTTCTCCCTTCCCCCAGCTGCGCAACCAAGGAGAAGTGAGAGGAACCAGTGCCGCTAATGACGAATGAAGAAAGCCATCTAGTGTGTGTGGCATCACGATCCACCCTTGGGGTGTGGGTGGGTGCACAGTTCTTTACATATTTGTGCATGCATGCACACAACCATATACACACATACACACTGGGTGACACTTGTACTGAGCGGCTGCTCCAAGGCCCTGAATCTCCCCAGGAGGCCCCTGCCTTTGTTCTCTATATCCAAAGCTAATTAAAGCCGCCTAGTGTCGATTAACGGAAGAAGAGAATGGCTGAATTATATTAATTGGAACATTTCAAGACTGTGGATGCTGGACCAATTTACTTTATCTTTTATAACATACACAAGAGTGCCTCCTCGCTAGCACTCGTCTCTGTTTAGGCTTTTAGATGTGCACCAGCAGTTAATTTTCCAGTTTGTGTTGTTCATTCATGATTTGGAATAGGAGCTCTGAATGCATTTATAGATACTTATTTCTGGATTATCGCTATCTTGAAATCAGATCAGAAACATTTCCAGTAGTAAGGATCAATTTCTTGCTATTGAGGTTTAAAAAAACAACCCAGTTTTCATCCATTTTTTTATTTATCGAATTTATTTATCAAATTTAGCCACTGTCCATCCCCCACCCCCAAAGGATTTGCTGCAAAGAGATCTATTTTGCTGGAGTTTTGCAGATAGAGTCAAGGGTTTCTTCATTAGAACTGGCAAAATAAAGGTTCACCAGTAAAAGGGAACACAAAGGGGGTTATTGATCCTTCTTTTTTAGGACTGTTCCAAACTGGAGTCAGTCTGGAGGAGAAAGTGCTGTTTTCAGAATGCCCTTGGGTCCTCCACTATTTCAACCTGGAAGCTCTGTTTTGTATCACTATAGGGGGGAAAAAAAGAATGAATAGATAGCACAATTCTTTCTCCAGTACCATTTAGAAACTGGCGTCCTAACTTGGAGAACCTTCTGTAGAGATTTCTTAAAGGAGAGGATCCCAGTAGCAACTTATTCCACACCCAACTGGGTGGGTGTTTGCGCACAGGGGACTGACCTGGCAAATGTGGGGCCCGAGGCACCAAGGGCCAGGGCACGGGCAGGGCTGCTGCTCCGTTTTCCAGGAGCTGAGCTGTCCAGTCAGAACTGCGTCTGAGGCCGGGGGTTCAGCTCCTTGCTCTGGCCACAGGGATGCTCACGTGTTCCCCTGTTGGAGAATTGGCTTTGTAAACACGTGGTTTTAGAGGCTGCTAAGCTAGGCTGCTGTTAAGTCAAGGACTTGCTGCTTTTAGCACAGGAATCTGTTCCCGTCACACCAAGGAGAACCCCAATGCCAGGCTCCATGACGCCCCTGCAGGTCATTACAAGGGGTTAGATGTGAACCTAGAGAGGAAATTTTGTAGTGAGTGTAAAATGGCTACTTCTGTGTTTTCTAGTTTAACTGCATTAAGACAATTGAAATAAATTTGCTTATAAAATATCCTCAACTGTTGTGTTTGGATTCAATTCCATGTGGGGAAGGGGTGGCTAGTGCCCACTGGGGCAAAAGGGTGGGTCAGGAATTTGGAAGAGACGGAAAACCTGCCTTTTTTCCAAGATGGCTCAGCAGCTAGAACCTCTCAGGAGAGGGTTTTCACTCAGGAGCTGCAACCCAGATGCCTCCACGGGTGAGTGGGTCATGGATTCTGAGGTTAAGCCCCCCAGTAGGCAAGGGTATGGGACATCGCAAGCCCTGGAAGCCTATCTGGTGATTTTACTCTACCATTTTTTGTGTCACAGTCATTTTCACCTAATACTTCTTGGATGTTTGCTTTTAAAAGCTGCCTCATTCTTAGCCTTGATGTCAAAGCTTTCTCTCATCGGCTTGTTTGAGCCCGGAGGACATGAGGGCAACTTTCTGCTGGAATTTGTGGTGAGAAAGAGCCGTCCTCAGAGACCCTGGCAGGCACAGGCCTCACAGGGCTCCCACGTTTCCGTGGTGTGTGAAAGACACAGCAAAGATACTCCCCTCTCTAATAGGAAGCTAGGTATTTTGCTGCTTTGAGGAAGGAGGGCCCCCTCATGAATGATAGTATTTGGCAAATTAGCGGTTACCACTGATTGTGAAACGGTATTTGCTCACTCCCTAAAATGTTCAACTTGCCTGATTCCCAGGGTTTCAGAATAGATCCTTTGCTGCTGCACTGCTGCACTAGCCATCTGCCCCATTTTGCAGCTGCTTACATGCAATTCATTATTTATTTAAATTTTTTCTAACCCAGTTTTCACTGATGAAAGTGTGCAACTCATTACAGCTTTAAAAGTGATTTAAATTGAAAAAAGCATGTGCAGTAAAAATTCTCTAAAAATGCCATCTGTTTAAAACCACAGGCAATCTTAAAATTCTGTAACCCAGGACACCAGTTATGAAAAAGAACAGAAGGCAGAGCAGTACAGATTTAATCAAAAGCATGAATGAACAGATACATCATTAGCTGACACCAAAAAGTTAAAGGGCTTGGCAATGGCAAGAGGAAGAAAGGCTACACCTGCTCTTCTGGTTGGTTAGGATGGTCACCCGTCAGGAACCCTGACAAACAGCGCCCTCACAAGGATCTCATAGATCTTAGCTGACGAGGTAATGTGGCTGCCAAAGTCTGAAGTGGCCTAGGGCCTTGTCTGCACCAGCCCCTCTGGTGTATGTGTACCGCTCAGGGTGGCTTTGTTGTTGTTTATTTGTTTAGTCGCTTCCGACTCTTCGTGACTTCATGGACCAGCCCACGCCAGAGCTTCCTGTCGGTCGTCAACACCCCCAGCTTCCTCAGGGACGAGTCCGTCACCTCTAGAATATCATCCATCCACCTTGCCCTTGGTCGGCCCCTCTTCCTTTTGCCTTCCACTCTCCCTAGCATCAGCATCTTCTCCAGGGTGCCCTGTCTTCTCATTATGTGGCCAAAGTATTTCAGTTTGGCCTTTAATATTCCCTCAAGTGAGCAGTCTGGCTTTATTTCCTGGAGGATGGACTGGTTTGATCTTCTGGCAGTCCAAGGCACTCTCAGGATTTTCCTCCAACACCACAGTTCAAAAGCATCGATCTTCCTTCGCTCAGCCTTCCTTATGGTCCAGCTCTCGCAGCCATATGTTACTACGGGGAACACCATTGCTTTAACTATGCGGACCTTTGTTGTCAGTGTGATGTCTCTGCTCTTAACTATTTTATCGAGATTTGTCATTGCTCTTCTTCCAAGGATTAAGCGTCTTCTGATTTCCTGACTGCAGTCAGCATCTGCAGTAATCTTCGCACCTAGGAATACAAAGTCTTTCACTGCTTCTACATTTTCTCCCTCTATTTGCCAGTTATCAATCAAGCTGGTTGCCATAATCTTGGTTTTTTTGAGGTTTAGCTGCAAACCAGCTTTTGCACTTTCTTCTTTCACCTTCATCATAAGGCTCCTCAGTTCCTCTTCGCTTTCAGCCATCAAAGTGGTATCATCTGCATATCTGAGATTGTTAATGTTTCTTCCAGAGATTTTAACTCCAGCCTTGGATTCCTCAAGGCCAGCTTGTCGCATGATGTGTTCTGCATACAAGTTGAATAGGTAGGGTGAGAGGATACAGCCCTGCCGTACTCCTTTCCCAATCTTAAACCAGTCTGTTGTTCCGTGGTCTGTTCTTACTGTTGCTACTTGGTCGTTATACAGATTCTTCAGGAGGCATACAAGATGACTTGGTATCCCCATACCAGTAAGAACTTGCCACAATTTGTTATGGTCCACACAGTCAAAGGCTTTAGAATAGTCAATAAAACAGAAATAGATGTTTTTCTGAAACTCCCTGGCTTTTTCCATTATCCAGCGGATATTGGCAATTTGGTCTCTAGTTCCTCTGCCTTTTCTAAACCCAGCTTGTACATCTGGCAATTCTCGCTCCATGAACTGCTGAAGTCTACCTTGCAGGATCTTGAGCATTACCTTACTGGCATGTGAAATTAGTGCCACTGTTCAATAGTTTGAACATTCTTTAGTGTTTCCCTTTTTTGGTATGGGGATATAAGTTGATTTTTTCCAATCTGATGGCCATTCTTGTGTTTTCCAAATTTGCTGGCATATAGCATGCATTACCTTGACAGCATCATCTTGCAAGATTTTGAACAGTTCAGCTGGGATGCCGTCGTCTCCTGTTGCCTTGTTATTAGCAATGCTTCTTAAGGCCCATTCAACCTCACTCTTCAGGATGTCTGGCTCTAGCTCACTGACCACACCGTCAAAGCTATCCCCGATATTGTTATCCTTCCTATACAGGTCTTCTGTATATTCTTGCCACCTTTTCTTGATCTCTTCTTCTTCTGTTAGGTCCTTGCCATCTTTGTTTTTGATCATACCCATTTTTGCCTGGAATTTACCTCCAATGTTTCTAATTTTCTGGAAGAGGTCTCTTGTCCTTCCTATTCTATTGTCTTCTTCCACTTCCGCGCATTGCTTGTTTAAAAATAATTCCTTATCTCTTCTGGCTAACCTCTGGAATTTTGCATTTAATTGGGCATATCTCCCCCTATCACTGTTGCCTTTTGCTTTCCTTCTTTCTTGGGCTACTTCTAGTGTCTCAGCAGACAGCCATTTTGCCTTCTTGGTTTTCTCTTTCTTTGGGATGTATTTTGTCGCCGCCTCCTGAACAATGCTGCCAACTTCTGTCCAGAGTTCTTCCGGGACCCTATCTACTAAGTCCAGTCCCTTAAATCTATTCTTCACCTCCACTGCATATTCCTTAGGAATATTAGTGAGCTCATATCTAGCTGATCTGTGGGTCTTCCCTAATCTCTTTAGTCTGATCCTAAATTGTGCAAGAAGAAGTTCGTGATCTGAACTACAGTCAGCTCCAGGCCTTGTTTTTACCGACTGTACAGATGTCCGCCACCTTTGGCTGCAAAGGATGTAATCAATCTGATTTCGGTGTTGTCCATCTGGTGAAGTCCATGTATAAAGCCGTCTCTTAGGTTGTTGGAAGAGAGTGTTTGTTATGCAGAGTGAATTGTCTTGGCAAAATTCTATCAGCCTATGTCCTGCTTCATTTTGTTCTCCCAGGCCATACTTACCTGTAATTCGAGGTGTCATTTGACTGCCCACCTTAGCATTCCAGTCTCCTGTGATGAAAATAACATCTCTTTTAGGCGTGTTGTCCAGTAGGTGCTGCAGATCCTCATAGAACTGCTCTACTTCAGCTTCTTCAGCATTTGTGGTTGGGGCGTATATTTGGATCACTGTGATGTTAGATGGCTTGCCCTGAATTCGAATTGAGATCATTCTGTCGTTTTTTGGGTTGTATCCAAGCACTGCTTTAGCCACTTTACTATTAATTATGAAGGCTACTCCATTTCGTCTGTGGTCCTCTTGTCCACAGTAGTAGATCTGGTGGTCATTTGATGTGAAGTGGCCCATTCCAGTCCATTTCAGTTCACTGACGCCCAGAATGTCTATCTTTAATCTTGACATCTCACCAATAACCACATCCAATTTGCCCTGGCTCATAGATCTTACATTCCAGGTTCCAATGGTGTGTTGATCCTTAGAACATCGGATTCGCCGTTCACCACCAGCACCGTCGGCCACTAGCCGTCCTTTCGGCTTTGAGCTAGCTGCGTCATCACGTCTGGGGCTAGTTGAGCTCATCCTCTGTTCCTCCCCAGTAGCATTTTGACCATCTTCCGACCTGGGGGTCTCACCTTCCGATGGTATACCGACATATCTCTGGTTGTACTGATCCATTTAGTTTTCACGGCAAGAATACTGGGGTGGGTTGCCATTACCTTCCCCAGGGATCGCATTTAGTCTGACCTCTCTGTCATGACCTTCCCGTCTTGGGTGGCCCTTCACGGTTTAGCTCATGGCATCATTGAGTTGCTCAAGCTCCAGCACCACGACAAGGTAACGATCCTTTGCTGAAGCAGGGTGGCTTAGATGTTTGAAATCAGTCTAAAGAATGTAGAGAAAAGGTACAATTAAAATCAAGGACTAGCACAATTTTGAAACCATACAGCAGGAGGGTATGTCTGCCATTTGCATTTCCATGTAGGATTTTTTGGCAACAATATGGAAGTGGTTTGCCACTGCTTTCTTGTTGGGAAAAAAAAAGTGTCCTTGCTGACACTTGCCACATTTGGTGAAATTGGTGCCAGTTTTGAACAGCTGTAGCCAACGTACTCTTACTCCTCTGCTGGGATGGTGGGCTCAGCACTGAGTTGGCGGCAGCAGGCCTGCATAGCTACGCGGGTTGAAGCCTGCCTTGTTTTACTTTCTGTGCTGCAGCGTAGATGTTACAGGTGTGCCATTGGGAAATGTGGTCAGCATGGTCCAGCTGTGAAGGCCTGGCCCTCCCATAAGCCCCATGCGGATCAGCATGCTTTACAACCTCGAGAAGCCCTGGAATGTGGTCATTAATTTTAAAAACCACTGTCCAGCAGTTTACCCACGACAAATCACCATCCTGGAATGTCCCAGCTCTTTTCCCTTTCTAAAATGTTGTTAAATTGATACTGTACATCTTCCACTCCAGCAAATAAGGTTATGAGGATTATTAGATGGTTGCATGAAACTATACAGGTACTTTTTATGAACATTCAGCTGTTATTATTTAAATCCAGGAATGTTCTCATTTTTAATTTGGGAATTAATCCTGAAGCCTTTTCAAGAAAGAAAAAAGGCAAAAACAAAGCAAGTAAAATTCTGCCCCATTAAACAACATCTACAGATTGAGTAGTAACACCGAAGTTGGCTGAAGGTTGGAATCGGTGTATTCCAACTGGCTTGAATTCTCAGCAGCAGTTTGTTCCTCCTGGGTTTCTCCATCAGCCAATCCAAGTGCTGAATTTCTTGCACCCAGTTTTTGTATCAAAACATCCAAATGGGAGCAAGTGCCCATTTGTTGCCCAGCTCAGCCCAAAGACACTGTGCAAGAGCTTGTGGATTCCAGGGTCTCTCTGAAATGCAGAGGCTTTTTGTGGGCATCTCACTCCTGCGGCCAGCAGGTGGTGGTGGAGGGAGGGACAAACTCCAGCCTGGTCCTCCTATCTTGCTTGCCCTGCTTCATGGTGTGCCACCTTCACCTAAGCCACAGCCCGCAAGTTCCCTTCCAGGCCTTTAATCAAATGCAGCTGCTGAGGGGGTGAAATTATAGATTGCATGTTTATAAAATGGGAAGCCATTTGATTGCACATAATTCCCATCTCACATGTTTGCAAAGAGGCTGAGGATATGTAGCACACATGGGGAATTATGACTGCTTCCTTTCCACCCCCTTTCCGGGACTAAAAGGGCAGGTGGGTTTGGAAACAACATGCCTGGAGGCAGCTGTGACTGAAATCTGTGTTGCCTTTCCTGTGGATTCAAATCAGTGTTGGGGCTGCATGTGGGGCAGAAGGTTTGGGATCCCAAGTAGCCACTCCCCCGCCATTCACTCTCAGGGGCCCACCTGAACCATGGCCACAGATTCCCTTCCGGTGGCCTCCCACCTGCTTCACAACTTTGGCAAGGCTTTCAGGGACCAGTTAGAGAAGAAAAAGTCAAGAGGCCCTCCATGGTTTCCAGTGGTGAGCCTAAGTACCAATAGCCTTTGGAATTGTCAGTTTTGCAGGGGCGGGGGGTGACATTTGAAAATTCAACAAATGTGGCCAAGAACAAGCTCCACAGGAAAGAGCCGGCTGAAGGCGAGAGAAGAGGCAAAAGGCTCCATGGCAGGGCAAATAGCTGTTTGGCTCTTTACAGTAGAGTCGAGTCAACTACTCTAATCGACAGTCAGGTGGGGAGAAACATTAAAGTAAGTTTGCACTTGTTGACACTGTATCTCCGCAGAGATGCCTCCAGGGGGCAGAATCTTGTTTAGAAACAGCAATGAGGAGCCTGTATTTGCTGAAGTACATTGCTGAGCATCCCTGCTGGCTATGCTTGCTGGGACCATTGGGATTTGTAGTTCAGCAGCAGCTGGAGAGCCCCCTCCCCTAATATTGGTTGAAAGCCTACACTGTGTAAAGCTAGAGAAATGCCTACTGCAAAGCATGTAACACAACAACCGTGGCAACTCTAATTACCTGGCCCTGACTCCCCTGCCCCCCACCCATCCCAGCACTTCCCCTTGTACCAATCTTCAAAGTCAGACTCCCAGTCAAACAGGCACTTATTGGCACCTCCTCCTATAGTGGGACACACTAAGCATTTCAGGTAACTTGACAAAGGCAGTGAGCATCAAGGCTGGGATTCCTCGTCCACCTGCAGCCCTTGTTGTTGCCCTTCAAGACTGACTCAGTCCAGATGTCAAAGTAACCCTTCAGCTGCAGTCCAGTAGATGTTCACCTGGGAGTAAGTGCTACTCTTAATGGAAACGTGTGTGTGCAAGATTTCTGTCACTGGCTCACAGACAAGGTGTTATGCTAGGGCCGGGGAATTCCAGGTTCAAACTTTTACTGGGCTGTGACAATCCCAGGGGGTGGGATTGGCAACCAGGATCTTATAGCCTAACCTACCTCTCAAGGCTGTCGTGAGGATCTAATGGGGAGGGGAGAACAAGCCTAGAGCAATAAATACCTTAAATACACAACTATTCACCTCAGAAAAGTTTCCACACTTCTGGGCTCCTAAAAGAGCCAGAAGACAGAGGTCAGGCAACATAGGAATGGCATGCACCTCCCTACAGGAGCAGGGCGGAGCCAGGACAGTCAGAACGTGCTGAACCTTATGATAGTTCACCATTTTATCCCGAACTGACCCTGAGCTGCCTCGATCCAGCTGCTGCCCTCCTTGTTAGGCCGGCCTTTGGGGTCATGGAAAACCAGCTCTATGGCAATGAGGCTTCCTCCTCGAAGCAGCCCATCGTTACCTTCAACAAGGTCAAGGAACATGATGCCTCTGCCCCAGCTTTTCAAGGGCTGTTCTCTGCGACTGGCTGCACAATCCTTTGGTGGGTCAGTGCAACCACAGCCATAATGGCTTATCTGGATCCCACGTTCCAGTGCCAGAGACTAACTCCACTGACCACAGAAAGATGAATCATGAAAACTGCTCTCTCCACTGTTCCAACAACGCCATCCAAATCTTGCAGGGTTGAAGCCTTGGCTTCTTTGAAGACATGAGCTGGCAGCTCGGGCCAGCATGGCTCAGAAAGGGCTTCATGGCAAGCAAAGGTAAGACGCATTTTTCTTTGATGGAATCATTTAACAGTCTCCCATTCTTGTAGATGATACCACTTTGATGGCTGAAAGTGAGGAGGAATTGAGGAGCCTTATGATGAAGGTAAAAGAAGAAAGTACAAAAGCTGGGTTGCAGTTAAACCTAAAAAACCCCAAGATTATGGGAACCAGCTTGACTGATAACTGGCAAATAGAAAGAGAAAACATAGAGGCAGTGACAGACTTTGTATTTCTAGGTGCAAAGATTACTGCAGATGCTGACTGCAGCCAGGAAATCAGAAGACGTTTAATTCTCGGGAGGAGAGCAATAGCAAATCTCGATAAAATAGTTAAGAGCAGAAACATCACACTGACAACAAAGGTCCGCATAGTTAAAGCAATGGTGTTCCCCGTAGTAACATATGGCTGCGAGAGCTGGACCATAAGGAAGGCTGAGTGAAGGAAGATAGATGCTTTGGAACTGTGGTGTTGGAGGAAAATTCTGAGAGTGCCTTGGACTGCAAGAAGATCAAACCAGTCCATCCTCCAGGAAATAAAGCCAGTCTGCTCACTTGAGGGAATGATATTAAAGGCAAAACTGAAGTACTTTGGCCACATAATGAGAAGACAGGACACCCTGGAGAAGGCACTGATGCTAGGAAAAGTGGAAGGCAAAAGGAAGAGGGGCCGACCAAGGGCAAGATGGATGGATGACATTCTAGAGGTGACAGACTCATCCTTGGGGGAGCTGAGGGTGGTGATGACTGACAGGAAGCTCTGGCGTGGGCTGTTCCATGAAGTCATGAAGAGTTGGAAGCGACTGAACGAATAAACAACAAATTTCTAGTTCAATTCTCAGTAGAATGGATCCATAGAGCTGAGGGAGAGAAAATAATTCTGAGTAGGCTTGCTGAGTAATTATGAATCAAGCTGCTTCTTGCACTTCCTTGGTCATTCGGTGCCATTTGTGATATTTCATGTAGGCTGCATCCGTTTTGTTTAAAGTGTACGGCAACTTTTCTCTTCCCATGAGTGGAATTGGCCTCCCTTTGCAGGCTGCCCATACCTCGAGTTACAGAAACCCCATCCAGAAACTACTGGATGGGACAACAAAAGTCCCAGTGCAATTGTTCTTTAGTGAAACAGTGGTGCTTATGCTTTTAAGAGTTAAGCACTCAGGACTTCCTAAAGTTTAGTTTTCTAGATTTCTGGCATCTCTTTGCTGTGCCTCTCCAAGGGCTCATGAAACCCTTGCCAAGTTGGAGTGCCAGGATCACAACCAGTCCACAACTTCAACCCATCTCTGCTGGAGCAGCTGCCTGCTGTGCTAACTCTGTGAACAACCCTAGCCCTATTTCTGGCCCTGCAAGTTTTGCCTGGGCTTGGCATTGTTGCACCCACTGAAGCTCTGGTGGGTTGGAAGCACAACAGTTCCCCCCCCTCCCCATGCCACACTTTAACCAGACGCTTGTCTCACCCCTGGCCCTGGAAGGCTCCTGGTCCCATCTCCCAGGACTAAGGGGCCCCACCTCCCGAAGTGTAGGACCCCTGGGCTCCTTCCACAGCAAAACCCAGCCCAGCAGGCTTCTTGAAGGTCTTCCCTTCCGGGTTCTCCTGGGCCTTGGGGAATGGTGGGTCCAGTGAGAAAACCCAGTGGGATGAAAGCAGTCAAACGGATATTTAAGCTAGATGGTAAAAAGGGCTCAGCATATTTGGGACTTCACAAAGAGTTTATTATAGGAAGGAGGCAGTCATTTTGTACAAGAAGTCCACAACTCTTTTGGTTGCTTGCACAAACCGAAATGACTCTGTGGATCCCTGCTGCTATTTCCCTTTGCCGAGATAGCAGAGATTGGCTAGAGTCACTAAAATTCAACAGGCTACTGGAATCAAATCCATCACCATAAACTGCCATGCCTGGTTTCTGTTTCTTTTATTTTTCTGAGCTCCCAAAGCAATACATGAACTGATTTGCACATTGTAGGGAAAGAGCTGGCTGGGTTTGGGTGAACAAAGGCCCAGGGTGTTGTCCAGAGCTAATACCTTGCACCAGTAGCAGGCAGGCAGGCAGACACCAGCCACAGGCTCTCTGGTGTGCCCTCAGGATCTGGGAGTGACACTGGCCCAGAGCCAGAAGGCTTGGCTAGCCTAGGGTTACCACACTTTGGCAAAAGGAGGACATATCCTCCTTTTGGTCCTCAAGCCTTTCATCCAGCAGGCACAGCCTGAAAATTAAATGTCTGGCTTTTTGAGCATCTCTTCCTGAACAGCTTTTCTCTGCAGTGCGGCGCTTCCCTAATCAGTGCTAATCGGTCTGTGACCTTAATTAGTTGATTAGTACCCTCTGGCCAGTTTGCCCTGCTGCCTGAAATTGACAAGAACTTAATCAGTTACCCGCTGAAGGCTTCTGCCTCCTGCCCATTCCTGCAATTGAAAAACCAGTCTTTCTTACCCTGGAAAAAGTAATTTCATATACATTTCATATACATGTAGGCCTAAGTTTTCGTTGTTTTGCAGTTTTTCACTGTAATTTTTGTGGCGGATGCCAAGAAAGGAAAACACCTAGTGTGTCCTCCTTTCCCCCATTTGTTGTCCTCCCCGATTGTCTAGGTCTCCCTCTTGCCCGTTCAGGTATCTAATAACCAATCCGAGGCTCGCCGGACTTGGAGGTGGGGGTGGGGGGTTAGGGAGGCTGTCCTTGATACCTTCCCGGGATCTGACTCCCAGCGCGGGACAGCGGCTGCTGTGGCCAACTTCCCCCCTCCAAGCAAGCGTGGGAGCCCTGGCGAAGAACAGCGAAGCGAAGAGGGCAGCAGAACGGCGGGGGCCAGCTCCGAAAGGCCGCCCTTGCCCGATGTCAGGGACGGCTGCGGTGCTCTAGGCCTCGGCACCATGCGCGCAGCCCTACTGCCCCGGAAGGACCGCGGCTTGTAGCCTCCTCCCGCTGCTGAACCGGACCAACCAGACCAGCGGGACTCTCGCTGGTGGGCCAGAGGATGGCCGCCGGCCTGCAAGACAAGCCCGTCGGCGTTGCCCAAGGCCCCGGCTGGCCCGGCTCCGAGGCGCTTCCAGGGAGAGGCAGGGCGGCGCGAGACGGAAAGCCAGCGCTCGGCCCAGACCCGAGCGGTAGGATGGGGAGGGGCGGGGCGGAGGTGGTGTGCTTGCTCTCCCTCCCTGCCCGCGCTGGCCACTCCGGAGCGCCAGTCGCCTGGCCGTGCACTGATTTCCACGTCCGCTTCCCTCTCTTCTAGTTCTGCCGGCTCGGCGCCATCAGGAAGGAGGAGAGCGCGCAGAGGAAAACTAATTACACAAAATCAATATTTAATCACAGCTCGGCGTCCTGAGCCAGCAGACCCCCCCCCCCCCCACAACCCTCCTCCCGCCCAAGGCTGTCCGAGCCCTTTATTTATGGAGCTCAGGGGGGTGGGAGCGGGGCTGGACGGTGGAGGACGGAAAGGCCCGGGACTGGACGGCACGGCGGCTTCCGCAGGCTCAGTGGCCGCTCGGGCCTCTCCGTCCGGCTCGCGCGCCAGGGCCGGAGGGGAGGCGGAGACCTCGGCACGGAGCGAGCGTTCCATGCAGTGGCACCGCTTGACCCGCCTCCCCGCCGCGCTCCGGGCTCCTTAAGGAGGTGTATCGGCCGTCGGACAACGCAGGTACTGGCCAGCAAAGGCACCTCGACGCACGGGTCGGACTCGACGAGACCTCCTCGACCTCCCCCTACCCACCGGGGGCTTCCCCGCTACCGGGCCGAGCGCTCGGCGGGAGGGGGGGCGGCGGCGCCACCTTAACAGGGAGCCCCGCCCCGCCGGGCAGCTCATTGGCGCAGCTCTAATGGCTGGACGGGATTGCTGAAATGCAAAACTTGTTGCTGCTTCCCCGGCGCGCGGCGAGAGCGCGACAGAACCAGCAGCCAGCCAGCCAGCGAGGGAAGCGGCGCAGGAGCGGCCCGCCCGATCCGACTCGCGCAGCCCATGAAGGGCGGCGAGGCCCGGCGGGGGCCCCCCAGCCGCCACACCGGCGCCGGACGGCAACTTCCGCGCAAGATGTGAGTCGGGCGCGCGGCGGCGGCGGCGGCCCACCTCTTCCCTGCCTGCCTGCCTGCCTGCCGGCGACACGGACTCCCTCGGCCGTCCGTCCGGCCGTCATGCCTCGCTGAGCGATCTGATCAGCCGGGACTCGAGCAGCGGAGCCGCCGTCACTGGCGGGATGTTCGCGCTGGATCCGTTCGACCCACACGGCGGCGGCGGCGGCGGCGGCGGCGTGCCGGGCAGGAGCGGCGTGCCGGGCGAGAGGGGCGGCGGTTTCGGGCCGGGCGCGGGCTCCCAGTTCAAGCCGCCACCCTTTCACGGCGGGACTGGCAGCGGCGAGCCGGCGGCCCTGAATGCCCTGGGCGAGCCCTCTTCGGCCCTGCTGGCCATGAATCTGACCTTGTCCGGGGAGGGCTACGGCGGTTTCCACGCCCCGCGCGGCGGCCCTCCGGAATTGGCGCAGGCCCAGCCCGTCCACGGGTTCTTCGGCAGCCCGCCGCCCGGACCCGGCGCGCACCACCAGTCCCAGCCCCCGGCCTCGCACTTCGGTGGCGGCTTCGGGCCCGAGCCCAGCGCCTCCTGCCTGCACGGCGGGCGCCTCCTCAGCTATCCGGGCGGCCCACAGACGTTCGCTGCGGACGGCGGCTACGAGCAGCACCTGGCGGAAGGCCAGCCAGGCGGGGACGGCTTCGGACAGCAGAGGGCGGGACCCCTCCAGGACTTCCAGCCGCCGCCGCCGCCGCATCACCACCACAATCCCGGCGTGCCGGCGCCGTGCCTGCCACTCGACCAGTCGCCCAACCGCGCTGCCTCCTTCCATGGCCTGCCGGGGGCCGCCGCCTCGGAGCCGCACAGCCTGGACTCGCAGAGGCGCCTCCCCAGCCAAGGGGCGGCCGCGGTGGATGCCCTGGAGTACAGTTACCCGAGCAGCGAGAGCCATTTCGACCTGCCCGTCTTCTCGTCGTCGGAGGCCGAGGGGCAGCTGCCGCAGTACGGCGCCGGGCGGCAGGCGGCACCGCCGGCAGGAGGCAACTTCCCTGGCCAGTCCGCGGCCTTGCCCCGAGCGCCAGGCTCCCTGGGGAAGGTGCACGCACAGCAGCCCCAGCACGGCGTCTTCTTCGATCGGTTCGGCGGCGCTCGCAAAATGTCTGCAGGGCTGGAACCTGGCCTGGGTGCCGGGAGGCACCACCTCGTGCAGCCGCCGCCACCCGCGGCTCTCCTGGCCCGGCAGAACTCTTGCCCCCCGGCGCTGCCGCGGCCACAGCAGGGTCCCGAAGGAAGCGCCGCCAATACGGGCGGTCTGCAAGACAGCGGCGGCAGCGGCGGCCCGATCCTGCAGGGGCAGCACGGCCCATTCGAGTACCCCATCCACCGGCTGGAGAACCGGGGCCTGCAACACCAGCACCACCAGCAGCATTCCTACGGCCCGGGAGAGCCGCTTTTCAACGTGTCCCACCACCACCACCCCCAGCCCCAGCAGCCGCCCAACCAGCGACTGCAGCACTTCGACGCGCCCCCCTATATGAGCCTCCCCAAGAGGCCCCGTTTCGACTCGTGGGGCGGCGGTGGCGCGGGGATGCACGGCACTGCCGCCCTGGACAGCCACCTTTCGCCCTCCGCGGCCTACCCTGGCCTGCCGGGGGACTTCACGCCGCCGGTGCCAGAGAACTTTCCGCCGCCGCCGCCGCCGGGTCCGGATCCCCAGGCGGCTCTGCAGCAGCGCCAAAATGCGGCGCTGATGATCAAGCAGATGGCAGCCACCCGCAGCCAGCAGCAGCGCCTCCGTCCGCCCGGGCTGCAGCAAGTCGGGCACCACCAACACCCGCACCCCGCCGGCGGCGGCCACGGCCATCACCAGTCCCCGCACCAGCACCCGGGTGAAGCCGCTTTCGAGGCTCAGGAGAGCACGTGGTTCCCCCCGCCTCATCCACCAGCGGGCAGCGGAGATCTGCTATTCCGGCCGGGAGTGGGAGGGATGCAGGAGCCGCCGCCAGCGCTGCGGATGTCATCGGGGACCGAAGGACACGTGCCCTCGCCAGGCGGCCTGCAAGGCCAGTTCGGTCTGAGCCCGCCGTCGGAGCGCAGGCCGAGCCACCCCGACTTCGCATCCCAGGCGCAAGGCTTTCCGTTCGGGGCCCCCAGCCGCCAGGCCACCCCGCACAGCGCTTCACCCGGGTCCTTTGTGCCCCCGACGGACTTTCAGAGCTCTGCGCCCCCTCCCTCGCAGCCCCGGCCCCCACCGGCCAGCAGCAAGCTGGGCGCGCTCTCGCTCGGCTCCTTCCCGAAGGGGGGCGTCGGGGGGCCACCCGGGGGCGCAGGCCCCAAGGAGAGCAGCGGCCTTTTCGGGCAGAGCTGCCTGGCAGCGCTGTCCACCGCCTGCCAGAACATGATCGCCAGCCTGGGCGCGCCCAACCTCAACGTCACCTTCGGCAAGAAGGGCGCGCCCGCGGCGGTGGGCGGCGGGACCGCCGGGGAGGGCGCCAAGCGTAGCAAGATTAGCCCCACTGAGGCCCCGGAGACAAACGGTGCGGGGCCTCAGCCGCCCCTCCCGGCCCCGTCGGCTCCTGCGGGCGACAGCGGCCTCTCCCCAAATTACTCCCCTGGATCGGGCCCCGACGCCAAATCGGGGAGCGGGCGGGGCAGGGGGCGCAGGAAACGAGACAGCGGGCACGTCAGCCCGGCCGCCGGGGGGACTGGCGGCGGGGGCGGCTTCTTTGAGAAGTACGGCCCGGCGGCGGGCGTGGAGAGCGGCAGCCCCGGGCAAGGTGGGGAGCGAAGCGGCGGCGGCACCCCACATCTCCACGAGCCCCACAAGGCGTTGAGCTCCCCGCCTTCTGCCTGGTCCAAGGGCGGCGGCGGCGGCGGCGGAGACCTCCTCCTCCCGCCGCCGCCGCCGGAGCAGGCTGACCTCCTTCCCGCCCTGGACCAGGCCGAATCCTGCTCCCCGCGCGGCGGCGGCGGCGATTTCCCAGGCGAAGCGGACGAGGACGAGGTGTCTTCCAGCTCCGACAACCCGGGGTCCAAAGGGTGTCCCGCCGGGCGCAGCCCGCTCCAGCCGCCCACCCGCCCGGTGGACCACCCTCTCCTGAACGGACAGAAGGCGGCCTCCCTGGCCCAGCTGGGCCTGCACGCCGGCGGCGGCGCCGCGACCTCCAGCCCTGACAGCTACGGCGCGGGGCAGCCCGGGCCGGCGCAGGAGGAGATCCACCCGCTGGAGATCCTGCAGGCGCAGATCCAGCTGCAGCGGCAGCAGTTTAGCATCTCCGAGGACCAGCCTCTGGGCCTGAAGAGCGCCAAGAAGGCCCCCGAGGGCTCGGGCGGCGGCGGCGGCCGGAACGGCGACAGCGGCGAGCTGAGCAGCTGCTGCGAGGGCGCCAGCGGCAAGGGCGCTGTGAGCACCATCGACCTGGAATCCTTGATGGCCGAGCACTCCGCCGCCTGGTACCTGCCCGGAGACAAGGCGCTCCTGGACGGAGAGCCCGACGAGGAGAAGGCCCTGGTGCCCTGGGAGAAGGCGAAGGCGTCCACCCCCGGCAAGGAAGGTAGGGGCGCCCGCCGCCGCCGCGCTCTGCTCGGGCCGGAGCCGCCTGGCCCGGTATTAGTCCCGCTTCCCGCTCCGCCCGGGCGCGACGGAGGTCCGAGCGCCGGCTCCCCGCTATGCTGCCGGAGCGCCTTTGCCTCGGAGCCGCGTCTCCACTGGGAAGCAGAGCACCCGCGGGCGCCACGTGGGAACAGGAGCAGGAGGCAGCCCGGCCCCCCGGCTTTGTGCAGGGGATCAGGCTGGAGCCCGCCCACCCCCGGGGCCGGAGCCTGCTTGCTCGGGGCCGCTCGGGTCGGATTGGCGTGGGAACGCAGAGGAGGCAGAAAGGGGCGCCCGGCCGTGCGCGCTGACTCGTGAAGATTAAGCGCAGGATGAGGCCACTCGGGCGGGAGCTGCTCCGAGGGGGGACCCTTCTGCGGAAGCGCTGGCCGGCCGTGGGCCGGAGGCAGTGCCCGCTCCCGTGGAGGGGGAGAGGACGTTTCCTCGGAAACCTGAAGGACCCCCGGCCTCCCAAAGTTACCTTTCCCGCGTTTGGCGCAACGTAATGACTTTTGCGGAGCTTACCCGCCGGCGTTGCGGTGATGGTGGGATGTTGAGGTGGTTAGCTGATTTTAGAGACCCTTAAAAAAAATCCTGGCGTTCTTCCAATGGTCCATCGGCTAAAGTGGGAAAGTTGCCTATCTGAATTAGACGTGCCCTGGAGTCGGGTGCGGATTTCCCTATGCCAGGGCTGCTGGGTGAGGCCGTGCGTCTTGCTGGTCTGATTTGTTTGGGGATCCCAGGTGCTGTGGCCCTGCTGCTTCCCGTCTTTGATCCCTGCGGTGTCAGTGCAGGGAGCAAGGACAAGGGGATGACGGGAGGAAGCCCCCATTTCCAAGGGTTCTTCCGGGCAAGGACTTGGGGCTCCCTTTCCCAGGCAGCCTTCCTTGTGCTTCCTTTAATTGATACCAGGTCTGACTGGATCAAGGGCTTGAGAGGGCAAATCGCAGCTCCCATCGCTGCTTCCACCTTGCCAGGCTGGCACAGGGACTCTTTTCCTTTGTGCGAGCAGGAAAAGAAGGCTTTTGCTGTGGAATCTGGGATTCGCCCAGTCCAGGGGCTGTTCCTGCTTGCTTTCTTGTGCCTGTTCTTAGCACTGTGATATGACTGCAGAAACTTTTTCCACAGACCACATTAGCCATCTCATGCTCAGAGGAAGGGTTTTGAGAGGCAGCATTTAAAGCTGCATTTCATTGCAGCTGGCTTCAGAGGACAGAGGATGCACATGCTGGAGCTTTTCAAATGCAAGAAAAGTGGTGCCGCCTTAATGCTGATCTTTTGTCCAAGGCCACCAAACCATTAGGGTTAGGAAGGAAGGGGAAAAGGGCAATCTTTGCATATTTCTCTATTTGAAGGTCTTGGGTCAGTTATATAGTATACTGCCTTTTTAGCCAACATTTTTGAAATTGGCCTGTAGGTTGTTTCTGATTTTGAACAATGTGTGGGAGAGGCGTGATCTGATGCAAGGGAAAGAGCCCACCCGAGCAATGGTCTTTCCTATGGAGTATTCCATAGGGCAGTTCCAAAGCAGAATGAGATCGGGGGGAGGCACAGGAAACTCTGTGGCTCTCTTTGGCTTCCCTGGGGTGACAGAGAACCTCTCTCAGGACTGAATGCTACAGAAATGTCTGTTTCACTGCAGCTCCATGCACACTGAGCTATGAGATAAGGACCAGAGTAAGACGTACTTTCCAGATAAATGTGCCAAGACGTGCACTATTAGGGCTGTAGATAGATGTAGAACAAAATACTGCAGAATTCCCATGCACAGTGTTGCACACGCAATTTCTAGGGATGGTTTCTCTTTGAGGTTGAAAACAAAGCCCCAATGACGTGGCCCCCAGTTCCGTCTTGAGCTGTGTTTGAGCACCTTGACTGAAACCAGGGCTGGCTGAAATACAGGGTTTGCCCTGCTGTTGCAGAGAGAGAAAGAGAGAGGATTCCAGGTGGGCGACCTCCTCCCTCTTTCACAGATAGGTGAGGGCTTTGTTTCCTGAGCCCTCACCTCCATCTCTGGGTCTCTGTCCTTTGAGAGGATCCATCCTGGGGCAGAGAGTTCCCAGGGTGTTGCACTGTAGCCACGTGCTGCTGCTGCTGCTTTGGTGGCTGCCAGGCAAAATGTAAATGGATGTGGTTCCGCTCTGTGGTGGCGATTGCATTTTCATTCTGAGGCTATTCCAGGATGCTTGGCTACTGTTTGTTGGTTTGGCAGCCTGTCATAGCACTCATAAATCTGTCAGTGGAAGAAGCCAGCACGGGATGGCGTGAACGTTCGTGGAAGAACCGGCTCAGCGTGGAGTGCTAATCTGTGGTCTGAAGACCAGGCTCGCTGTCCCCGCTGGCTCATCCTGTGTTCTCCCACATCTTTGGTGGTTTCTCTTTTAAGTTGGTGATTTTTTGTGAGGAGGAAGTCTTAAAGGCTTGGCTCTGAGATACCTTTGCTGACAAGGGAAGGGATGAGGAAAGCATGGAAATTGCCTTCTGGCGTCGAGAGTGGATCGGAAATCAGTTGTACCTGTTAGAGGCAGTGTGTGTCGGCCGCCATAGCAGCACCGCTTAAACTTGTGGCCCAGGAGCCTCTTCACTGACCTGTTACGCATCCTGTCCTGCAGATAGGAGCTGCGCCTATCAGTGAATGGCCCAGGATGCGTAAGGCAAGACCGCAGAACCAGGGATAGAAAAGGTGCCTGGCACTGCTGGGTTTAAGGCTAGGAACGGTCACCATTCTTCAATCAGCAGAGAAGCCTCACCGGACGAAGAAAAGCTCCAGTGGCCAGTCTGCGTCCTTCACAGGTGTTGCCAGGAAAATGACTTCCATTCACCAGCAGCGTTTCTGGATATGTCTGAGGGTAAAATGCCTTTATCAGCTGGTGTTAAAGACCTGGGCTGGATGGGTTAAATGCTGCTTAGGCTGTTTGTTACCCCTTTTTATCCATGGCTTTGGAGTCCCGTAAAGGCAAGCATGTTGAATTTTTAAAATTTGAAGGGAATCCCATTGCGGACTGATTGCTTTAGGAAAGTTGGTTTGCACATGGAATGGAGACAGGTGGCCTCTCTTCAGGTGGCTGGGCATCACTGCTTTGTGTGGCAAAGTGGCAGAGTGCCCTTGTGGCTGTCCGGGTTGTGCTAGGCTGACTTACCTTTTGCGCGAGGCCAACTCACACTCTCCTGTCTAGCTGTAAGCCTTTGGAGTGGGTCAGCTTATTTCTATTCCCTTAAATAGTACCAGTGGTTTATATTTTCATGCATTTAGTTATCCTATTGTTATTGGTCAACATTTCTGTGCTGAATGCAGCAAGAATGGAACTGTGTATTTTAGAACACAAAAAATAGGTATTATTTGATACTTTAAATTTAGTTATAGAATTTTGTATTTTTCCTTTGTTTCATCTTCTGCCTGCATTTCTTATTCTTTCTCTTTGTATAGTGTTTCTTACCCAGAAAGGCAATAGCATGATGTTTATGCATGAATTTCATTAGTTGTAAAACAAAATGACGGCACAATGCTACTGAAGGGACTCAAGAGTAGTAGAGGCGACTGCTATTATATAAGCAGACAAAATGTTTCAGTAAACCATCCAGGAACATGTTCATGCTTTTCTTGAATGTCTGTAGATGGCCATGTCTGTAGACTGTGAATGTTACATATACAAATACTGAGCAACACAGCCTCATCACAGAGGAATTTGCAGTTGCACATATTACAAACAGGGTTTCATGAAGCAAGTGCGGTTTTGTCACAAACAACTAACTCCTGTTGTAGTTTTCTCATGTTGTGGGGTTTGTTTAGCATGCACCACTGTCCCCTGGATCTGTGTAAAGGCAAAGCGTAGATTAGTTTGTCTAATGGCTTACATTTGTTGGAATGTGGACGAGGGACTATTCTTTGCTTCTCTAACCAGGGGGAAAACTGCACCATAATTATTTTGGACATTAATAACGTTCTTTTCTAGGTGTTTAGCATAGGAAGACTGGTCATCATCTTAGAAGATTCCTCTGGTTAGCAAGGCAGAAGGAATCAGACTTTTTTTCATCTGTTTTAAATTAAGCATTAATTTGGGCATGAGGCACTTCAGAACTGGAAAGGAATGTCAAAAATCCCACTGAACAGCAAAGTTCTAGTCAATATCTTTTCACCTAGTCTGTGGTTTGGGGTTAAAACTGAGGGCCACCTCGCCTGTCTTTTTAATGGCAGATACCTGGGAAGCCAGCCTTGGGGAATATCCAACACAGGCATCCCAGAAACAATTGGCGATGGGCGCCTCTCTCTGCACAGGTAAAAACTGGTTTCCTCTAATTGCATCCAGGTTCATTTTTGCTGAAATTTACCCTTTCCCCCCAGCATTATGTACTTCTGAGATTATGTAGTGGAGTTTTTCCTGATTACCCTTAAATCTTAAATTAGGTGAATTTACTAGCTGGAAGGACAATCTATTAATTTTAACCAGATGAATTTCTTCATGCTTTACAGGGAATAAGTGAGATGATACTGCATTGCAAAAAGAGAGAGAGAGAGAGAGAGAGAGAAAACCTGATTGCTAATCTTGTGCTCCTCTGATAAAAGAGGTGTTACAGTTTTCATGTGGAGTTGAATCTCCGAGAAGCGGTGAATGATTAGGGTGGTAGAATTACTAGCCGATTTTCTCTTTGGGTGGAGAAACATTGCCGGGTTCATCAATGCTTGGCCTTTGAAGAGGGGGGAAAATGCTTATTCTCCGTTTGTTTCAAAATTATGAAATGGTTTGTTTGTGAGATGTAAATTTTGAACTTGGTACAGGATGTGCTTCAAACATCTAAAGGAAGAATCTCTGTCCATGAACTTTCTGGATAAAAACACCCAAGATAATTTTTTAGATTTGGTTTCCTCAGGTCTGTTTTGCAATGAAGTATTAATTACTTTAAGATTTTACCAATTAATGTATAGATTAGTAATATGTATTCAGTACTGGTCTGACTATTCAGTGCTAAAATATCAAAATACTACAGACCTGATGGAGATATTTTTCTTACATTTTCAGAAGGGAAAAATTATTTGTATCAGAAATTACTGTTACCCAGTTGAAATAGTGTGAAGTGTTGCTAATATCAAGACAGCTTAAGATTTTTATTGGTTACTGAAGACAATGTTATGCAGGCTTAGTCATCGGTAAGTCCCATCATGTCTCATAAATGCATAGATACAGATAGAGTCATTGTACCTTCAAACAGTCCTTCCTGACAAAGGATTACTGTGGCCTCAGTCCTGAGCACTCTTGCTTGGAAATCCCATTATTTTCAGGGAAATTTGCTTGCAAGGACTTGTTCTGCTCACTCAGCTGAGGCTGCAGTGGGATCGATATTTAGTAATCACTATGAATTAGTAGTTTACTTACTGTTCTGTGGTTATTCTGTACAAATTATTTTGTTATGGCTTAGATATATTTAATTCTATAGCTCCAGAGTTTTTATGCTAACTTCTACCTAGAAATCTTTCTAAAGCATAATAGCCCCATTTGTTTCATTCCAAAGCTTTTTAAAAAAATGTTCTTATTTAGTGTAGAAAACAATGATATGCTAGAGCTTCATCAGAAGAAAGGCACAGAAGAATAAGAAATACAAAAGGCACCTTGAGCCTCACGGTAAACCTCAGCAGAGATTTGCACCACCAAGTCTAAACATGGTATCAGAGTCTGGATTCAGGAAGTGTTTCCTTTGTTCCTGGTAGGGTTTGGAAATGACATGGTATTCCTTGCAATGTCACTGTGGAACCTTTTCCTCTCCCTCCACCCAATGATTTTATGCAAAGCATACCTAAATGTGAACAGGGAGATTTGCAAGCCCCCAGCGTTGGTCTGAACCCTTCTCTTGCCCTCCCTTCCCAATTGCCTTTATGTCCTGCCAAAGGCAAAACATGCTGATGCAAAGGTGAAGGCCAGGACCGCTGAAGGGAAGGCCTGTAAGACAAGCAAGATCTGCTTTCTCCTTTTTCAAGGGAATGGATGTGGAATCCTTCAGACCCAACTGAGCATCTCAGGCAAAGCAGATTTAATGTTTGAAGCCAGTCTGGGTAGACCCTGGACTTGCAGACCTGAGAAAAGTGGTTTTCAGTCTTCATTTTGGAATTCTGTATTTCATTAGGGGAAATTTTGCTGCCAGTTGATATGTCCCTTTTTCTTCCACAGCCTGCTCACTGGTAGGAATATAATAAAAGGGTGTTGGCCACGTGGTGTGAATTGCAGTTGCATCCCAGTAGCACAGACAGATTAGAGGGAAACCTTGGGGAAAACCCTCCATCTCCTTGCTTCTGGGCTGCTGGACAAGAAGCTAGGTGTTCACACCAGGCCATGTTTCGGTGTGAATGGTCTCTAAATCTGACAATTGCAGAGTGTGGTTGTTGCTGCTGTGATGAGCTTTCTGCTTGTCCTGCTGGACAATTGTCTTCTTTTCTTGACCAGGGTGGGATGGGGAATTGTGCCAGTTTTCTCCCTTCTCCAAAAGAAAAATATGTATTGCTACTGATCTGAATGTGGACAGGAAGCGAAGAGACCCATCATCTGTTTTGAGCCACAAATGATGAATCGTTCGATACTTTCTGAATAGCTGGAAGGTGAGGTTTGAACTCCCAATAGCTCTTCTTCCCTAAGGAGAGAATCCCCTTTCTTTTTGGACCCTATTCATGTGCTTCTTTAGCCTAGTCCTCCATGAGTTTGTGGTGCTGAACAGTAGATGCACAAAGCGAGGTGGGTCTCAGGCCGAGAACTGAGGAGATCCGATGTGCGGCAACTGCCCCATGCAACTGTTCCTTAGTGATAGCTGCTGAGCGCTTTGAAACAGGAGGGAGACTTGGCTACATCCAGCTAGGTATGCATTTAACAGAGAGGCCCTGGTGCCCAAACCTTTTTCAAGCAAACACAGACGCACAAACCACACAGCCGTCCAGACTCTGGATGCACCAAGAGCTGAATGGCTGTCCTTCAGGAGAGCTGAGGAGGAGTTGATTCCTGCTGGTCGCTCTCCTTGCTGGCTTCACTGTGTGTTCACTCCTTTCAGGGGTACCTGCTAGATGACTCAGTTGGTTTAATAAGCTCACTGCACAGCTTGTGGAATAACTTTTTAAGGCTCAAGAAGCGAGACCTTTCAATATTCTGCATGGGGACTATTCCGGTGACTGCAGCCTGGAGCACTGTTTTGCCTGTCTTCCGAGCTCAATCCATACCAGCCTGAAATTCTGGGCTTCATAAAATCCAGGGAATGCCATGGACATTTCTGGAGTTAGGAAGTCAAGAGGGGAAGATTGACCTCAGGGAGTGCAAGTGACATTCAAGTAGGATTTGCTGTGTGTGTTTGTTGACTGCACCCCGTTACTGAGTCAGCTTCATTGAACATTGGGATATACGTAAAGGGTCACACGATTTCTCTTGGGGCTTTGAAAATACCCTTGAAACAAACCCCAACTGAGCAGTTTGGGCTGAAGGTGGTGTTTGTGACCCTCTGTTTTTTAAGTCTACTTCATTTGCCCACATACTATTTTGTCGAATAATTTCTGGAAGCGAAGTAAATGGCTTTGAAGCCTTCAGAGGTCAACAAGGCTGTGCAGTGTATCCATGCCTGGGGCTGCTTATGGAACTGCCTTGATCCTGCTGTGTCTGCCCTCCCGGAACTGTAGGAGGGGCAAGGTCCAAAATGGGGGGCAGAATGGATGTTGGTGGTGCTTGTGAGTTGATGCAGTGATTGTATAGTGCTAATTGTAAATCCCATCCCCACCACAGACTCAGGAAGGCTACCTGTTTCCCTGTCTTCCCCGTCTGCTCCTGAAGCCATGCTCTGCTACATTGGTCTGGGGCCAGAGACACATTTTAGGCCACTGTTTTAGAACATTCTATGTTCGCTGTTACTCTGATGTTCTGTTTCTGAAGAAGATTTATTTGAGTTTTTATATTTCTGTAAGGTTTATTTTCTGGAGAGGTAGAATGTGCATCTGTTAAATTATGATTCACGTCTAGGCATTCTCATTGTTTAAGAAGATAACCCCCACGATGCTGGAGCCCTGATTTCAGTTTGGTCCAACAGTTTGGGCTCAGAAGCATTATTACAATTCCCAAACAGGATTCGGTCAGAAGCAACGTGAGGAATGACCGTTTTGAATTTGGGGGCCACAAGCTGCCTGGGCGAGGGACCAAAGAGTGAACTGTGCACCGTGGAAGAAATCCCCCCTGCCAGGTTTGAGTGGGGGTGTGGTAGAAGCCAGTTCTGCCTTCGGTCTCTCCACTGTGACATTGAGGTCTCCTTCTTCCAGCCCTCAGCAGAGTCCCCCCAGCAAAGGGCTGAGCTTTTGCCCTCTCTGGCCCATCTTGGAGGTGTCTTCGGGGAATTAAAAATAATTGCTTCTGCCCTAATGGGTTATGAAAGAACATTTATTTGTTTATTCAAAGCAGCCTTGTGCTTGCAAATGCTGGTAACGCTAAAAGAAATAGTTGTTAATGGTGAGATTGGATTTTACATTGGAGAGATATGTGTAAGCTACCTAGAGTTACAAAACGGGAGTGGGTGGGAATTACATTTTAAAATAAATATGCGTACAAATCAGCCAAAATAAAGTGAATGCAACAGAAGCACAGAATGCTAGAACAAATGTTGGGTCTCCTTGCCCAAAAGGCTCTGGAAAGTCCTCCTGCCAAGCCTTCGTGGTGGTGGTGCCACCTGGAGCTCAGGACCCTGCCTGTTCCAGGTGGGAGCCGAATCTCCTGGCTCGGGTCTTCTGTGGAGAGAGCAGTTGGAAAGGGCCAAAGGGCTCTCCCAAGAGAGTCGTTTGAGTAGGCAGGAGCCCCTCTCGGCAGGTTGCCCACAGGGCAGTCTCAGCTGAGTGAGCTCAGGCCCCTTTGTGTGGCTCCATGGCCTTGGTGTTTGCATCTTGGGGTGGGGGTGGAGGTGGGGGGGGTTGTCTTAGGGGTTCATTGGAGGAGTGCCCAATCCCTGGTGGTGGTTCTCCTTGGCGGATTTGGGAAGGTCGTTCTGCTGCGTTACTCCAACGAGAGTGGGAGCTCGGCCCCTCTGTCATCTCCCGCTGGCTCCTCCGAACATCTTCTCCACCTTGGGCAGGAGGGGGCATCGCGGGCTCATTTGCCAGCCATGCAGGCAGCCCTGGTGGCCGTTCCAGAGGCCGGCTGCCCCACGTGCACAGTGCTCTGGTGGAAAAAGTCAGGATAAAAGGGAAGGGAAGGAAACTGGGCTCTTGGAATAGGCCTTCCTCCATCAAGGCGCTAATAATGCACTTCAGAGCCTGTGGATTCATGCTTCCTAAATAGGCCATCTATAATTTTTTTTTCTGCACAGAAAAACATTTAATCCAAAGTTGTTACCGAATTCTTTCCCTTTTCCTTTTCCCTTTTATAAAATGGAAGATTTTATAAAAATATAAACAATTACCTCATTTGGCAGAGGGAATCTCTGTTTAATACCACCATTTTTGAATCTACTTCTTGAAATTCCCATTAACTATGAATAAACAGACCAACAGTTTTAGGACTCTAAATCGACTGGGTGCTTTTGTTTTCTCACGCTCCAAATATACGTTAGGCGCTTGGCAACGTGTGAGCACATGACGTCTCAAAGGAGGCTGAAAGGGTCGGCTGGACTGTGCCCAGAGTGGTGCTCGTCTCTTCTTATACCGCAAGGTCTCTCCCTTCCCTTCCTTGCTCTGGAGTCACGCTCCCAGTTCTGTGTTTCTGGGGCTTCCTCCTCCCCATTGTCTCTGAAACATTTGCAAGGCTTAGACTGCATTTTTACATTTTTAAGGTAGGCCTGGTTACCCTATCCAACTCTCCTTAACCTTGGCAGATGCTAAGTTGTTACCTGGATGTATATAAAATTGTTTGAATCATAGGTATTTTAAGTATGTATGGTGGTTGTATTTGGTTGGTTGTAGTTTTAAATATTTGTTTACTGGATTGGCTATTATGTTGTGAACTAATTTTATTGGATAGAATTTTATTGCTTATTTTTCTCCTGAAGAGTCTTGGTAAAGATGCATCATCATCATCATCATCAATTGGGAATTTGGGACTGACGCAGTTTGTTATAAAAGAGGTCAGAGCTTGGCGGCTGATCAGAGAATTAAAGCCTATTACCTCTGTAAGCCTTGCTGGTGGTGCAAATGGTGATGATCTAGGTGTGACTGTGCATAAAGATCTGAATGGGCACTTTTCCTGGGGCTGTTGCCCTGCCATTGAGGCTGCTTCCAAGTGGTGCCAAGTCATCAACTAACCTATGGTGGCAGCGGGGGGGGGGGAATTGGGGGGGGAGAAAGCAAGTACTGAGAGCTTCTCACATTGAGGGAGGCACTGATACGACAACGAGGCCCATTGAAAGCCACATGCCGCACGCAAGCATCCTTCACGGTGAAGAATTACACCTGACGGGTGAAGTCTTGGCTTTGCATCAACAAGCTGGCCTTGGCCCAGTGGAGCCTCTGCACTTCGGACAGGCTTTTCTGTGCTGATTTGCAGGAGGAGGCCATAGTAGCTCCCACGTAGTTTACTACTTACAGCTCACTGTTATTAATCCACAGTTCATATTTAACCTGTGCTCAACATTTAAAAAGCTACTGAAAGGGGTTTTCCAACGGGTAGGTCAAATTGCTGCTCTGCCTCCAGGGCTGAGCCTTGGAGGCAATGCAGACCTGGTTTAGATGGGCAGAAGACGGGAGGAGGGAGGGCTCCTTGGGGGAGCAGGTCACGCTGCCTGAGCACTGGGCAAGAGAAGCTCCTTCCGTCAGATGAGGCAGCAAGGGCACCCGGCGAGGGGCTTGGAAGGGCCTCACCTGCTGCTGGCTGGAGAGGGAGCCGGAGCAGGCGAGGCAGCTCTGCAGAGAGTCGGGGCCCAGCCCCCACCCCAGGCTTTGAAGGGCACTCTTGGCGGCACTCGGAGCATTCCCAGGGGCAGCAGGCAGCCAGGGCAGCACTTCCAGATAGGCACCTGGCGATCTCTGGGCCCAGCATTGGTCAGTGGACAGTTTCTGAGGGGAGACCCACATGCAGCACTTTGGGGATCTTTTTTGTAACGTTGCAGAGTTCTCTGTAAACTTAATGGCTTTTAGTAAGCAGCAGTATCTGGGTAGAGCCTCAGGCCCAGTTAGGAGTGGAGAAACTCGGTTGTCAGAATCCCCGGGGAAGCCAAGTTGCCCAATTCGGGCAAGGTGAGGCTCTAAACGGAGATAAGCTCTTTCAGGCTATGATTCCCGTTGGAGGAAGATGGCTTGACAGGCGCCTTCCCAAAAACCATGCTTCCTCCCCCCACCCCTTTCAGAACTTGCCAAGCTGGAAGCGGATTTTGAAGTCAGCTTGCAAAATGCCCTGGTAATGACCTGTTCCTCACCTGCTAGTGGCTTTTCTGCCAACCAGACACCCCAAGGTTCTTTTTTGCACTTGGAAGGGTTATAAAGAAGTCAAGAGTGTTGTCACACTATCCGTAGCCTATTTAATCTGTGAATAATTGCTTTAATTATTTCAAATCAATATCTCCATTCCATAGCTAAATTTACTTCTTAATGGCCAGACACCTTACATTATCTAATCAGCGACTCGCTGGCTGGCCAGGTGGATCCCTCCTGTTTCCTGAATAAAGTTTAGATAAAAACCAAGGTGAAATACGAATGCTGCAAGGACAGAGTCCCCCTGCCACCGCCCCCCCCCACCACATGCTTCTCTTTCTCTCTGCCCTCCCCTTCTTTTCAGGCAGATTTGGACTCTTTTTAGTTCTGGCCCTGGACCTGATGCATGGCTCAGACCTGCCGTTCCTTCTTTTCTTCCCAGGAGGCACTGGCCAAGTGGGGAGACCATAGCCATTCTGGGAAAAAGGGGAAGGGAGAGTGGCAGCCCTGCTCTTCTCCTCCCTTTCCAGTAGGCCAACCAGTCCAGCTTTCCAAGGGAAGCTGCGGCTTCTTTGGCAGGTGGTCACTCCTTGGCCAAGCTGGGCACCTTGCAGGGCGGCCCTGTTGGAGAGCCCAGTGCTCACCATCGCGGGCGGCTTTTGAGGGGGCTCTCAGCTCCTCTTGTGTCTTTGTTCTTGGGTATGGTGGGAACTGCTTTGGTGATAACAGGGCAGGTCTGATTTTGGGAGGCGCCGATGGGGTACTTTGGATTGGGAGTGGGGGATGCAGGTGCTGACAATGCCACGCATGTGCCCATGACTGCCCCAAGTCCCTCTGGGGCTGTGCATCCCTAGCAAGGCACCAGGCCCGTGCTGCTGAGCACCCAGCCCCGGCCTGGTAGTTCTCACTTCTGGAGGCCTTGTGGGCGAGAGGGGAGCTTCTCCGCCTTCCTGCGTCTGCTGAGCGGAGTTGCAAGACCCAGCGCAGCTTTGCTCCTCGTGGCTTTGCTCCAGTTCTGGCTCCACTGCTCAAGCGCTTTTTCGCTCATGAGCAGAGACTTTGCTGGGAAGCCCCGGGTTGGAGCCTTGTCCCAGAGAAAGTTGTCCTCTGCTGGGCGGACGTAACAGTTGGTAAAAGCATGTGTGCTGCTGTCTCCCAGGAAGCGTTACCGAAGGCCATAAGGCAGGTGGAAAATGCAAAAAAGTTAAGCGTCCATCACACCTGCTGCTTTGGGAAGCCTATGTTTGCTCATGTTCCTGCTTCTTTCCTCCCCTCGCCTTTGCTGGTGCTTCCTGGGGTGGCTGCAGGACACCTTGCAGGCTGCTTTGGGTGGATTTGCTCCTTTCAGACCCCTCTCCAATTTTGTGATGTTTTTCCTCCTTGCGGGTGCTTGGTTATGGCGTCCTTCCCCCATCTGACCTTGTCATGGCTGGTTCTTCCTCCAGGGCCACAGTGTCACTGCTGCTTGGTGTAGCATCCAATGGGGATCAGTTGTGCGTCTCTATCTGTAGTCTCGTTCAGAACCCACAGGTCTCCCTAGGACAAGCGTTGGGCCCTGTGTATTCCTGGGGATGGGCCCCTGGAGGCAGCCCACATGGGTTCTATTTTCTGTTCTGTTCTGGTGGAGAAGTGGAAAGATGCAGTTGCAAATGGTCAGTTGCTCTAGCAACAGTGATGGCACCTTCCCAAGGAATGGGGCTGGCCAAGCATCCCATCGTGCTGCCCTGAGGGCATTGCCCTGCCTGCCTTTTAGAGCCCACCAGGGCTGAGAGAGTGGCTGCCCAGGAGGCCCTGAAGGGGCACCTGCATCTAGGACACCCTTGCCTCTGCCTTCTCTCACCTCTGGCAAAAAAGGAACCTTGCAGCTGGCCATCTAGGGCTGTGGGAAGCTGGCTCCGTCCATCCCTCCAGGGCCCTACGCAGGGTCACTGGCTCCCATAGCAGGAAGAAGGCACGGGGGCAGCTTTCAGAGGATGAGGTCCCCTTCTGCAGCAGCTGTGGCCACACTCATGCCGCAAGACAGGGCCAAGCTCTCCCCCCTCTCCCCCAACCCAGATCCCTGAGACAGAAGGGAGCCTCAGTCCCCCACGGACCCTTTCAGAGGCAAGGGATGTAGGGGGCTGCTTGCTTGGCAGTGGAGAGTCAGGACCCTTCATTACATTCCTTCTTAATGCCAAGGAGATGGCGGTTTCTTTCAGTTGAGGAGAGCTGGAGGTTTATACATGACCCATTATTATTTTAAATCTCTCCTTGGGTTGTATGTAAGGGAGCCAAAGTGGAGTATGTTGGAATTGTCGACAAGTTGCAGGTTCATTTTAATTTCTGGTGTGGGATGGAGGCATAGCTGAGTGATCTGAATGAGCAGGGATTTGCTGGACAAATGACCAGGGCCAGATTAATCCTGGAGCGCCTTCCATGTCTGGGATGCCAGAGGAGCCAGGGTTCCAAAATTCATAGGAGGCAGGAGACCCTTTTCCAATATTATTGCAAAAGAATAAGTGGTTTGGGGTGAGCGAGTCCTACCGTTATAGACATCAGTTGCTCCGTATTTTTTACTTATTGTAGTCAAGATCTCGTACCAATGTGACCCAACATTCCTTCATCCCTGCACGTTTAATATAGCTGTTATATGTTAATGTTGAGTTGCCAGTCATCTAGTCAATTTCATAACCCAGTTTTATGGAATAAATTGATCTAGTCGATTTCATAAAGCCCTAGTCAGTTTCCACAATGCCTTGGCTTAATTTTCCTTGCTTGTATTAGTGGCATGAGTGAGGAGGTTGTGAAGTTTATGGATTACAGTTCTTGCATGAACCTTGCCCAGCACTTCTCTTCTGTTCAGCCTGTTCTTTTCTCACCAACACGTTTTATGCCAATTTCCTTCTCTGGTCCACAGATCCAAGAAAAGGGGGTTGTCTGGACTCTCCAGATGGAGAAGCCAGCTGCAAATAGCCTTCCTGGCCCTGATTCAGAAAACCAGCCTCTTTCTCTTCCAATCTCTCCCACCTTTTCCTTCTGTGGGGGAGGCTGGTGAGGCTACATCCCTGCTCACCCCTTCTTTCACCTGGGTCAGGGGTCTCCAGCACACCTTTTGGAAAAGCATCCTGTTTGCCCTGCCACTGTTGCTGCCCTGGGCACAAATGCACAGAGTGGAACCATTAGTGGTGCATCTGGCAGGGCTTTGCTCTTTGCCGCCAGCTGCCTTATCTGCTCCTATCTGTTTTTCCTTGCAAAAGCCAAAGATCAGGAGCCCTTTGCCAGCTCTTGAGTGCTCGAAGCAAAGCAGACATTCCAGCAACATGGGCTGATACAAGCTTTCTTTAGAATCCTGGGCACCTCGATTAATCATCCTGTCAGGAGGGGAGTGGAGAGAAGAGCTTGCAAAGATCACCGGGGGTTTTTGCCTAGACGGGTTTGGAATAAATGGGCTTCTTGCGCAGCCCAAATGGGTGTCAGGTGGGGATGCGTTGGCTTTGGGCATACCTCTCTCCTCCCCCTGCCTTTGTGGTGAGGGAGGTTAATCTTCAGTGGCTGAGAGGGGGAATCCTGCCGGCTGCACACAGCCTCAGCTCAAGAGCTTCCTTTTGCTTTCTGAAGTGGCAGAAAGTGGGTTATAGAAACGATCCTGCCTGCAGTTCCCTGGATTGCATCCAGCAGCTCCTTGGCCAGCTGGCTGGCTCCAGAAAGTGACACTGCTTCTGATGCGGCTCTTGTGGGCAGAAGATGGTGTGCTTGCAGTGGGGAGTGCCTGCATGCATGTGGGTTAGAATCATGTCTGTTGCCAGGAGCCAAGCAAGCCTGGGATGGCAAACACCCCTGGCAAAACATCTCCACCTGGGAATGAGCCCCTTTGCCTGCAGATTGAGAGTGCCACCCAGGCAAGGTTGTCCTAGAGGCGGGCAAGGGGCCAGGATCAAGCCTCCCAAGGGGGAACTGGGGCTTGCAAGAGAGGAGCACAGCTTGCAAAGGCGGACAAAAGAGGGTGGGCCTTTGGACGACTGATGTGCGCAGTGTTGGCAGGCATGTGCCTGCTTTGTCTGCCTCGGGCATCATCACATGGGGTCCTGCCTCTCTCATTTCCAAATGCTGCTGCGCAAAGCACTTGCTTTGCCGATGCGAAAGCCGGAGGGTGTCGCTTGGCATTGGTGCTCCGTCCTCGGTGGCAGGCTTTTCGCGGGAGTGCCTAGGCAGGTGTCCAAAGCGATATGTCAAACTGTCACAGGAGAGACTTGGTGAAAAAGATCTAGCCCCGAGGGGGTGCTTTGAATGAAAAGATGCAGGCGGAGGGGGCTCTCAGAACAGCACAGCTGTCTTGGCCCACCTGCCCATGGGGAAGGAGGTCCAGGAAGGAGGTGCCTTCGGCCTTGTGGCATCTTTGTGGTTGGCTGGATGCTGAGGGACATTAGCCTTGCACCTGGTGGGCAGGCAGGCAGATCGGCCGGCCTCAGGAGTTGCCAGGGATCATGCCGGCATGTTGCCAGGGTGCAGGATGAGCCTCTGGGTCTGTGGCTACTCTGGATGCCAGCCCTTCGTGGAAGGGGTGGACCCAGGCTGGCTGCTGAGCCCCAGGCCTCAGCCAGATATGCAGCTTCCCAGGTGTGTGTGTATGCCTTGTTTTGCCCTTTCAGCAGGCTGGCCTGGCACAGGAAGAGACCTGAGGGGGACTTGGGCATGCTGTCTCAGCCCTGCAGGTTGCCATGGATCAGGAGCCTCTGGCAGGAGGAGGAGGGTGGCAGCCCGCCCCTCGGTGCTTCTCCAGAGCTCGAGCGAGGGCGGCCTTTGCTCTGCTCCCTAGCCGACCATCCTGTCTTGTGGTCCGTTTTGAGTTCTTTCCAAAGCCAGTGGTTACCTTCTGCCTTGTGGGATTTGTCCCAGCCTCCCTTCATCCTGTGGCCAGCCACCTGCCACTGGCCCTCCTTTACATTCTCCAGCCAAGTTATCTGCACAGGAGGTAACTGGCTCCTGGCGAGTGTGCATTGGGAGAGAGAAGGAAGGACTAAGGCCACAGCAGGTGGCTGGGTGTGTTCCCAGCCAGGTCAAAGGAAGGAGAAGAAATGATGTAGCAGGAGAGAAATTTACACCTTGTGTGACACTCAGCTCCATTTTCTTGGCACAGAATTGGGCTGTCCCAATGGGTGGCCTTAATTTTCTCTTTGTGGGCAATGGACACCCTCCTGTGGGTCCTACAACTGCACCCACAAGGTCAAACCCCGAACTCTTGGATTCAAGTCATAATTTGGGGGAAAACCTCAGCCAGAGCCTGGGCTTGTCTGCAGAGCCCAGGTGGGATGTTCTGGCCTTTCTCTTGCCTGCATCCCAGCAACTCAGGCTTAATCTAACGTCAGAGGGCAGCCCGTAGTGTGTGTGGCCTTCTGATGGAAGTCCCTTGACCAGCGCAGTTAAAGAGCCTGCCCAGGGAATTCCAGGCTTCCTGCCTTCAGGACGAAAGGCTAAGCCTGGATGCCACTTCTGTAGGTCTTAGTTTCTGTGGCTACTGTACCCAGAACATTGCCTGGGCTTTGGCCATGATCTGCTCTCCCCTCGCCTTTCTTCGCCTGTGGGTCCTCCTCCGGGCCCTTCCCTGCTGCCCTAGGTCCATCTGCTTCTGCTCCCCTTTTCCCAGCCTGGGAAGCCCAGGCCAAATCCTGCCCTTGCTATCTTGGCCGTTTGGTTGCACTGCGCCTAACTTCTCTCTCCACTTTTTCAGCCCATGACCTCCCCTCTAGCAAGGCCTTGGCTCCAGCACAGACGGGCAGCCACTTGCAGTGTCTCTCTGTCCACTGCACGGACGACATGGGTGATGCCAAGGGCCGGACTGCGGTGCCAACGTGGAGATCCCTGCACTCAGACATCTCCAACAGATTTGGGACTTTTGTGGCTGCCCTGACTTGAAGAAGGGAGAGGAGGAGAAGAGGAAGAGGAAGAGGAAAAGGAGTCATTTTTTTTCTGTTCTTTTTATGTTTAAAGAGCCGCTCCTACTAGTTGGACTGTTTTCTAGGTTGGTATCTGTTTAGCGGCATACAGACTGGCAAGGGTTAATTTAAAATAAACTCAACCGAAAGAAAGAAGGAAAGGGAGAAAGAAAGAAAGAAAGGGAGAGAAAGAAAGAAAGAAAGATCTGCCACTCCTCCTGCTGGTCCCTCTGCAGCCGGTCAGAGCACTCGCACTCGAAGGAGTACTGGCTGTGGCTCTGGGCTGGCCAGCCTGGCTGACAGGGCCCCTTGCATCAGGGCTATGTCACGGGAAGGCAGGATGGGCTTAGGTTTTACATGTCCCCCTCCCCGCTTTCCATGCAATTGAGAGGGAAATCTGGAGAGCAGCTGCAGAAGTCCAATCCCCCTGAAGGGAAATTGCACCCCAAATGGTGTCCGAGGGACCCCAAGCTTTCCGCCTTTCCTGTGCACCAGAGCCAAACCGTTAATGCACAGCCAAGGATTCAGACAGTCCTTTGTCTTATCGGAGAGTGAGAAGGCGGGTGGGGGGGAATGCAAGCTGATCCCTTGCCTCCCCTCCCCCCCCCATCCCTGCTGCCGCCTGGTTTCTGCTTTCTGGCACAAAGCCTCACATCGCCTGTTTTCCCTGAACAGGAGGGGGGTACCCTGGGCTGAGCGGCAGCTTTGCTTTCAGTGCTGAGATCCACTTGACAGCTGAGTGCCTTTCCTGGAGGAAGAAAGGGGGCTGATTCTGCCCCAGACGCCTTGCCCCCAGCCCGGTCCTTCTGCTCTGCAACAGCCTCCTATTGTTTTCCTTCATTTCCTGCAGAGGCCCCTCCGTGGGGCTGGTCTGGAGAGCAATCAGAGGAGGCGAGGAGGAGCAGGGATGGTTTTCCACCCAGCTAGGCTCAGCCCTGCTCCTGGGGGGGTGTTGTTCATCCTCCCGTTGGAGGGTGCTGCTAGATGGGCAGGGCCAAGGGGTGTTGTGGCAACGGTGGTCGATGGTGGTCGGGGAATCCAGCTGAATCAGCCATTCTCGGCTGTGGGGAGGAGGTTCGGAGGGGGAAGCCAAGAGAGGGGCAGGCCCCACCTGAGGAAACCAGGTGGCTCCTCTGCAGCCTGGAGCCGGGTGACCATGATGCCTGAGGGCCCCCACCCCAGGGCAGTGGCAGCAGGGCAATTGCTCCAAGCCAGCCTACCTGGTATCTCTGGTGGCTCCTGCTCAGTGCCCAGTTGAACTGGTGGGGGTTCCCTCTGCCCAGACTCTCCCGGGCTGCCCCGCAGTCAAGGAGTGGTACTGCTGTCGTCTGCCGGGAGGTCATCCCACCAGAAGGCCCAGGCTCGGTGGTCTTCTGCAGAGCAGGCCTGGCTGCTGCTGCGCACAACAAGCTCCCTGTCCCACCCCAGTGGCTCTTCCTTCCTCCAAATCCAAGATACTTAAGGTGCGTGTTTCTTTTTCAATGTCCTGAATTTTTTGTGGACTTATTCTTTTTCTCCCCCTTTGTGGGTGGATAAAATTTTGGTCAGCATCCTGTCCTGGCTGTCTGCTCCTGCAAAAGGAAATTTGTTCTCAGCAAAGAGGGGAGCAGAACAATAATGCTGCTCCTCCAACAGGCGTCTTCTGTTGCCCCACCTGCGCTCCGGGGTTTTCTCCTGCTGTCTCTAGCAGGAGAAGGGGCCACCTCCTGCCAGGGGCCTGTGAGGAGAAGTGGAACAGGTGGGTCGGTGTTTAAGCCGGAGAGCTGCTTTAGTTGATTCTGTTATTTTCTGAAGGTCTGCTTCTGAAGGAAGAAAAATCAGCACAGAATAACAATGGAATTTAAGTATTAAAGTAAGAATAACAGTGATAAAGGGAAACCTAAATAAATAGCAACAATGTTAAAATGGAACTTTAAAAACACAATAGACTGAAACTTCTCAGGCAAAAAGAAAAACATTTTCAGTTGATGTTTTAAAAAATGACTGGAAAATAGCTTTTACAGCAAAACAATAAAATAAAAATAGAGTCATTAGAAATTAACTGTAAACTGCCTACTAAAAGCATTCAGTTGAGCAACACCCTGTACTGTGCAAAAAAAAAAAAAGGAAAGGAAAGGAAAGGAAAGGAAAGGAAAGGAAAGGAAAGGAGAAACAGACCTGTGGATTGCAGACTGCAGAACTGTACGTGCAGACGGTCCATTGATTCAGTTGAAAATCACAGGAAACCCGCGGAAGACACCCCCCCCAGATACAAATGGGCCTTTTGTTGCTTGAGGGCAGTGCTGGGTGCTCCGGCCTCAAAGGTGCCTGCTAATCCGGGCTACCTCCACTAGAAAGCCAGGAGAGGGGCACTGGAGGCCGCTGGCACTCCCTTTGCAGGAAACCAGGCAGCTGAATCCGGCTAACGTTTTCTGAGGGCTCTTTGATGCTCTGCAAACACCTGTTATCTTCTCTGGAAAGGCTCCGTTCCCACTCCTCAGCCGAAGGTTCGGGGAGCACCATCCAGAATTGCTCCGCACAGTAACGGTAGCTTCTCTGTGGGGGAAATGAATCTAAAACAAGCCAGCTATTTTAACCGAGATTTTAGGACAAAACTAAGTTTCAGGGGACCGGCCGTTTTTTCTTGGTTTCACTCCTCCTGTATTTCCCCAGCCATCGCAGCTTTAGAAACAAACCCTAAACCGAAAGGGTGTTGTCATCCTCCTTGTACTGAAGCTCTGGAGAAGAGCCCCTCCCCCGCCCCAGCCCAGCCCAGCCCAACCCCTACTGCTCAGTCGGAAGAAACCTTATTGCACATGTAAGATATTAACATGGAGGGCAATTTGTAATCCCCCCTTCCCTCCTGTTCCCCTTGCCCATCCCCTTTTCTGGGAATTTAGTTTAAATTGGTTTCTCAAGGCTTGGTTGGAAGACTGTGACAAAAGCTCATGAAAAGTGAGTGTTATTTTCTTTCTTTTTTAAATATGTAAAGTGCAGTCTTCTCTATTCATGCATATTGTATATATCTGTATATGTTTTACTGAGCAACTAAATAACAATAAATATGATGTTAATGGTGGTTATGGTCTCTTTTCAGTTGGGTTCTTGTTGATTTTTCAACAAGAACCCAAAATGTATTTTATAGGGTTTTCAAAGAGTCGTTTTTGCATTTTCCTCTAGCTGGGAGAGGATGTGGGGGCCACGTAATGAGGGGGAATGGAGGGGTCCCCTCTTCTCCCAGGGAGCGAGGGGGGTTAACTAGTGCTGCTCCTGGGGCACCTCCTCAGTCTTGAGCCCCAGAAAAGGGGTGGTTGGCCTGGGCCTGGGGTGACCCTGTGGGAGCCCGAGCATCTCCTGCTTGCCACCTTCCGAGGAGAGCCACCGCCTCCCCCTCCATCAAGGGACATTATTTTAATGATTGCAAGCTTCTTTGTCTAGAGGGGTAATTTGTAGGCACACACACACGCATGCACACATACGGGTGTTTTGCCTTCTCCAACTCATCTGGTACCCGACTGCAGCACTGCTAATTCTGGCTGGGGGTTATGGAGCCACAGCCCACCCCGCCCTGGCGTGGGAAGAGCTGTTCCGGGACAGTCCCTTGGCTGCGCGAGGTGTCCTACACATGGGTGTGATCGTGACTGTGGCTTGTGATCCTCTCCAAGGGGCCTCCAACAGGCAGGGCTGCCAAGGGAGGGGTCACCCAGAAAAGTCACCTCTCCCCACCATCCCCATGGCGTGGCTCTGAGTGAAGCCAATGAACCAGGGCTCGGCCCACAGCTGCTCCTTGAGTTGCAGGCCGAGTGCTGGGCCTTTCCTCGCACTTGAGGCCCCTCAGTTCCTCCCTGGCTTGCACTGAAGCCTGGCCTGTTCTTACGGTGCCCCCCCCCCCCCGCATCACACCCAGAATCTGCTCCTGGCAGAAAACTCCTCTCTTCCCAGAGAGGCCACACTATGGGGGGGGGGATGGTGGTGAACTGGCACAGCCTCTTTGGCTTGGAGGTTAAAGGAGGAGAGCAGACCCCTCCTGGGAATCCTTTATTCTCTGCAGAATGCATCGCCCCTCCCTCCCTCCTGCAAAGCTGCAGGCTTTCTCTCTGCCTCCATGAAAACTTTACTGTTTAAATTTGCTCTTTGTTTAACAGCACTGGGAGAGTTTTCTAGAGACACAGGAGAGGAGCTTTACTCACCCCCCCCCTGCCCCTGAATAAAGTCCAGTATTTTAATGCATTCCTTCAAAGGGGCCTCCCTGACTCTCCCCGCTGCTGCCTCCTTGGTGGGATGCCCCCCCACCCTGGCCAATGTGTTCCCTGCTGGGTAACTCAAAACATACAGCAGAGTTTTGTTGCTGGCCCTGGATGGACGAGGAAGGGGCTTTTGCGGCTGAAGAATCCTGAGGGGGGGCATGGGGGGGCAGGGACAAGAGATGCCGCTCAACATTTTAGAGCAAGGCCTGGGACCAGGTCTGGTATGATTATAAGGTGGGAGACAAGCGGTGAAGAAAAGAAAGGGGCTCCTTGGTGGTTAAGACCTGTGTGTTGGAATGGTGGAAGCAGAGCAGAAACCCTTGAAGGACTCTGCTCAAAAGGACATCAGTTGTTTGGAAGGAAATCCAAGGATGGGAACCCCCTTGAACTGCGCCTGCATTCAGCTTGTGGCCAGAGCCAGGGGGCCCCAGAGCCAAGCATGGGGGTGAGGAGCTGACAGCCACCCTTGCCCACGTGCAGCTTCTTGAGAAGGCCAGAGATGGCAACCCCTTGGTGAAGCATCTATGCCATCCAGCTGCCTCCTGAGTCCCTTCTTTCCTTTGGGTTTCATGGCACAGGAACAGTCCTTGACCTCCGAGCATGCAATTTGGTCTCAGAGGGCATGCAAGATCAGGAAGGAAGATTTCTGAGGGCTTTGGGATTCACTTAATTTCTGGCTGAGGCAGAGTTACCCATGGGTAAGTCACCCCAATTTATTATACTCTTCCTTTCCACGTACAGCGGTTTTGAATAAGGAAACATCCTTGGATGCTGTGCATAAATCCGGCCTGGGGGCAGGAGAGACCGTCCTCTACAGAACCACGTCCCCCCACCCCTTCCCCCTCCCTGGCTCGGCACTTCCAGCTTGTGAAGCACACAGAGAAGCATTTCTGGAGGCTTTGAGTTCAGCCCTTAAAGTAAGCAAGCTGGAGACAGTCCAGCATAAAAGTCACTGAATAAATAAAGTCCCCAGAGCAGACAGGCCTAATTGGGAACATGCTGCTGAAGGGCCCTGCCGGCTATTTTGAGACGGCACTTGGCTGGAGGAAGGCCAACCGTTGCGCTCTCCTGGAAATCCAAAGTCATCTCCCCACCCAGAGCAGACCCTCAACAGGGAGACTTCCACACAGCCCTGAAGGCCAGCGGCCAAGGATGGAGACCGGGGGAGGGAGCAAGGAGGCGAAAGACCCAACTTCTCCAGCCTGTCAATTCCCAGGCCAGGAGGGAAGCCCAGGGATGGGGGTTGGGCAGGTGCTTGCAAAGCCTGTCTCCCCAGGATGCCCCGTCCCCCTGCAGTGGGTCCAAGGGCATCCCTCTGGACTCTTTCTCCGAAAGAGAGATTGAGGGGGGGGGGCACGAGCTAGTGAACCACAGCCAAGGTTTATGAGGCAGACATGCAAGAATGGCGGAAAGTTAAGGAAAATGTATTTATTACAACACTTTTCATGGGCAAGTTATCATTCTGTCAAACTTTATTAGAGAAAGTAATTAATGGGCTGTAAAAGGTGCCAGTGCATAGCCAGGGAAAGAGGGAGGCCCTGTGCAAATTGCCACTTGTGAGATTTATGGCCCTCTATGTAGCAACATGTGTGTTCTCTGCAAGAGGTGGGCCTCGAGAGCCACTGACAGTGTGTGTGTGGGGGGCAGGTGGGGCTTGGGGTCGGTCAGCATAATTGGAGTCTTGATCTTCCCCCCAGCCAGCCCTCCTCTTCCTCTCAAGCTCTCAAGGCTTTGGGGGACTTAGTCTGAGAAGTGGAGAGCCCAGGGCCTCCCTACCTCACCTGGTTCAGAATCCACCCCCTGTGCATTGGTGCTAAGATGAATGTGCGAGCTGGAAGCTGAGAAGGTATGGAAGGGGCCGACTCCTATTCTCAGGTGATGGGGATGGGGGGCAGAGGGGCCCAACTCTGCTGGGAGGGTCACCTCATTTCCACGGCACGGGGATGCCTCCCCTCTTTTGGGCTTGTGGAAAGGAATTGCTGGATGCAGCTGCTTCTGCCGACCCTCCTGAAGAACTGCGGGGGGTGGGGAGGGAAGGTAAATGCAAGGGAGGCTGAGCCCCTCCTAGTCCCAGGTAGCAGGCCTGTCTTCACACGTTGGTCGATTTTTCAGAAGAAGCTCTTGAAAAGCAGCAGAAATAGTCCCAGCACTCTGGGGAGCAGGCAGTTTTGGTGGAGCAGAAAGTTGCCCTGGGACCCTTGGCCCATAGATTTTCTGCCCTCTGGGTGAGGCCTGGCAGGAAGGCAGGTGGTAGAAATGGGAAGGAGGAAACCCCTCACCGGGGCGCCAATCTGAGCTCAGCAGGGCTCTTCCCAGCCCATTTGCGATATTTTGGATCTGGCACTCCTGTCCAGCTGTTGGTGCATTTTCCTTCTGGTGCCTTATTCTGGTAACATCTGGAAGGAAGATGCCTTCCTTGGCAGGGAGGGAGCTTGGGATGCACCTGCCTCAGGTGCCCTGGCCTCCTCTGGCCCGTCTCCTCTGGTGCTGCACCCCTGCCAGGCATCAGTGTGCACACAGATGCGCTCTCTCAAACACACGGAAACACACGGAAACACACGGGGCTTGCTGCTTAAAATACATCTCCCTCCTTCCTGGATATAAATATCACGTGAGAAGCCCTCTGCACGCAGAGGTTGGCCATTGTCCTCTGGCCAGGTCATGTGGGGTGGGTGGTTGGAAAGAAGCCAGAGGTCTTCCCTCAAGGAGCGGGCACATAATTTCCTTCCTTCCTTTTATTTATTTATTTATTTTATTCCACATATTTATTCCTTTTATTCTTCCCCTGGAAATCAGCTCACCTTGGCCTGGTACATCTGACAGCTCTCTCCAGACTGTTTGGGGCAAAGGTGCCCTGCAGAGGCTCTTTCTGGACTGCACGTTTCCATGAGTGAGTCCAGGGGCACCCACATGGCAGGGGGGAGACTGAGTGGATGTTTCTAGCCCCCTCTCTCTCAGGGTTGGCCTCCAGGAGTTGCTAAAACATAATCTGCTCCTTCAAAACCTATCCAAGGCAGAGTAGAAATTCTCATTTTTGTGGCGCTCCCCTCCATTAATTTTCCAGTTGTAGTACATTACTCATGGATAATTAAGAGTGAGCTATTAATACAACGTTTAATATTCAAGTGCAGCCGAGAGGAGAGGCCGATAAGTCACGAAATTTCATCGTACAAGACATTTGGGCCCTGTGATGAGATTCCTCCCCCCGGCATTAGCTATTGGAGCATGCAGAGCGCCTCTTCCATTTACGGGGGACCCTGAGAACTTCATTTATTGATAGAATACAAATAGGTCATTAAATCAGGGGAAGGGAGTGTGAATTGCCAGCCACAGAGGTGGCCGGCACCATTAGTAATTGGAGTTATCTAGAGCAGGAGAATGATGTGTGATTCTGCCAGGAAGAGGGTCTTAAAATTAATGAATCCAGAGTCCATCTCAGAATGAAATGGAAGCCTGGAAGCAGGGGCACCACGGAGAAAGTGTGGTGAAGCAGGCTGGGGCAGAAGAAAGGAAAGGAAGGCTGTGGGCTCATCTTTCAGCTGTGCCAGGCCCAACAGGAGCTTTGGGGCTGGGCCTCCCCCCCCCCCCACCGCATTCTCCTGTAGTGGTCCACAGAGAAGCTGTTGCTTGGCAATGGCCGAGGCGGCACGTGGGCTGGGGCTGCAGAACTCCAGCCACAGTGCCTCACTGGGGAGGGGGGCAGGGCTTTCCTTTCTGGTGAGCATGGAAGGCCATGGCTGCCTGACTCCCCGTGGCATGGCCAGGAGAAAAGCCGATTGGTCACCTTTCCTGGCTCAGTAGGCTCCTGGGCGATGGGGAAGCATCTGCTGGTGCTTTACGTGTGCAGCATGCGCAAGGGAGATGCACCACAGCCTTCCAGCTTGCTCCCCACCCAGGCATGGAGGGCCACAGACCAAGGGCCCCTGTGTTCCCCTAACCCCAGAGCAGTGGCTATGAAAAAGTGCTGCAGAGTAGAGGGCCCCCTGTCTGGGCACGTAGGCCTGTGGGCACAAGCAGTTGCTGGTCACTCAAAAGCACCCACAAGAGAACCAACAGCGGCCTCCCTCGCAGCCAGCTGACCCACACCACTAGGCCCCCTTTGCCCCTGAAGTGGTCTGGAGTTTTGCTAAGCGTCTCTGTGTGTTCTTGGCTCCTGAGGCCCCACTGCAAACCGCTGGCAAAAGCCTCTTGCAGTCAGAGCAACAGCACTCATGTGCTGGAGGACCTGATGCTTAAGAGCACTTTACTCACAAAGCAGCTGCTGGTCGGCCAGAGGGGCTGGCAAACCTTAACTGGGGAGTGAGGACATCTTTGTCCTCTCAGCCCACCTGGCCCCAGCAGTTTGTGCCATTGCTCTGCAGGCAGTTGTACCCGGCTGTTGCAGAGGCTGGGCAGGAACGATGGGACCCTCAGTCATCCAAATGCTTCATCTGGAGGGCGCCAGACTGGGGAAGGCTGCCACTGAGGGGGAGGGCCAGGTTTTATGCCAGTTTCTGCAAGCCTCCCCTGCAGTGCTGGTTCAGGTCATCCAGACTTCTTTCTCCATGAGGGAGAGCAAGCTGGGGCAGAGCAAGGCCTTCTAGGCTTGCGTGGAAGGATGCTGGATCAGTGTCCCTTGGCTGCCCGCCTCCCGAGGTCCTCATCCTTCCACCACGGCCACGGGAGAAAACACAGCACCTAGTCAGGAACAAGCAGTCCTGTGCTGCCTCTGGAAGCATCCTTCTTCAACGGGGGGCTGGACAGGTCTCTCTGGTCACAGCAGAGTTGTCCAGTTGTGTCTCCACAAAACCACCACCCCCCGGCTTCCGGGTCCCGTTTTTGCTTTGGGAGGCCAATGACTGGCCGTCTGCGGTGGGGAGAGGGTCTCCAGACCTACCCCTTTGACCCACTGGCCTGCTTCCCTCCTGAAAAGCTGGATATTGGCCCCAGTTGCCTCTCTGTCCCGTTCTCACCTCTCCACAGAAACTTCTGCGGAGGGAGAATTGTTATGCTTCCGCCATATAGACAAGGGAGCTGTTTAGGAAACTCTCCGAGATGAACGTCCGCTGCTTCGGAACCGCCCCAAGCTGGCGGTTGCCCAGTTCTGCATATCCAGCCCTGCCCACTCTCTTCCTGAGATCCGTCTTGGCCATAGGAAGGCCGGGAGAGTCTCCCAGCAAGAGCTGGTTGGGCAGAGAGGCGGGGAGCCCACAGGCCCCTGCTCTCCGGGCCCGGCCTCCAGCCTGCAAGCCGGGCTTTCAGCTGGGCTGGCACGTCCAGGCGCCTGCTACTCCCCACAAAGCCTCTTTGTCCAGGTAACCTGATGCCCTGAGAACTGGGAGAGCCTGGGATCCCCATGTCAAGAGGGACTGGGGGGGCACGCAGGGAACCCCCCCCCCCTCAGCATAACAAAGACTGGGCAGGGGAGGGCCTTTGCTGTCTGCCCCATTGAGATGCACGGGCATCCCCCCTCGGTATGCCCTGCTGACAAATGTATTCCAGGAAGTAGCCATGACAACCGGGGGGGTGAGGGGGGAAGGCGGCAAGCTTTCTCCCCGTCTCCCAAGGCTAACTGTGCATAACAAGACCTGCCGAGAGGCCGGGACAAGGCTGGCCTTGTGGGGCTGCACAGGCAGCCCGTGGGAGGAGCCAGCCCCACAGGCCTCCCGCCTCACTTTCAGAGTTGGGGCATGGCTGCCCTGGCCCCCTGGCTGGGCAGCGGAGCAGCTTTTGCTCTGAAGGGCGGGTTCCTCAAAGTGCAGGGTGAGGGTTTTGCCCCCCCATTTCTGGGACCAGGGTGGGTGTCCCTTTACACAGTGCTGTATGGCTCAGGAGGCCCACGGTGGAGGTCGTGCAGCACACGCTCCCCCGCCTCCCTGGAAGCTGCCTGGTGGGAGAAGGAGGACGCAGCTGGGCATCCCGTTCTGGGCAAGCCACAAGGGAGTCCTTGCAGAACCGTGCGCTGAACCTGGCCCCTTCCTCCTGCACCCACGGGGCGCTCCCTGCTCCTCTTCAGGGCGTGGCCTTCTGCAAGAGTCGAGGGGAGCTGTGCCACTGGTGGGAGACGAGAGGAGAGGAGAGGCCCAGCAGAGGTGTCCCTCAGCCCATGCGGCTGCCCTTCCTGGGCTCCAGTGCTGGCACGCGGTCGTGCTGGTCCAGGGCCAGCCAGTGGCCCTCCCTCCCTCCCTTTCTTGGCTGCCCTGTCTGGGGCATCCCCAGACGCTGCCTTGGAAGGAAGGCCAGAGCCACCGAGGGTTGGAGCCCTCCGGCCTCTCCGACAGCCACGACAGGCCAGGCGCCCGCACTCGCTAAGTGAGAGGAGAGGCTGTTGAGTCTGTCCTGTTCTGCAGTGGGCAGCAATAAATCACGCACCCTGTCAGGAGGCCTTTCAAGTGTTCAGGCAGAGCGTGCCAGCAATTAACCGGGAGGAAGCCGGGGCACGGAAGAGGCCAGACCCTCCCAGCCAGCTGCAAGGGCTGCACACGTGGCTGCAGACGCCCCTGGCAAGCTGGGGCAATTTGGCGGGGGCAGGGGGCCCTCCTTCCCTCTGCAGTCCTCTTGGTTTCTGGCCATAACAGTTCTTGGCCTCCCAGCTCCTCTCTGCTCCTCATCCCGAGGAGAAATTAAGCCCCGGACTGGCAGCAGGTCTCCCTCTGGGGCTTGATGGGTCCATGGGGTGCGCCTGGCTCAGGACAGGACAAGGGAGACCCTCCAGCACTTCCCTTCTTTAGCGCAAAGAAAAATGCCAGCCTTTCTGGGTGGGACCCATTGGAAGCGGGTGTGCAGGGAGCTTCAAGGCAGCTTTGTGGAGAGCCTCTTGCAAACAGTCCGCGGCTAACACCTTTGCCTCATCAGCCGTACCCAGAGGAAGCAGGAGACCCCAGCCCACCTGGATGAGGGGCGGTCCCTGTGCTGGGGAGGGTGGGGAGGTGTTTCATCAGGTGCCGCCAGAGCAGGGATGATCGAAGGATTCCAAGCTTTTGGTCTCCATCTTTAATTTGGCAAACCAAATTGCTGTCCAGTTGGAGGCCAGTTTTTAGAATTTTATTTTCCTGCATCCTGCTGGTTGGGAGCATGCAGAAAATATGTCTGCACATTCAAGGTTTTCTTTCAAGAAGTTGTTTTTAATGGCATTATACATCCCCTCATCCCATCCTTGACCTCCCAGCTGCTGCAGCTTTTGTGTACTGTCTCCAGCTGTTCTGCATGGGCTGGCAGGTTGCTCAGCCCCTTTTCCATCCCTGGACACCAAGATGGACCTCAGGGCATTTTGCATGTCAAGGTGGTGCCTGCCCATGCCCATGGGGTTTCCAGGCTCAGGGATGTGCCAGGATACCCCCTTATGCCAAGAGGCAGACCAAATGGACAGGGCCTGGCAAACTGGCTGGCAGAGAATGTCCAGGTCCCCAGAAGCAGCCTCTTTTCCCCATTATCTGCAGGTTTTGGGTCTGAAAGCAGACAGCGGCCTCCAGCACAGAGTGAGGCCCAAATGAGAGGGGAAAACCTTGTGGGGGGTAATAGGTCAGGCTCCAGCTAGCCCCCTCTGACCTTCTACTTCCTGTGCCTATTTGCCACCTGGCAAGCAGCAGGGCTGGGCTCAATTTGAGAGCCCTTCCAGGACCCCCTCCACACTTTGCTCTGTAAAACTCGCAGAAGGGTTTCTCCGTAGGTCCTCCTGAGTGGAGCTAGGCGGACAGTCTGCTAAGAACGTGGGGCAGCCTTGAGTGGCCCTTGCAAGGGGGGACCTGTTTCCCCCAAAGGCCTTGCTTCCGTTTGCCTCCTTCTGGGCAGGTGGGGGAAATGCTTAAGTCCTGCCAGGCCTGCAGAGGACTGTCTGCCACTGCCCCCAGCCAGGAGCCTGGAAAAGCTGGGTGGAAAGTTTCCCAGGGCCATGGGAGGGGGACCCTGCCAGGTGGCGCTTGACCCCTCACCCCAGCTGTGCCATTCCCCCACTTTGGGCATGCTGCTGGTTGCCCCCCAAGGCTCCCCTTGGCTTGCGAGGTCTGCAGCTCTGAGATCAGGAGGTGACAGGCACACAGGGGAGACTTGGCACTCAGCCTGCACTTCTGTTGTTTCCAGAAACAACTAATTGATGAGGCTATAAAGCAATGTTATGTTTCCCTGACACAACAGCGGCATTCCTTCCTATGGTATTAATTGTCAATAAAAGTTAAATGAGGATGCTAGCCAAGATTGAGCGACACTTGCGTGCCTGCAAGGCCGGTGCCATGCTGAGCTTTGGCTTCCCAGCCCTCTGAGCTCATTAGGGCTGTGGCAGGGGGAAGGCAGTACGGCTGTCATCCATGGCTTCCCAGCCCGCTCAGGCAAAGATCCCAGACGCCGGTAGGTATTGTGGAGACCCCAACCTGGAAAGGGCTGGCAAGCTGCCTCCTCACTCCCTGGTGCCTAACCCTTGCCTTACTCCTGGGGCGTCGCTGATCAGGCGCATCGCAGTTTCAGGCAAGATAGGGAACAAATGACAGGCCTCGTGATGGGCCCAATGGAGGGAAGGGCTCTGGCAGAACATCCCACTGCCCACAGAGGCTGACTGTCCCAGGAGGACGGCCTGCTTGCTTTTTGGCCCTGGGCCTGCATCGGATCGTTTCTCAGGTGGCCAAATGCTCAGTTCTGCTGGCTCTTCTGGCGAGGTCTCAAGTCACAGGAGCAGCGCAAAGATCTTAAGGGAGTTTGACAGAGGGGGGACTTGCTAAGGCCTGGAGAAGAGCAACGTTCCTGCCTTGGAAAAAAGGGAAAGGAGGGCAGGCAGCTGCTGAAAGACTGGGCAGTTGGAGAGCTGTGCTGGGCAAAACTCTGGAACAGATAATTCAGCAGTCAGTTTCTAGGCAGTTAGAAAAGGGGGAGCCAGCAGCGGTTCATCAAGGATAAATCAGGCTCAGCCAGATGGAATGATCTCAGGTCTCAGCAAAGGATTCAGTGCCATCTTCCAGGGAATTTCACTGGGGAAGATGGCAAAGTGTGGGCTGGACTCTGCCGCCTTCCAGTGGGTGCAGAGCCAGCGGAGCCATTGCACCCAAGTAAAGGCCAACGGCTCTGCATCAAGCCAGAGGAGGCGATGTGTGGCTCCGTGCTAGGCCTGTGCCATTTGGCACAGCTACCAGTGACTCAGCGGAGGACTTAGGAACTGGGATGATCAGATCTGCAGAGGACACAGACACAGGAGGAGCAGCAAGTACCTCAGAGGAACATACTGAGATTCAGGAGGATCCCAAGTAGTTGTAACAATGGGTAGAAACCTGCAAGATGGATTTCAGCAGACACAAGTGCTAAGTCCCGCACTTCAGTAAGAAAAATCAAGGGCCCAAGTGTAGGATTGGGGGGGAACCACACTGGGAAAAAGATGGGGGGGGGTTTGCTGAATGAGACAATGGCTGCAGAAAAGAAAAAAAAAGAAAAAGCAATGCTAGGTTGCATTGATGGGAATATAAGTTAAAGGGGACCTCTGATGTGCCTTCCAATCCTATGCATTTATGATGATTTTATACGGTCAAGAGAAGAGAAGGCTCCAGAACTTGAATGTGACTTAAATTAAGCATGTGGACAGTGGCTATTTCACATGATGCACTGATAATGAAGTAGCCAACCACATTTTAGCCAAGTACGTTGTGCAAATCCAGCCCATGTGGTCGGTTTGCATTGTGCAAAATAATTGGGCTAGTGAATAAGTCATGATTAAGTTAATGATGGGCATGTGCTTTATGCAAACACGGCCAGAACATGGGAGGGGAAGACAGCTTGTGGCTTCGGCTCCCAGCCCAGGTGTGCTTGTGCACCGGTGTCTCCTCCCCCTCACCCAGTCTTGTTTTTTTCCCCGAGTGACCCACAAGGGCTCTTCTGTTTCGATCTGTCCGTGCTGGAAAGCTGAGGCACATGACTGAGCACCTGCCAAATCTCTCTCCGCAGATTCTGCAGAACGCACCAACACCTTCCCATTAGGAAGTGATGACAAGGCAGCTATGGGGGTGATTAACTGGACACTCAGATTCACCAGAGCCATCTTGGTGTGGCTGCGCCTCAGCTTGAGATATAAACCATTCCACCAGCTGCCTGAGGAAGACCAGAGACCATTCAAAAGTGTGTTTGTCAAAAAGCCACTTGCCTGCCATTGTCGTGGCTGCGGAAAGGTCAAGGGACTTTGTTATTCTTAAGTGCGGAAGGGGGAGAAAACTCAGACACCTTCCTCGTGCTTAATGTTCCAGTTAAGAGATGGTGATTTGCAGCAGCTGACTGGGCCAGCTCTGTGAGAGTTGGGGGCCAATCGTAGCTGGGTGGTGGTGGTGGTGGTGGTGGAGTGGAGATACACACTTTGCAGAGAAATCCTTTTGCAGAGATGGCGGCTTAGCCAGGACTCCTGCTTGAAACCATTGTCCGGCTGACACTGGGGCAGGGTCGGTCGTGGTGGGGCTACAGAGTAAGGGGTGTGGGAGATTCCAAGCAGGAAAAAACCAGCTGAAGCCAGGTGGCTGTGCTTTTCCTGGCCTGGTGCTGAACGCTAGCACAGAGCGGCAGGTTCAAGCGTGAGAGACGGTGAAAGAGGGGATGCAGGTCGGCCCTGCTGATCCCCTTCCCTCTCCACACCAGTCTCCTTGTCCCCTCTGTCATCTGACTTCCTTGGCCACCGGCCCCCTTGGGCAGACCTTCCCACACCAGCCTGCTTCTTCTTGGGGTCTTGGGTGCAGCGGCTGCCTGTCCCGCCTGCCACCTGCTCTGTTCCTTTGAGTCTTGCTCAGACTTCTGCCTTGTTTGGCCCCCTCCTCCGGGACTTTTGCATAAGAATGCCTAGCAAAGAGAATGCGTGTGTATATGTGTGTGTGTGATGCTTAGTAGCTGTTTCTGGTGAAATTAGGGGGACTTCAATTGTCCGTTTTCCTTTCCCAAAGAAATCCCAAGGAACCAAGGTGGGAGGGCCCAAGGGGAATCAGCCAGTGTGAATGTTCAGGGGCTCTGTCCATCCTGGGCAGTCTCAGGCCCTTCTGGCTGGGCTCCACTGAGAAGGATGCTGCTCAACCAATCCAAGCCATGGTCTGCACCAACCTGACCCCTTGCTTCCAGAATGGGGCTTTTCTGTTACATTGCAGCACATTTTCCAGCAGCCAGAAAAAAGACCCCCACTTACATTTGGAGGTATAAATGCACACACTTGTTCCAGAAGTTCACACGCTCCATCCACCCTGGCAAAACGGGGCATTCTGACTCAAGGGAGGAATTGCAATTGGCTGATCTTAACTTGCTATGGGACTGAAAACGTGGCCTCTCAGGTGCTGCCTGGAGAGATGCGTTTCTCCAATGTTCAATGGGCCCACAGTCTGGCTCTGCATCCCCTTTCCAGAACTGAGTCTCTTTGCCAGGGCTGTGGCCACACAGGGAGCTCGGCCTGAGGATGTTCTGCCAGGGATGGCCCAGGGGCTTTGGGGCAACTGTCAAACCTCGCCAAGGCAACTTCCTCCTTGTCAGCAGGCTCCCTCTGCTTCCTTGGAACAAGACGGGGTTGGAATCCACCGTTCTTTGCCAGCCTGTTGGTGACGCCTACCCCCAGCACCACACAAACTTCTTGGGTGCATTCTTTACCTTGTTACTCTCCAAGGGAAGCATTTTAATTGCTTTAAATTACTGCTGGAAAAATTGGAGTGGTCAACAATCCATCAGCCTGGCTTCCCACCCCCTGCCCACCTGCTGGGAAGGAGCCACAAGCCGCCACAGCAAGATCTATTATTGATGAACTTGGCGAGGCCTGCTAATTAACTGCAAACACCACACCACAAGCCACCCCCCCCATAGGCAGCGGCGGCTGCTGCCGCCACCGCTGCTGCCGCAGCCAAGGAAATGAATACCCACTTGCTCTTCCTGGGGCAGGAAGGGGTCCAAGTGCCCCCTTGCAGACTTTAGGAGAGGTTTGCTTGGCAGCTTTTCCCATGGATGAGCTGCAAGCAGGCTTGAACAGGAAGAGAAGTGCCATGTGCAGTGGCCAAGCCTGGTAGTTTTGCCAGGCCATACAGGGAGGGGTGCATCCTCTTAGGGCTGCATGCATGCCCCCTTCTGCAGCCAGCAAAGGAAACTTCTCCAGTGCCCTTGACTGGCATTCCTCTCTCGGGGAGCCTGCTGCTGTCCTGGCTTCTGTAAGGGGCATTCTCTGGGGAAGGCCTTAGAGCAGGAGCTGCATGTCCCTTTGGCACAGCGAGGGCCCTTCCAAGCAGTTGGGGGTGAGTGACTCCTGCAAGTGGCCTGAGACCTTGCACTGTGCCTGAGTGCCCACGCTTGCGGGCCCCTTGAGCCACAGAGGAGGACCAGGGTGCTCTGCTCCACTCCTGGCCTCTCCAGGCGGCCCTGAGTTATTGAGCTCCAGCACTCGTAAAAGAAAATCACCCTTCACGGGTGAAGGAACCGCCATTTCTACCACCATGGCGGAAAGATTGATGGGCTGTGCAATTAAAAGCACAAGATCTGTGGCTGTCTTGGGGACTGATTGTGATTTGTAATGAAGGGGAAGCTGACACGCTTGAAACTGGGAGCGCTTCCTCAGCCTGGCTCATGTAGGGCAAGGGAGCCCCACCATGGCTGGGAGATGTTGCTGGGACTGCCCCGTGAGGAGCAGCACCCTGTGGGGCTGGGGTGACCCTTCCGAGGCCCAGGGCCCGGGGAGCCATGCGGAAGTTCTTCTGGACAGGAGAAGGGCTGTGGCTGTGGATCTCTCCTTAAGAGCAGGGCCATCCAGTTCACGCATTGGTGCCAGGTGGCAGTGCTGGGAGCTCTCTTGGGTCCTGCTCCGATCTTGCCCCCTTCCACTCTGCCCCAGGAGGCACTTGGTGCTGGGTGGCCTCTGCCCCGGAGAGGGGATCAGTCTCCACCACTGCGGGCAGGTGCTCCAAGAGGAGGCAGATGCTCTCTGGCCTGCGGGCATCTTGGTACCTTCAAGGACCAGTGGGCGATGTGGCCTCAGGCTAGAGGCAGGAGCCAGGCTTTCCAGCTGGTGGAAAACCACAGGGGGTGGGCAGGGAGACTGAGGCAGCAGTTTTGTTCCTGGGTCTCTAACTGGGTGCCTGGCCCTGGCGTGAGTGGCCGAGCCACTGCTGACTGAGCTTGGGTCCTTCCCCTGAGGCTCCACTGGGCTGGTGGCTTTCCTGAGAGTGAGGGAGGGCCTGGAGCAGGCTGGGCTGGGCTGGACCTGCAGCAGAATCAGCTTATTACTATTGCTCCCTCCCTCCGCTCTGGCCCGGCCCAGCCCCAGGCGAGGTGGGGCTCAGGATGGGTTTTTTCCCTTAATGCAATCAGAGCATTCTGCATCGCTATGATTATCCATATCTCTGGAAACAAAGAATTGATTTTCCATGGGGAAGGGCAGAAGTATGTTTCTTTGGCAGTTAATTGTTAATTGCACTCCTTGGGGAGGAGTGGACTAAAGAGTGGGTGGGGGGGGGGGAAGAGGGAGAACTGGGGCTCCTTGGGACAAGACGTGGAAGTCTGGGGTTCTTCTCAGCTTGCTGCAGGGGGTGCTTTTAACATGATCCCAGGGTGAGCAGGCCTCTCTGAAGAGCCATAAGACCTCTCCAAGCAGTGTCTCGCTGGGCCCATTTGATGGGGCTTCTCTTGGGCCAAGGTTGGCATCCATCTGGGCTCTGGCCAGCAGGCAGCACCAAAGCCACAAACACTGAGAAGCAAATTGCTCCCATTCCTTGACCTCCACCGTCGACTGAGGCTGACCTGAGGTCCCTTTGGGTCCATGTCCACCCATGCTTGCTCCTCCTTGGCTTGATTCCAAGCCCTGTGTTGGAGGCATGACCACCCCTGCCCATCCCAGGAGTTGCAGGCTTTGCACTGGAACAGCTCACTTTCCTCTTTTACTCTCACGACAGTTTTCCAGGCTGCCCAATTCTGGGGGACTCCCTGGCCTTCCTTGGGTCTATCCCTCCCACCATCCCATGAGATCAGAGAGCACTCGACCAGGAAAGACAACCACTGACTGCGGGGCCCAGCGGCACTTGGTGTTCTTTCCTGCAAGGATCAGAAACCTGTCCATTGTAATATCCTCAGGATGTGTTGGCATTATAGGCTTTTTTCCTACTCCCGTGAGGAATTGCGCCTTGATGGCTCTGTCCCAAGTCTTGCCAAGCAAGGAGAGCAAGTGGGGAGAGAGACTCTGATAGGTCTGCAAGGATGATTTCTGGGGCCTGCGGTGGATTTTCCAGGTGCTCCAGAAGTGTTTGACCAATGTGCATGTGCAGGTCAAAGGCAAAAGAATGGAGATGATGGTGTGGCATGAAGGATGGTGTGAGTCTTTCAGCCTGGCTAAGCCCCAAACCCCCAAGTAGTAGTGAGCATCCATTAGATGATTGCCTGGACCCCGGGCCTTGGCTAGTAAATGGGAAGGCAAGAGTTTATGGCCCCATAAATCATAGCCCTTTCAATTAAACAAGTGGTTTAATTACCCCTGTTGTTCCCAGCGCCCAGCCTCTAACGGCAGCATGCTGGGTTGGGAACCCCCACCATTAATCACCCGCTGCTCCCTTCCTGAGTGACACGGAGGGGCATGTCCACTCCAGGAGAATTCATGGCATGGAGCAGTGTCTTCTCACCTCCTGCAAGGCTCTCCCAAGCAGGGATTTCCTGCTGGGAAACACTGTCAAATGAGAAGGTCATTTCAGCATCCCTGCACTTTCTGGCCAAGACGGTGCCATTGCTTCTGCATCAGCTCTTCTCTTCACAGCATAAATGCAGCATAAACTCCCGGGTTTAGCGCAGCTGCTGATCAGTTTTCAGGCCTCCCCTTTGCTTTCTCAGGGTGAAACACTCCTGACTGCTTCCACCTTTCAAGTAGGCGCTGTAGTCTAGATTCTCTGCTTGCAAACTGCCTTCTCAGGTATTTCCAGGGAACGAAGTGGAGAAGGTGGGGTTGAAATTGAAGCAAAATTATTAGCAGAAGCTGCACTGATACACCTCACCTTGGCCTGATGAAGGAAACACCATCTGAACAGGGGTGAACCTCACTCCTGAAGGAATTTCAATTAAGCAAGCCATGAAGGGAAGAAAGGGGAAGAACATGGAAGAAGTGCTCTTTGGGCTAATTAAAACTAAGGGGAAATACTGTGATTTTTTGCAAGGAGTGGAATACTGGCCAAGTGCTGCCCTGGATCTTCTCTGGAAAGCTGCTTCCCAGGAGGGAAGCACAGATCAGGTTGCAAGCTTGGTGATTATGACTCCTTTCCCACACTTGCAGCACCTTTGTGGAGGTGACATGGCCGTGGCTTGCTGGCTCTAGAGGATGCTCTGGCTGCTGTTGCAAAGCTGCATGTGGAAGTGGGAAGTCAAAGCCCTGGGACACATTTAGGCATCCCACCTCTGCATGTCCCAAGTGTCTCAGCAGCAGAGCCGTTCCTCCCAGTTTGGTGACCAACATGGGACAGAGTCATCACATTCCAGCCTGCATTCCCAGCACAGTTTTCCAAACACCAGGAAGGTGATTGACCAAGGGTGATTGCTCACAAGCCAAAGGATGCCACCCTTGAATCAGTTTCAGGCTATCAGCCACATACAGTGGGCTGAAGATGGCCCAAGGAGGTGTTCCCCGAAAGTCCCAGAGTGTCTCTCTGGAGTCTCGCTCCCCCCACCCCGCCACAGGGAAAGCCGGTGTGATTGAACACGGCTTTGCTTGCAGCATCCTCAAAAGAGGTTGGCTAACTCCAGAGGAGATACATAACCGGCTCCCCCTGCAAGTGACCAAACCCACCCCATCTCCTTTAAAACATCCGCCCCAAGTATGGGTTTAACTCATGCTCTGACTGAACGGTTTGGCTGGAGAGACAGAGTGCGTGAGCGCGCCAAGAGGCAAAACCCGGCCTTCTCCCAGCCAGAGCCTCCTGGGGCATCGAAAGAGCAGAGCTCTGCCCCTGGGCCTGTTGGCAGCCTCTCTCAGAGCATGGCTTCAGCCCTGTCAGCAGGGGGGTGGGGGGCGTGCCTTTGCATTCAAGACGACTTTAGCATTCAGTTCAGTTTTCATCATTTTAGGGTTCACGCGTTTCTAATTGTTATGAATACCATGGTAAAATTAATAGTTCTATGGTTGGTTTATTACATTTAGTAAAATTATGGGCATGTAATGTTTGCCAAGAAAAGACACTGCACAGACTTTAATCATGTAAAGATGATAATTTAGTTGTTACACTTGTTGAAATGATGAGATTTTTTTTTAAAGTTTGCAAACTGTGGGAAGAAGAGGAGGAAGTCCTAATGTAGTCTTGAGGACACCAGGAGGAGAATACTAGCCCTCCTGTTGAGAAGCCGTGCCCTGCTGTATTGGACCCCTGGCCCATCCAGCCCAGCAGTCTGTTCTCCCAGTGGCCAACCAACTGCGCCAGGAAGCCATGAATCTCCCAGCTGATGGCCTCCAGAGGCAGCCCCACTGCCTCTGGGCTAATAGGCCTTGATCCCCAGGGCTGAGTTTAACCCTGAGGCTGGCCTGCACTTGTAGCAATAGAGAACTCCAACTGGAACTAACTTTGGGCAGCTCTGCTGATTCATCACACCCGGCTGGACTCTCTCAGACAAAACTGGTCTTCTCTGGAGATTGACTCTCCACTTCTGGTGGGGCTAGAGTGCAACTAGGAGTGCTAGGACATGTGTGCCACAGAGAAAAACTCTTTACTTTGCACACCAGTACGTGTGCCCAGCTGCAACCCCATACACAGGTCCACCACCTGCAATCTTCTTCCACTCCACAGGATGGCATAAAGAGCTGGATGGTCTCTGTATGGCTGCCAGCGGCTCTCTTGCTCTCCTGCTTGCTTTCAAAAGTCTAGTTGTGCCACATTTGTGGGCACCATGGTATCTTATCTGTACCGCGAGGAAGCCACCCCCTCCTTGGCTGCTAGGGAAAGTTGCAGCTCAAGGCAGGCCCCAGCCAAAGGATGGTCTCCCCAGGCCGGCTGAGACCAAGGGCTGACCCCTCCTCTTTGGGGACAGGAGGAGACCCTCACTTCCTTAAGGCCTGCTGGCAATAGCTCCCATTTCCCACACTTGGGTGCCGGTCCTCACTTCCTCCTGCACAAATAGTTTGGCCATCCATGACTGGAGTGGTCCTCGCTTGTCAGCTCAGCCCCAGAGTAAACAAACTTTCCCCTGAAAGGAGAAGGAAGGGATGCAGAAGCTGCCAAGCTGGCAAACGGCTCTGTCGGAAAGCGTTAGTGCCTCGTCGGTGACAGTGGCAGGCAAGCGGGAAACTGGCCTGCTGCCTCACCTTAGATGGAGCAGGATGCACTGGCTAAGTGCTTCCAGCAGCAAGACAGGACGGCAGCAACTGCTGCTCCAGCAACCACCTCTGGAGTGCGACTGCAGACCAACTGACCAGCCCGGACAGTGGCTGGCACTCTTGGGGCACAGAGTGTCATCCCCACTGGTAAGATGGGCGAAGGCAACTTTTCCTGCCCTCCAAGTCTCGACCGCCACCTTCTTGGGGCCCCTGTGGCAGTCAAGAGTTATGCTTCCTCTCCTCCTCCTCCTCCCCCCCCCCACCTTTGGGTATTTCTGCTACCAGGCTGGGAAGAGGGCTGGTCCTGGGAGCATGATGACCCAGATGGAGACATGCTGGGGTGCTCCTCACTGGGGCCATCCTTGTAGGCTGAAGCCTGCAGAGGAGGAACTGCCTTGCCCCACTCACTGGGGGAAAGAATGGCTCTGGGCAGGCTCAGAAACCCTGGGTTCCCCCTGTCCCTTGACCTCAGGAGCACAGCAACTCTGGTGCATTGTGGCTGGCACAGAAAAGGGCCTCTGCTTTGCCCCCAGCCATGTGGTTTGGGGAGATGCAGGAGCGGCTTTAGGACAAGGAGCCCCTGAACCAAAGCCTCTGGAAAGTGTGAAACCTTTGTCCTGGTGCAAGCATCTCTTCAGAGCCCCCGCCCCCTGCAAAAGTTTGCTGCTCGGGAGAAAGTGGGCCAGGCTGGCAAGGGGTCAGGAGAGGGTGCTGACAGGAGTGGGGAGGTGGAGAGCTGGGAGCCTTGGGGTGGACAGGCAGATTCCTCTGGGGAAACAATGCAGCCCTGGCCCCCAGCTGCGCAGCCTCTGTTTTCTGCCACTCACAAAAGGGATCTTTGCAGCAAAGCAGGCAGGAACAGTTGTGTTGTTGCCTCAGCCTCCCTGCTGAACAGTGGTATGCAGCATGCAAGGGGGAAAGAAGACATTCAAGGAATCCAGGCAGGATGTGTTTAAGCTGCAAGACTCTCCAAATCAGTATCTGTGGGCTGGGGAGGGGAGCTCTGGGTCAAGAGCACTTGGGAACCTTATTTAAAGCATCACCCAGCCAGTCTGCCTGCATACAGCAAGCAGCTTCAGCAGGTACCTCCCAAACCCTGGGGATGGGGCAGCAGCACCCTTCTGTTCTGCTGAAATCCAAGGCTCTGCTTGTTCATTTATTCTATTTTGGCCATTAAGACCCCTGGGGTCCCTCAGTTCCCAGATGGCCATCCTTGCTCTGAGTGGCCTTCCCCGCAGGAACATTGTGCCAGCCCCAGTTCTCCCCAGCAAATCCGAGCTCCCGAGAGGTCCTTGTCAACAGTTCCCGTTTTGTGAGGTCCTGCCCGTTTCTCTGCTGGCCAAGAAGGGCTGGGATGGCCAGTTCAGTAGCTCCCATCCTGACCCTTTCTATCATGAACATTGTTTGCTGAGCTTGCATCTGATTGGCATCCACTGGCGCCTCCGGCTCCATTTCCTGGGCATCTTGAGCTTCCAAGGAAGGCGAGTGCTTTGTGGGAAGGGCCAGCCTGCTGCAGCGGCTTCCATGAACTCAGTAACAAGTTCACCTGGACAGGGGGAGCACAAGATCCTTTTTCCTGCCCATTTAACTTCCACCTATCTGCTGGGCAGTCCATGAAAAGAAACCACAGCCCACAATAGAGCCATAAACATTACATGGAGCATAAGAGCAGCACATAATTAAAGCCGTTGGACTCCAGCAAGCCTCTCACCTATCTGAGTCTGTGCCGGCCCTTAACCACATGAACAGGATGGATTCACTGAGGAAACTTCACCTGAGCCACCCCAGAGCACGGCCCCTCCCGGCGCCCCAGTTATGGTTCCCTCTGTACAGAGGGATGGGGCACTCTGAGAGCGGAGGAACCCAGACTTCTCGGAGCACTGCTGCCCGAGTGCTGAGTTCTCATGGTTGCTACCTGCTGCAAGCAACTTCTAGAAACCCATTTGCTCCCCACAGAGCATGCAAGCAGGGGAGACGCGCAATGGGTGCCTAGGCTGGCCCTTTATTTTCTGGCTGGGCCCCAGGAAAAACTGGGCCCCTCATTTTTTGCCCCTCCCCTCTGAGCAGGTGATTGCTAAATCTGGCTTCTTGCCTGCCACTCCCCACCTGAACGAATCTCCCCCACCCTCTTTTCATGAGCTAAGGAAGGGTGCTGCCTGTCTGAGTCAACAGCTGCTAATTAGTTTGCTATTAATTAAGGGTGTTAGTCCTGTACAAATTACTTGGCAATCCAGGCTTCCCTGTTCCAGGAGCTGGAAGCTTAAATCACACTGATTTGAGCTAAACTGGAATGTTGTCAATGGGGGGGGGGGTCGTGGGGGTCGTGGGGAATGAATGCACAGAATCAGGCAGTTCCATTTTGTAGTGGGCTCACAAGCAGCAATTAAACTATGATCTCTTCTTGTGTGCATAACTAGCACTGGAGATGCAGTAAATAGGCATTGTGACGGTTGTAAGGTCATTCTCACCATGCTGTTTTCATGTGCAGAGCCCTACACAGCTTATTAGGGCAGAACTCAGACCTGTAATGGGATGGGGAGGGAGACAAATATTAATAGAAGACCCCAGAACATTAGCAAAGGCACTGCTGCTCAGCACAGCCTTTGGGCTGCGTAACCCAGCGAATCTGCATCTTCCTCATCCTGTTCCTCCAGGGCCCAGGTATCTCTGCTGGGTTCTTCAGCCTCCCTCAAAGGGCACATCAGCCCCTGCCTCCAACATCAGATCTGGGGGGCAAAAGCCAGGAGGGCCTGTTACTTGGTGGCTGGGACATTCCCTTTGCTTTCAGAAGACCCAGCAGTCAAACTTTGGCATCTCCAGCCAAAAGCTGGCTAGAGGGCTGGGGGAGCATCCTCCTCTGCACAAGGCAGCTTGACCACTTTTGCCAGTCCGAGGCTACTCTGCAGCAAGGGAGGCCAAAGTCCAAGCTTTGTTCCAACTGCTTCGTAAGCGCCCAGAGACTTTCAGCTGCAGTGGAACTTCCACTTCAGAGGCATCTGATCTCTGACTAATCAAGGGCATCTGTCCTGCTGTGGGGCTGCTGGGGCCTCTGAGAAACATCTGGCTGCATCTCAAGTACTCTCAGAACTCGTGACCAAGCCAGGCCCTTTTTCTTGTTTAACCAGCTGCCAGAAGCCCTCTTGCTTCTGCCCTGGGTGAGCAAGCCATTTGTCCTGGGACAAGGGAGTGCAGGACCAAAGGAATGCCTCACTCCTGAGCCACTTGGTTGGGCCAGCTTCTTGTGCCCAGCAGGAGAGGTGCACATGTTCTCCATTTTTAAATAAAGGGAGACTAAAAATATGGGCCAGGTTATGTCTGATGGAGGTGGGCCGTAGTGCTTGGAGGCCCAGCTCTGCCATCTGTGGAGCCTTCCGTCTTCTCTATGATGGCCAGGCTCAACATTTTAATTTTAATTGCATCTCTGAAGCAAACAGCTTCGGGGAAATCAGCTGGGGAGATTGGTAGAGAACATGAATGATTTATAAGGTTCCGTGGCAGTAATCAATATTGCTTCTTATTACAGCCCCATGTTCCCAAACCCTCTCTTTACGGCTCATTTTTCTAACCCTTCTAATTTGACCCAAAGTTAATTGATTAGGCAAACAGGGAGGGGACACCTCCACAACACCTCCCTTTCTAAGCCTGACTTTTTGATCCTCAGCACCAGGTCTTTGCTGCCTGTAGTCCCTGCTGAATTCGTGGGTGTCTCCTAGCGCTGGTCAAGATGGCATCCATCCATCTGGAAAACGTGCTTCTCGGGAGGAGAAGGTGCGATGCTCCGGGTTCCCCTGTTGCCACTGATGGGCGGCTGAGCCAGGGAGCAGGGTAGGACCAGGCAGGCCTGGGGAGGCAAACCGGGGCAGCCCCCATCATTTCCTTGACTCCCCCTTCGGCTTCGGCGCACAGAGGCCCCGCCTGAAGAAACACAAGTCCCGACCGAAACCCCCCAACGGCCCCGGAAAAGGAGTCTTGCTCTGGGGAGCCGCCTGTCCTCTGCCTTCCCTCCAGCCACACTGCCTTGAAAGCCAGGAGCGTCATCCACCCGCCCGCCCCGGTCAGGGCCCTCGCAGCATCCCGGGCCCACCCAGCTTCCCCATGGCGCTCTGAGCGACCCCCGAGGAGTTGCGGGGGAGCCCCGAAGCCCAGCAGGCAGAGCAGGAGAAGCGGCTCGCCCGCCTGCCCGCCCGCCCATGCGGACGGGTTGTGATGAGCTGCCCGACTCCTGGCCCCGCCGGGTTTCACCTGGGAGGGGACGGCTTCTCCCTCCATTCATGGATTTCATATCATAAAATGACTGCGGTTGCCACGGCAACATAAAGGAGCGGATCTCATTACAGAGGCCCGGCCACAAGATTTTCTCTAAGGAATTTCTTCTTTTCATTATTTTCCTCCAAAGGTCAGTCATCCTCTGAGGCAGGGCGGGAGACTTTGCGAAAGGTGAAGCATATTCATGCCAAATTCCCCAGGTGGAATCCGCCTCCCCCTCCCCTCTTCCCTGCGGGCGGAAAGCTCTCTTCCAGGGTTAACCCTTTCGGTCAGCCACCCCTGCCCCCCAGCCCCGGCCGGCGTTGCGGCTCCGGCAAGCAGGAACCTGCCGAAAGCCCCGAGGAGACGTCTGCACGGGGCTTCTGTGTCCCGGCAGCACTCGTGGCCTTCTCGCAGCATTCCAGCCTTGCCTGCGCCTGCGACTCGCGCACCGGGACAGGAGAGAGCCCCCCGCTCGCACAGATCCTGAGGAGTGGAACGGAACGGGGGAGCTTGTCAGCTTGAGTGGAAGCGCAGCCGCCCACCCCCCGCGTTTCCGGCCGTGTTTCTGGGTCGGAGGGTCCGGTCCGGTCCGATACGCCAAACCGAGGCAGCCCTTTGCATTATGGGCAGGACTGGACTCTGCCTTGGAGTGAGTCCCCGGTTTATGCTCAGGGAGGCGCAACCCGCGTCTGCACTCTGGCCGCACAGCCTTGCCCGCTTATTTTCGGCTGCTTGGGCCCCAGCCAGACCATTTCTGACCCCAAGCAGTGGGGAGCGCACCTTATACAGGCCCTGGGAAACCAGGCAGGCTGCCCAGGGGTGCCCCAGAGACCTGGCAAGTCCACTCACAGAACAGAAAAGCAGGTGGGGAGAAGTTCTGTGGGTAGGAAAGGTGGGTGAACAAGCAGAGCATGCCTGCCTGCAGTGTTTGGGCTGGACGGTCACACCTCGGCAAGGAAGAGGGGGGTCCCTGTCGGGGCGCCTGTCACTCCCACCCTGGAGCATTCCAGGGGTGCGGCTGGGTGGCCACCAGCAGCTTGCTTTTGGGGCAGGCTCTGGGAACAGCCGGGCGGCCGGAGGGGGCTAGGGCTTCCCTTTTCAAAGAGAAGGCTCTCCCTTCTGACATGGAAGGGCCAGTTTTAGGACAGGTCAATGTCAGACCATTTGATATTGATATTTGAAGATCCTGGGGGTATTAGAGTAATGCGTTTTTCATCCTGCTGTGATAACATCGCAGAAGGAAATGGGCCAACAGTTAACTACAAATGGAAAGGGACCTGGTCACTTAAGATAAGGTGTTATCTGTAGACAAGGAAGTGGCCTATCAGCAAAACAGGCCAGTGGCTGACAGGAACAAAATTTGCCTCCTGCCCCTCCCTGTTCCCCAGCACTGGTGGGGGATGCTCCCCTGATTTCCAGATGCTTCCTGGTGAACCAGATGGGGTAGTCCTTGTGCTTTGTGGTCTGGGGGCAGCTCCCTCTGCTCCAGCCTGGTCCCTGGCAGGGCTCAGTGCGAGGAGGATAGGCAATGTGGCTTTGATGCCCTTTGTGGCACCTCTGGGCCCAAGGCCAAGGCTGCTGAGGCTGAGTGTGCTCCCCCCCCCCCCATGGTTCTCCAGAGACCTCGGTTCCCAGCACCTCCCAAAGCGGCCCTGCTGGACCAGATGAATCTTCTCGGCCTGGAGATGGGAAGCAGAGGTGGCCAACAGGGAGAGGTTTGGGTGGGAGGCAGACTACTTATCCAGGGGTGCACGCTGAGCTGCCAGGAGGTGGGGCTGCCCCACAGAAAAAGACTTCCGACAGGCTCTGAACCTGGGTCCCGGGAAAAGCCTTTGCCTTTCTCCTGTACATGCAATGAGACGCTTTGCAGTAATGTTCTGTAGCAGAGAAGCCTTTCTGTTTTCATTTCTCACTTTCCTTTTTTAACTTAGGAGACTCCTCTGTTTTTCCCTCTACAGTCTGAAACAGTAAGCCAGAAAGGGCCATACTGACGGGCTGGCCACCTGCTCAGCACCTCACCCAGGGTTTATCCTAGCAGGGCTGCCCCATGGAGCCGCAGAGGGCTCAGTATTGCTCTCCGTGGGTCTTGGCAGGAGGGATCCGCTTGGCCTGCTGTGTGAGCTGCTGTGTTGTCCAAGAAGAGGTAGACAGGGGCATGTCCCAAGGGGAGAGGGCCCCTGTTGGGCCCCCAGTCAAGCCCTCCATCCATAGGCAGCTGGCCCTTCACTCAGTGAGTGTCCTTCTGTGGCAGGAAGAGCTTTCTGGCCCCAGCCTCGGGCTGCTTCAGGCCCAGCCTTTTGCCTGACCTTGCAAGTGGTTGGAGGAGAAAGGGAACGTCTCAGGAAATGGACCCCCTCTGCCAGGCCAGCTGACTAAGACAGAAGCATCTCTTAAGGAAAAATGATGGAAAACAAAATCCCGCAGCTTTCAGCTGAAATGCCCAGGTCCCGATGGCTCCCACTGGGAGGCAAGCCAACTAGAGGCCCCACTTCACAGAGCTCTTCCCCAGGCCAGAAGCAGCCCCAGCCCTCCTGAGCTACTTGCACTAGAGAGAGAAAAAGTGTTATGTCATTCTGCCCCCCCCCCCAACATGAGAAGAAAGTGGCCAAAGAAGAAGATGGTTCACTGCTAGGTACAAGGCACCTGGTGCAGGTAAGCATTTTCAGGTATGGAGGAAGAGAGCAAAATGCTGTAGGGTGCTCCCCCTGAAAGCCAGTGGTCGCAAGAGGTCTTGGGCAGTGGGTGCCTGGCCTCCATGCGTGAAGCGGCTCTGGCGAAGCGCACAGTGTACGAGCCCATTTTACCACAGAAGCATTGTGGGGAGGAATAGAGAGAGAGCTATTTGGGCAATGCTGAAGACCCTTTGCTGAGACGGGCCCCCCATACTGGGCTTGGCATCACTGCATGGCTATGAAACTCCAGCGTGTGGCCCTCTGCCCTTGTGGGATGGGGGGCTCCCTGACTGGCAGGTGGAGTGGTCCCGGCTGGTTGCTGGCCACCCTCCCCCTCCTCCCCACCTCTGGGTCGGCTTCTCCTTGGGCCAGCTGAAGGCAACCTTCCATGGACAGCTGAAAGGGAGGGAGCACCACACCTCCAACTGAAGGGTGCCTGCAAAGAGACAGCATGGCCTAAAAAAATAAAAGCAGCAGCAGCAGCAGCAGCTTGGTAATAAAATGCTATTCAGGAAACCACAATCTCTGAAAAACACGGCCTATTGAAATGACAAGCCGAAAACCATTTGCTAAGCACTGAAATGGGCCCTTTTGTAACCCCTTCCCTTCTGTTGACAGTTACCTTTCAATCTGACAATTGTGCAGCCTCCACCGATCTTTATTCAGTAGTCTATCCACCGGGGGTATTAATGAGGGGGGGCTTGTAAGAATAGCCTTTAATGGGCTGATAGACAAGGCCCCCTTATTCTCTTCCCTCGCCCTCGCTTATCAGGCACTTGCAGGATGGCTGGGGAGGCCCGGGGAGGACAGACACCCTACGGACCTCTCCTCCCTCGGCAGCCTGGCAGAGATGGGGGCGGGGGCAGTCCAGCCACCCCCAGGGCCCAGGGCCCTGTGACTGCAGCCAGAGCACTAGCCACCGAGCAGGCTCCTCCATGCAGTGGCCTCCTCCTTGGCCCTAAGGCTGCGGCCCTGCTCCTCCGGGAAGGAGGAAGGACAGAATTTGTCCTGCTGGACTCGGCCAAGGATGGCCCACTGGATTTGGACCAGAGTGAAAGCAGATGTTTGGGAAGCGGCATTGTTCAGAAAGTAGCCACCCCGCTGACCAGAGACATCTTTCTCTCCCCTGCATCGAGCTGAGCCATTTTGCCTCCCAAATGCTGTGGCTGTGAGTTCCACAGGAGGCAATGTGCCCTTTGCTTCCCGGCTTGCTTCTGGTGAAGCGAGAATGGTGAAGAATGGGGGTACCTGGGGGCACTGTGAACTGTGATCCCCCTCCCCTAGTCACCCCCTTTTGTGTCCTTGTTTGTGCAGCGCCACCCTGGATAGCCTTCTTCCTCTGCAGCAGCAGAGGCCCTCCCACCCCTGGACAGAGGAGCACCTGCGCCCCCTTCCGATGTGCTGCTCTCTTCACTTTGCGCTCTGGCTGCTTCCAGAATGGTAACCACCAAAATGGTGGGGAGAAAGGGGTCCCCCAGCTTCCACCTCAGGCGGAGCCTCCAACTCACCGCATGCCTCCACAGCAGAAGTGCTGTGGCCACCACTACCAGAGAGGATGAATGCATTAAAAGCTGCAGTGTCAGCAATTGGGATGGGGGGGCACTGGAAATTGCATATAAATGAGGCGCCAGTGTATTGCTCCATTTGGAGGCTGTGAAATGGCACCTTATTGTTGTGTTGTTGTAAGATTTCTTGCTTAGTTAACAGAAAATCCTCACAATTAAGTCTGAACTCAAGATTAATTCCCGTTAGAGAAAAGAAGGCAGCTTTGGCTCCAGCCTTTGGTGGGGAAGAGAGTTGGGGGGGGCACAAGGGTGGGAGGAACAGGAAGTGGGAGGTGAGCCAGCTTTGGGGTGCCATGGTGGACACTTGGGCCCTGGAAGTGGTGCCTACAGAGAGGTGCCATGGAAGAGCAGCCAGAGGCTGGGGGCCCCTCCCTGGAGGACTGGCCTGGGCAACCTCAGGATTCCCCCCCAGACCGAACAAGCGCCCTGAGCAGCCCCCTCTGGATTTTGGTTGGGTTACTCCGGGGCTTCGGGCAAGAGCCCCTCCTTCATTCAAAGGAAGCAGCAGGGCCTGGCTGAGCTGCCATCCTCCATACATGGGAAATGCAGCTTCCAGTTGTCCAAACTCTGGGGTTGGATGAAGGGTACCCCCAAGACCTCAGCGGTGTCCCTTCAGGGTCTTGGTTTTGGAGCTGAGGGTGGAATCAGACATCAGAGCAATGTCTGAAGTCACTTTAGCTGGGAGGGAGCCCTTTCCTTTCTGAGGAGCTTAAGCCAAGGATGGGCAACCCCAACAAGCTGGACGGAAAGGAGACGGCGGCAGGTGGGATGGGCAGGGGAGGACCCGCAACTGCAGTCAAGCCAGTGGTCTGGCGCAGCACCCAATCTGGTGCCAGAGGTTGGCCAGTCAGCTCCTTCCTTCATTCCTTCCTTCCGTGCTGAAGAGACCCTCCGCTCTGGCTGGGAAGGATAAACACTTTTCTTGTGCAAACAAGAATTGCAGAAAGAGGCCTGTGGATAAATTATTATCGTGACCCTCACTCCAGTGTGAAAAATTCTCTTGTGCTATAGAGGGAAAAAGTCAAAATTTGCATTTAAATGGAAAGTGCTTGGCCACAGGCAGCAGCCAGGGATGCCTCTGGAAAGAGGAAGGGTGGCTGCTGATCCTGGGCTCCAGAAGGCGAGCAGAAAGCTGGCTGGGGAGCTGGACCAGGAGGCCAGGAGAGCCCCCCCACACCTTCTCAGCAGAGATCAAGCCATGTCCTCCTCTGCAGTTGCTCTCCAGCCTCTGGGATGGCAGGGAATAAACCAGGGAGGACCAGCGGTGCCCAAGAATAGAGCTCTGCAAGGCACCTTTGCCAGAAGGCCCCACCACTGCCTTCCCAGTCCAGGAACCATGTCTGGGGGACAGGAGAGGGTCTCCAGCATTCCCCACTGCCATCCCCAAGCAGATGACCAGCCTTAGGCTGAACCCAGTCAGCACCCCAAAGCCTGATGAAGACAGGTCCCCCCTCTCACCTCACCTCACTAGAGTGATTGCAGGGGTGTTTACCCCCACCACAACCTCCACACCTTATACCTAGAAGGACACAGCTTCCTTTGGTGAAATGGCACCCATCTTAGCCCAACTCTTTCAAAAGCTGCTTTTGGCTCCCCACTTGAAAAGTGAATTCCAAGGTCTCTCCCCCCATGCCCATAACCCTGCTCCTCCCCATGGTGTTTACTTCTACTGAGGGTGGTAGACTCTACATGGGCCTGGAGATGGTGTTTCTTCACCTACCTTACCACTCACCTCTGGGATTCAGGGCCTGGGCAACTTCCACAGAACCAGGGGATTCTGGTGGCCAAGGGACCAGCCCAGAGAGGCTGAAAGGCTAGCTGGAGGTCCTTCCAGAAGATTAGCATGCCCCGACTTCTCTTCATGGAATGTCCTGTGTTTAGCAGTAGAAGGAATTAGCAAGAGAAGTGTCGCTAGAGCTGATTTGGACTCTGGTTCCTTCAGAACTTCCTGAAGTAGATCATGAGAATCCTTTCTGGCAACAGCGGAAAGAGGACACGGCCAGTGACCCAGGGAGATGATGGCTTGGCTGGCCTGCAAGACTTTAGGGAGCAGTGCCCTTCAAAACATCCAGAGTGCTGGGCTGGTCCAACCAAAAGTCAACCTGGTCTGGCCATCTGCTCCCCAAGCAGGGTCGGAGGGGCTTACCTCCCTGGGGCAGCCGTAGCAGCTGGGGGCTCAGTCCCACCGGCTTTGGCGGAGATCCCAGATTCCTGCACATCTTGCGCTGCTAATGAGTCCCAGCTGAGGCGGGGGCCTGCCTAATTGCCAGTGGGAAGGAAATTGTCCACACCTGTTGCCTTGGGGGCCCTTCACATAGCCCTAAACCAGGCCCCTCCCCACTGGTTTATCCTCACGCATAGCTGAGACCCCAGAAGGAGCATCTATTTTGCCCTTTTGCAAAACGGGGGGGGGGGGGTCCGGAGATTCACTGTAACTGATGTTTTTTTATGTCATCTTCCCAAGAAGAAAAAAAAGCTGTTGGCTACAGAGTGTCTCTTTTTGCGAAGCAGCAGCAGCATAACAATGCCCAAAATAAACAAATAAGCTTTGGGCGTTATTTCCAATTAGAAAAACAGGCTGGAGGGCAATTCTCCAGGGCTTTGATGCGTGGAAGGACCCCTGTCCAGAGTGACCTCAGGGCTGCCTTTGTGGTGTGGGGGCAGCGGCCTCACCTCTCTTCCTTCTGTGGTGGAGGAGCAGCTCAGGGTCTTCTGCTCTGGGGGGCTGATATCCAGGCCTAGACACCCTCAGCTTTTGTGGCGAACCCCTTGGGCTGCCTTCCTTCCCCTCCAGGATGCTCCTTGGATGCAGCTTCCTGGGGGGCCCCAGGGCCTCCTCTTCCCTCCCCGCTGTTCCCAAGCCAAGTCCTCCCTGCGCCTGGGACAAGGGGGGCTTGTGGGGGGACCCAGAAGGGACAGGACCCCAGAGGTACCTTTGGGCCTGCATGCCGCGAGGGGAGGGAGGGGCAGCATCATCCAACAGGCGTGGAAGCCCCCTGGGGAGATGCTGTGGAAGCCAGATGTGGGGGACTGGGAGGAGGAGGGCGTCTGTTCACAATTACGTCTGCTCCTTCCGGATGACCTGGAGAGTGCAGGCAGGCATGAGAGAAGCGGCTGGCCAGGCTACAGAAATCCAGGGCTGCCATGCTGGGGGCTGCTGGAGAGGCCCCGCCAGCCCCTCCCTTCCCCGCCTGTCCCAGAAGCAACTCCGACCAACCGGTCCGCAACCACATCCACGCATCCGCCTTTTCTGGTCAGGCTTCGGATCTCTGCAAGAGTGAAGGGGGGAGTCAAAATGGCTCCTAGCTGAGCACTGCGCTGGCTGAGGGGGAGGGGAATGAGCAATACTGGGGGGGGGGGGGTGCTGCAGAGGAGGCTGCCCAGCACCAAGCACAGCCCCTGTGGAGGAGGTTTGGCACACACACCCCGCCAGATCTAGGCCAGATTGCACCAAGCGCCTGACAGGCTTTGAGAGAGAAAGCAAGGGTCACCTCAGACAGAAATGGCTCCAGTATTAGGGAGAGGAGGTGCCTCTGCCTGCCACAGGACACCCCCCCACCCCCCGGTTCCAGCCTCCTCTGGGTCTTCCTTCAGGCCTCCAACAGCTGGCCAGGGTGCTGCTATGTCCACAGACCTGCCAGCTGGCGGCCCCTCTGTAATGACTGTGTCACTCAATCTACCATCAAGTTCAATTCATACATGATTTTAGTAGAAATCGTTTTAATGGAAAGTAGCTCACAGAACAGTGAAAAAGTTGCGAATGAAAGTTCCCATGTTTTCCCCAGGTTAAACAACCCAATGAGTACAAGCCCCCTCCCTCTCTCAGGCATGCAGCCCCGCTCTTTATGCCAGTCAGCTCAACTCCATGTAGATGTCTCCAAGGGCTCGGTAGCTTGACCTTGGATATCAGAGATAGTCCAAACAAGATGTTTTCACACTCCTGGCATGTTCCCCCTCCCAACTCTGCTGACCCTCAAGTCCCAACACGTGTTCGGTCCATTCATGCATGTGAGTCCAATCAGATGTTCTGGGAACATGTGATCGGGGAGCACGACACCCTCCCCCAAGCCAGTGGCCTCCTGGATCTTCTGGCCACTCATTTGTGTGCCCCCATTGGAAGAAGAGGGACAGGTGGGAATTTGTGGGAAGATTCCAGCTCTCCTGTCCTGCAACTCCAGGTGTGTGGGCGGGGCAGCCAGGCTCTCCCCTGCTTTGCAGGTGCCTTCCAAGCTGGGGAGCAGGGCCGCAGCAACACGACTGAGCCCCACCAACTCCAGAAGCATCTCGACAAGGAGAAAGATGAATGGGGATTCCTGGGACACCCCCCTTCTCCTCCCCAAGCCTCCCCCCAGCAAGGCAACAGGAATCTACTGACTAAAATCTATTTCAGGGTCCCCTTTCAGAGGTCTCCATATGCTCAGATTTAATTAGAGCAATTAACAAGTAATCAGATTAGCAAAATGCTGTCTTTGAGATAAAAGGATCTCTCCTCTAATAATCGCCCTCTAACAGATGCTCTGCCAAGAAATACTCACAGACTAGATCAGCAGCTTGGGAAGCCCCTAGCTGGGTGAGGTGAGGGGTTGAGGTTTCCACTTGGGAGCGGCCCCTGGGAAGGCCCTTGCCCTTCACTGCCTGCTCCCACCTGAGCCCTGCTCTGCAGCTCGATGGCCCTCACCTGGGCTTGCCTGTGCTGGGCTTTGTCCTCCTTTACTACGAAGGGTCCCCTCCTTGTGCCTGCTGGCACCGGGCACACGAAGAAGACAGGGCCTGCCAGAAGCTCCTTTAGCTCTGTGAAAAACCAGCCACAGTCTGGCCTCCAGATTAAAAGCTCCCACAGACTGACCCCATCTCTAAATTTAACTTCGTGTTCATTCTGAGTTAGGAACCCACCCCAAATAGATCCCGGCTCTCCTCAGGCCAGGGAATGCCCTGAGGGGCTTGTCAGTTTAAACGCAGTGAAATGCTCTAGGCCCTGCGGGACACCTGGGATGCTTAGTTGGACCCCCAAAGCAGGAGTGGTGGCCCGGGCTAGGCCACACATGGAACGCAACCCCCCTCGCCTGTTCCCTGGCCAAGGACAGGAGCAGCGCAGAAGCTCTCCACAAAGCCAGCTGGGCCCCACAAGCAGAGGCTGCCGGAGGCAACGGGTGAAGGGCAGCTCCCACTTGGAGGGGAGGCCCCTAGTGCATCTTTGGGAGCCCAGAGCCCCTCTGTCTAGGGCCCAGCTGCCCTTCCTGGGAAGGGAAGGAGCGGGGCAGATTTAAGCCTGCTGGGGAGCTGCAAGGGTCCTCCTCTGCGGCTGACCAGAGAAGGCCCTCTCCTGCCGATGTGGGAGGCATGGGGGGATGCGGGACTGGCTTGTCTGCTTGGCTTGGGGCAGAAGAGAACCCCACAGATGGGCTCTCCATGTGAAAGGAGATTCACTATTATTATTGGCTCAGGCCCCGACTCCCTTTCAGAAGGCTCTTATTCAAAGAACGCCATGCAGAAAAATATTGAGAAAAAATCAACTCCTATGCTCTTAAAAGGTGAAAGGGTTTGAAGTGTCAATGTTTGCAAAGAAGCTGTAATTTGGATTTAGCAGCCATGGATAAAATATTTTTCTGGAGGGCAAGCCCATGGATCCACTGGTGGGAAACTCCCATGGACGTAGGGTTGGTGGCCAGCAAGGGGCAAGCCCTGCCCCTTGTGGGGCTGGCTTGCAAAGAGCATCCCTCTGCGCCAGTCTCTCCCATACCCCCCTTCCATTACTGAGAGAAAAGAGGCCATCGGGGTCTTCCCATTCTTGGGGCTTAACGGGAAAGAGAGTCTGTCTGCTTGATGCAGCCCCCGGGAGGCAAACCCTGTGCCAGGCCCCCTGAATCTCCAACAGCGTGGCTCCTTTCAGTGAGGAGGAATAGGAACCCTTTTGCAAGATCAGAGGGCTGGGCCTCTGTTTGTTGGAACCTTCCAACTCTGAACCCCGATTCCATACCTTCGCCCCCCAGCTTTTCTCTGCCAGCACCCTCCCTGCCCAGCCCTCAGCAGGTCTGGAAGTGCCAGGTTGGAGGGGGTCAGTCAGGCCTACTGCGTGGCTTCTGGCTGCTGCCTGGCCTTGATGCCTGCCCGGCCTGGCCGGCCCAACAATGCATAAAAGATTGAGTGCAGCTTCGCAAGGAAGATCCGTTCAGCGTTGCGGCCGGGCGGGGGAAGGATTTTAGAGGCAGAGCCATTCACTGCAGATCCCCCCACCCCCGTTACCTTCCTCCCTGCCGGTGAAGCCCTGCGACCTCCTGCCTTCCCAGACATGGACAGCGGGACCACAAGGTGGTTATGGGCCAGGTTTAGGACGGAGGAGGATGCTCCCCTTCTGCTGCTAGAGAAGCTCTTAGTTCTGGCAGGGGTCAGAGCTAAACCTCACCAAAGCTCCTTTGCCCAAATTCAAGCAGGTTTCTTGGAAGCAGGATCCTGCCCGGCAAGAGAGCACAAGAGCTTAGCAGCATTTTGAGGAGGGTGGCCTTGAACTTGCCTGGACAACAGTTCTGTAAATCCACCCCCCCCCCCGCACAATTCACTCACCCCGTGGAACGAGTTTTAGCATTTGGGGCACGTTGCAGTCTGCTCTGAGAATTCTAGAAACAGCTGGGGGGGGTTGCCTCTAGGTGGAGGCGGAGCTACTTTCTCAGATCTGTCAGCAATTTTGGATTTGTTGGGACTGAGATGATGATGGAGACGGCTGGAGGACACGGACAGCAATCATGAATGACCTTGGGGGATTTCTGGGCAGAGGGAGAGACCGTAGCTGTGCAAGTTGGTGGCTGCTGCGGGAACACGAGAGAACGTTTCTGTGGTGCCTTCAAGCCAACAGTGCCCCATGGTTGGGCTCGTGGGCAAACCAAGTCTTGCTCCTTCAGGGTTGGTAGGTCCCTGAAGAGGGTCCTCCACCTGCAACCTTTGGACTGTGTCTGTTGCAGAGTATTACAGTACAGCAGTCCTGCTCCCTTGATCTGTGCTTTTTCACAGCATTGGGTCAGTGCTCTGAGAAATAGCTGATCCTAAGTTCTGAGTCACTGCTGGATCGTCGGGACCAGCTATGCTTGCATCGGAGAGCTTGGCTGTGGACAGCAGTTGTTGCGGTGTGTTCTAGATCCTCGGGGACAGAATTCCGAGGAACCCTTTTGGCCAGCCAGACATACAGAGGGCTTCTGAAAAGGACCCCCCGCCCAGCTTTTCTGGCCAAGTGTGGTGACCGAAGCCCCTCGGAGCAGCGTTTGAACCTAAGCGGCCAAGGATGGGCACGGCGGCCTTCGAGGAGCAAGTGCTGGAGGAAACGTGCCCTGGCGGGCCAGCCGGGGAAGACGTCTGCTGTTTCTGTAGCACGCTTTGTGCGCGCACGTGCGGTCATGTCCTGCTTGTGGTTTATGTCATAAGCCGGAGGGGCCCAGTGTTTGGGAATTGGGGGGGAGCTTCCTTGAAGGCCTGGAACCAGCTGAGGGAGTGGGAATTGCCAAGCCCTGCTGAAATGTTTATTTATAACTCCCACTGTCTGGCAGAAATGGGCCAAGGCAAACACACCCCCAGGGTCCCTGACCAGCTTGGGTTTGAGTCCAAGAGTTGTTATTGGGACACTGGGAGGGGGAGACATGAAACTCCATGGCAGGGAAGGCCTGCTCGTGGTGCGGCGCACTTGACCGGCCTTTTTCTCGAGGAACTCAGGTGGCAGAGACCAGGAACTTTCCTGCCCCCCCCTTCCTAAGCATTCCTCAGTGGCCGATGTCCTGACTGGAAACCTCTGGGTCAGGCCCCATCTGTGTGACTGCAGCTAGTAAGGAGGACAGGGTGCCGTTCTCCTCTGAGGCACGTCAGAGGGCTTCAGACAGCAAGTCAACCTCCGTCAGGGAAACATGTCTGTCTCCCCCTGTTCTCAAACTTGTGCGCGATCCCCCTGGCATGCTGATCATGCAGGCAAGCCCATCACCATCAGGGGCTGGCAGACCACTGTGGCACCTTCAGCTGAAAACCTCTCTGGAGCCCAGCATGCTGTGGGGAGGGGAGAAGCCACTTCTTGCCCAGGGCCCTGTAGAAAGGCCAGGGCTGGCTGCCCAGGGCCAGCTGGCAGCAAGTCTCTGTGCTGGGACAGCCCTGCTTGGTAGGCCCAAGAGAAGACACGCCCTTGTCCCTCGCTCTGGGATCCTTTGGAGCAGCCAAATGGCCTTGACGTGGGGATCGCTCGGCCCCCTTGATTTCACCATGGACTGGGGGGGGCAGCTGCTCTGAAGAGACCCAGAAGCATGGCTGCCCCACAGCCTGTCTGTTTCCAGGAGTGGCCAGCCACTGCCACTGCCACCACCTGGCTCAAGCAAGGGTCAGTTCCTCCTTCCTGTTCCGTGTGAGGAAATGGCTTGGTCCCTGGTGCCGATTTTGAGGATGAGCAAACGACACCTTTGAAGAGCCTTCTGTTTATCTGCTCTTCTTCTAGCAGAGCGATTTCACAGCAGAGCCAGCAATGAATGTAATTTACATAATGGTTTATCATAGACTCCAATATTTCAAACACACTCCATTAAACACCGGCGGCTGCCTTGCTGTTCGCCACTTGCTTCTTGTAAACTTGTTCTGAAGCTTCTCCATCTGTTAATAATGACCGAGGAAAGAACCGCGCCCCACCACTGGGACCTCAGTGCTTGCAGAGTCCTGGTGGCCCCATTCAGAAGGAGGGCCATTGGCTCGGTCACCTTGGTTTGGATGTGGAAACCTTAGTCCATGCTGGTTCAGCCCATGCTTCTCTTTGGTGTGACACCCCCTCACCCCTTTGCCATGAGGGGGTCTTTTCCAGGTTCCTCGGCAAGTTTAGGGTTATTGTTGGGACAGATACAAGTGCCCCCCCTCCACCCCTTCCTTTGCAGGCCCCTTCTCCTCCAACACAAAAATGCAGCGTGGCCTCTAAGTGGCTTTGGATTCCAACCTGTTCCTGTTTGGGCTCCATTGGAATTTTGGGACCATTGGAAAAAGGCATCAGGCAGGTTAGGGAGTCACATGGGACCCCATGCTCTAATATTGGGGAGGGCCCCCAGCTCAGCCAAGAGGGCCCCTGAGCCCACTCTTCCTGTGAGTTGCAGGAAACCCCCTGAGAGGGCATCTGGGTGCTCAAGGAGTGGCGTACCGGCTGCCCAGATCTGGCTTGGGTACTTGGCTGCACCTCAGGCACAGAGAGCTCTGAACCTGCTCAGGCAGACGGATGCAGCCCAAGAGACCGGCTTGCTCACAACTGTTGTCTGCCAGGGCAGGGCACCAGCAGCCCCATCACCTGGATCTGGGACCCAAGCATTGAGCAAATGCAACCCCTTGTCATATCAGAAGCCTTTCCCCATCTCTCGGGGTGAGCACAGGAACAGGACAAATGCCGCGGCTCAGCACACTGCAGTTGAGTCACAAGATAGACAGATCCACTCCATGGTCAGCCAGCCCTTTGAACCGGGAGCCCACCTCAACTCCACAAGGCAACGGGTCAGCCTCTTCCCAGGCCAGTAAGAAGGGATCCTTCCTTTTAGGGAAGGCCTTGGTCACGGAGTACCCGAAGGCAGTGGGCTAGGGAGGCGCCTCCCTGCCGCAGCAGCTATGGGGAAGGGAGCTCGGCCTGTGACTGCCTGCCTTGAGCACATCAGCCATGGAACTCTCCTGCAATATGGAAATCCTGCAATTTCCTTCAGCTTTGCTTTTTGTCTTGCTGAGCAGACTGGAGCCTATTGTTCCCGAAGATGGGAATTAGATCTTCCTGGGGGAAGGCCATGCCACTTTGCAAGCAGTTATCTGTGGTCCTGCCAATGAGAGAGAGAGAGTGAGAGAGAGAGAGAGAGAGAGAGTGTGTGTGTGTGCATGTACAAGGAGGAGCTAGCAAAGGGGGAGGGGGTCCACGGGGCCACCCCTGACTGAGCCCAGGAACCATGGCCATGGGGATCTGCACCTTCTGCCAGCCGCTGGCCAGAAAGGTGGCTGTGCTCTTCTGCTGCCTCTGGTTCGCATTCGTTCATCCTGAAAGGTTTTCCCTTTCCTTCATTCTGATTAAGCTGAATTACTCAGAGGAAGAGAAAAATGGAGGAGGAAGAACATTGGTGGAGATGGAAGGAGTAGAAGTGGGTGGTTCTTCTCCTGGGCTTGGACCTTGAGGAAGAGCAGAACATCCTAGGAGGTGATGCTGAGACACCCTCACGGTTCCACCTGGTGAAGGGAAGAATTCCTTGCAGCTGGAAAAAGTGCTGCAACCCCCAACTCAAAGGCCTTCCTTCCAGAGGAGCCCCTCCCTTTCCCACTGGCTGCAAAAGTCACCTCCAGGGAAACAGCTCCCCCCCCCCTTCTTGGCAAACTTTCTTACTCCTGGAATTCCTCCTCCTCCTCCTCTGGGAGGGAAGGGGTGGCGTCTAGCCGTGCTCGCAGGACCCTCCCTTTGAGGAAGGCCCCATGTTGAGGCTGCGATGGGAGGCTCTTGGGCCGCAGCAGCCCATTCCCTGCCAGAGCACAGGGCGGTGGTCTTCCCAGCTGGGGCTGATACCCAGACCGGCATGAAGATGGATCTTTCTGGCTGGCTGATGGGGCAGGAGGGAGGGTGGCGGACAGCCCGGGTTCTTTGCTCTCCTCAGAAAGGAGCATCCTCTACGAACTAGAAGGTCCAGCCTCTTTCAGTCTGGTCTTATTTGGTCAAAACCCAGGGAGAGCAACACCAGAGCCACCCATTAGGTCCTGGTGGCCTTTTCAACTCCCTCTGTTTGCTCTCACGGTGACAGACCGTCTCAGCCCCTTCCAGCCTCAGAGATGAGGTGGGGGGCCTGGGGAGCTCTGACGCTGGCTCCGCATCCCTGGCGCCGAAGCAGAGGATGAGGCAGTGTCATCTGCCCTCTCCCGCCCAGGACGACGGATGCACACCATCCTCCTGCGCCCCCCCGCCCCCCCCCATCCTTCACGATTCGATTCAGCGTTGCAGAGATGTTTGCCAGCCGGAGCTCCGAAGGGAGATCTGCGGCCCACCTCCCATCACAGCCACAAGCACTGGGGCCACGCGGCCTCTGCCTCCCCTGGTTGGAAATGGGAGTCCAGTGCTCTGCCTGTAGCTTGGAAGGACAAAGAAGCGAACATCTGGGGTGCAAACAAGCAACCCACCTTTCCAACACACACTAGCCCTCTTTGCTGGGTCCCACCAAGGGGGAAGGGAGGTTAGGGCCTGCCCAACTTAAGCCCCAAAGGTAGGCAGACAGGATGTTTGTAGGCAACCCGTGACATGGGCAACCATGTTTCTAGGGTGTTGCTCGGCCCTGATGGTCTCCTGCTGCCAAAGTTGCTGCTGCTGCTGCTGATTTGGGGCCAGTGACAGGGCAAACGGGCATTCTCCAGCCAGATGTGGCATTCCTGCATTTCTTGGCTCAGGCTGTTGTAAGAATGATTACTGGCTTGCTTTTAATCTTTGTGGATGTTTATTAACCTTTGGAGGACTCGTTAAAGGTGCCATCTTGCCATGTTGCATTTCCTTCCCCAGCTTCTGTGACGCCTCCTGGGAGGAGCCACCTGCAGAGAGACCTGGGAGCGCCTGGCAACGGCAAAGAAGATCCCCATCCAGGCTCTGCTCTGGATTTACGCTTGGCTGCCAAGCATTGCAACGGGCCTGTGTAACACCGGCATGGCTTGAGAGTTGATCCAGAGTGCCAGATTAGGATCCAGACACCTCCCGAACGGATCCCTCCCTGTATGAACCCAACATGTCCCCCAGCTGCAGCCCAGCCCTGCTCAAATCGGCTCTCCTGCCGCTCTCTTTTGGGGGGGGCGGTCTTGTCCTTTTTCAGGATGATAGTTTGGGGTACATTTCAAAAAAGAATCTTGGAGCTGCAATGCCCCCCAGTCACTCCTAAACCAGGAGTACCCGGGGGAAGGGGCCCCTCGTGGGAAGCTCTGAGAAATGAATGCTAGCGGGTGTTGGCCTATTCTGCCGGGAGGCCTCCTCCGTCTCTCGTGACCTGCCCCAATTTTACAGGGAGGGGGGCGGGGGGAGTAAGAAGTTGCAAAATCCTTGGAAAAGTTTCCCCGGTTCTATTCCTGAGTTGGCTGCAGAGCTTGCTGGCTTCAAAGCTGTCTGCTAGGCACACTTGCTTCCTTTCTCAGTGGCACTTCTTCTGATCCTCCTGGACAAATCTAGCTGGGTTCCCAGTCTCCCATCGTTCTTCTCTATTTCAAACCAACAACTGACATGTTGCTAATAAAAGAGAGAACCTACAGAGTAAACCTCGGTGCATTAATTATTGAGAGATATAATCCAAATTTATTTAATGAATTAATAACGGGCCATGGGGGGTATTTTAATAATGAAATACTTCTGGTTGTGTTTCAATAATTATGGCAGCCTTTTGTAATTACACCACAGCAGCAGAAATAAAGGCTCGTCCCACTCAGAGGCAGGCGAGCCCATCCTGGAACTGCCAGGGCCACAACAGCTTGGCAGGGCTGGACGTCCACCAGTCCAAGCAGCCCTGGCCTCACTTCCCGGCTCACAGAGGTGCCATCTTCTTTCTCAGCCATGGAAGCTGGGAGCGCCTGGCAATGGCAGCAGCCAGGACTCACACATGGTTCCTTCAGAGGGCACAGGCAGGGCATGCTTTCCACCTGTGGCACCCAGTGGGCTGCCAGACAGCCATGTTGGGGCTGGACTAGACTTCAGAGTCACAAGCCAGATTGGCGTGGCGTTTCTTGTGGCTCAGCCATGGACTTTTCAGGTCTTATTGCTGGCCCGGCTCAAGGGGCCAAGCTGGTCGCTGAATGAAAAGTTAGCAATCTAAACATGCAGGGAACCATCATCTTTGGTGGAGATGCAGAAGAGTGTAGAATTCATGTAATTAACTACGGGAGAGATAATCAGAGAGATAAACTTGAGTGTTTGGGGAGTTGTATCCCCAGAAACTATCTAAACTATTTAAGAATTGGTGAGAAGCTAAGCCAGACAGCAAAGAACGAGAGCCGCCTTAGAATATCACGTCAGCTGAGTGGAAGGGCACAAGGGGAGATGTTTCCAACAGTTAGCCCTGCTGAGCAAGAGGCAGTCTGGGAGGGGGAGTTGCCCTGCTGAAGGGGCTCCCCTCTGACCCTGCTGGCTGCTCTGTCCCTGGAGCTGGCGAGGGTCCAGTGGGCCTGGGTTTGCCAGGGCACTAGTTGCTGAGAAGTCCGTGGTCTCTCCCCGTTACTCCTGGTGGCCCTCCAGCTCCTTCCCGTAAACCATGTGGTTCTGCCCGTCTGGCTTCTGGAGTTGAGCTAAAGAAGTGCAACCGGCTGATGCTGCCTTGGTGTCATCCCACCCTGGGCCCACCAGAAGACAGGGGTCCTTTGTGGGGAGCCTGTTTGGCCATCTAGCCATGGAAGCCATCTGTTCCTGCAATGAGATGTTTGGGTTGTGGCGTCTCTACTTTCCGAGCGCGCCTCTGCCACCGCTACCTGTTCAGTCTCCCACCTCGGGGGGGGGCAGGAATCCTTCTCCCCATTGCCCCTCTGGCCCCTGGGCCCAGCCTCCCACCCTGAAGGAGAGGGGCTGGCTGCCAAACTGGGCTGCCAGCCGCCCTGACCTCGTCCTGCTGCCCTTGAAGGCAGAAGGGGAAGCCTGGACGGAGGTGAAGGCCGTATCTATCCAATTTTCAGCTGCCATCGCATCGAAATGAGACATCGGAGGCACAGCCAGGCACAAGCCGCTGATAACTGGCTCTCAGGTGAGCCTCTCCCCTTATCGCTCCTGGGGTCACCTCTGCTTCTGAAGACCTGTTTTGCTGCAAAAAGGCTGCTCAGGATACCGAACCATGCAACGGCATGATAAAAAGACAGAGCCCCCTCTCCTCCAATTTTAGGCTGCTCTTGAGACTCTGGCAATTCACCGAAGCGGGGAGTGGGGCACCCTTTGCTTGCTGCACTGCCTCACCACTCAGTGGGAGCCAGTGTCCTCCTGGGTCACAACAAGGCAGTTACATACACACACACACCCCGTAGCTGGTCCTTCAGCATGAGAGGCTCTTAACAAGAGGGGTCCACCTTTCTCCGGGTCAGGGGGGATCTGGTCTTATGCTCGGCCCCCCAGTGGGTGCAGTCCTCCAAGGCATCCCATTTCAACACACAAATCCTGCTTGGCGGGTGTGTGCGCGGGTGTGTAATTGAAATGTCTCTAAGAGGCCTTCTCTCCCTCTTCCTGGGGGGAGGGCTTTAATAAGCAGCCCTTTCCTGACAGGAGGAATTATCTATGGAGGGGCTCCCCAGCTATGACAGTTTAATCAGAGCTTGGAAATCAGGGAGACAATATTCTGCGCCTGCTTGGGGGTGGGAATGGAGGCTTCCATTCCATAGTAAGTGGGGAGGGGAGGCATAATTCACCTTGGGAGGACAGGCACCCACTTTCAGAGGCTCAGGACCAGAAGGCCGGGTGGGCGGCGGATGCGTGGGTGGGTGGACTCTTTGAGCCTTCTCCCTTGAGGACAACTGTTCTGCTCGGGGTTAGTGCTCCACAGGCCACACCATGCTCTTTAGATCTTCTCAAACCTCCCTTCCTTTCTTGCAGCCTGGAAAAACAAGTCCTCCATAACTGAAATTAAAATTATGATGGGGGAGGAATGTTTGCTTTCTGTTGTACGGCTCAGCTGTATTTCTGTCTCGTGCACAGATACAACCTGGCCCTGAGAATGCCGAGATCCTGCCCCTCCCAGAGAAGTTGAAGGGGCTTGTGGGTCAGGGGAAGAGACTCCTGAGCTGGCCTGAATTCTGGGACATCCCTTTGGGGATCTGTCACTCTGGTGGAAAGGCTGGGAGCGAGAGCAGCTTCCAAAGAAAGGAGGATGAACATGGGAATGCAGAGCAAGGGACTTGTCCAAGCCTGAAGTTTGGCTCACAAAGCCACACCCCTGAGGGGGTTGTGCTTCAGCTGCAGATGGCTTCTGAGCCTCTTTGCAGGCCAAGCGGCCACTGAGCTGTCATTGATGCCAGCCCTGCTTTGGGGGGCTCTTTTGGAGAGCAGCGGCTGCCGCTTGACCGGTGTGGACTCTGTGCTGGGCTGAGAGGAGGGGCAAGCTGTGGAGAGCCAGCCGAGCCCCAGCCCTGGGGCTCAGCAAGATTTGGGGGAGGATCCCTTAATAATCTGCAGCAACGCTCCACACATGCCGGCAGGGAAGGGGAGAGAGGAGGTGGGGGAAGAAGCGTCTGTGGCGCCCATAAATTCTGCCCTAATTTGCATCCAGGTGGTGCAGCACCAGAGAGACTTTAGGAATTATGTAGCTTCCTGATGGATGAGCCCATTGCCACAGCCGTCATTCCACTAATAATTATGCCAAGCGCCAGCCTGCATTTAATCGGGCCCCAAGATGGATCCCAGTTTCCTACAGGTGTCCAAAGTGAAAAACTTCTTCCGGCTCCTCTGAGATGGTTTACTGAAGTGGAGCTGGACTGTGCAGGAAGCTGAGGGGGTGGAGAGCCACCCAAGGCCAAAGCCCCCTCGGAGGGTGCCTCTCCAGGTCCTCCCCAGAGCTCTTGCTTGGCTGCAGCCCTCTTTGTGGGATTCTCCCAGGCCAGAACCGTTTCCAAATTTTGCTACCCATGTTGTTTCCCCTTTCCTCCTGCATCCCCAATGCTGAGCTTTCCCTGCCCAAGGTCTTAGCCTCTCCGCAAACACACATTAGTTAGAAACAGGTGTGGAATGGTGGTTCCCATTGCTGGTCCCCATTCTGCTCTATTGCCCCCATTAGAGGCATTGCCGAAGGGCGGCATCTTGGCTGCTGTTTGTGCCCCTCATCTGGGGGAGGGGATTGGCTTTCCCCCGCCACCCTCCCTTTTCAGCCCATCACCAACTATGGGGAAAGCATCCTGCTGCCAGGCCCCACAGCAGGGTGGCAAGTGTCTCTTCCTCTGCCTGGGCCACCCTTGGCTGCTTTGCCCACTCATGCCACCTCTGGACATTGCCCAAGTCAAACCAAGGAACACCAAGACAGATGGACCTCAGGAGGGAAGGAAGACGGAACCCCCCCCCCCCGTGATTGCACACCTGTTCCACTAGGTCCCGCGGAGCAGGAGAACTGCAGCTGACCAGTGGTGGACACCCTGGGTGGGAGCGGGCAGGGGAGCAACCCTAACAGCTGCATGGAAGCGGTCCATAAACAAGGAAGGGTGGATCAGCACCCCCGATTATTCTGTGCTCTGCAGCGAGGAACAGTAAGAGGCCTTCCGGGTGCCAGGGTTAATGTGTCTCCTCTTCTTTCCTGGATAAAACTGTGAAGGTTGCCTTGCCCCCAAAGTGTTACAGATGTTACAGGGGTCTGTGGGGGACAACATTGGCTTAAGGAAGAAGAGACCCTCTCCTGCCAATGCACCTTAAACCTGCTCCATTTGTGAGCAGGAGAGGAGAGGAAGGCAGCACCGGGTGGCCAAGGGGGCAATGAGCATGTCAGGGCAGGGCGGTGCCACAACTATGCGTGAGTGGAGACAGGGACCTTCTTCCGGATTCCAGAATGGCATCCCAGTGGGCAAGCAAGACTTTTGAAGAGCAGGACTGCTTCTGGCCAGAGGGCAACAGGGGTGACAGACAACATGCAGCCCCCCAACCCTTCACAGGCGAGGTGGCTGAATGCCAGGAATACTGCCTGAGCAAGTACTGAGGTGGGCCCAGAGCAGCCAGGCTGTAGCTCAAGCTCTCCAGCCTGCAGATGTGGCATCTTGACCCTGCACTGGGGAACAGAAGGTCTCTGTGATCTGGGCAGCTGACGGAGCCTAAGAGATGAACTGTAGCCCACCAAGGAGGAGCCAGGCCCGGGACATACAGTGCAGATGGTCACCTCCCTCCAGGCCACCCGCCTGCTGGCCTTGACTCCCCAGTTCCTGGATCCCTGACGATGGTGGTTGCTCATCCGAACAGAGGGCCAGGAGGAGGAGCATGTCTTTGCCCCAGAAAGCAAGGCCTCCCCTACCTATGGAGGGGGTAGCCCGTGGCTGAAGAAAAGCTTATCTGGGAAGGAGCTAAAATGCTTCGACTCCCAAGTGAGGTGAGCTTATATAGCATTTGCTGTAGGACTGCCCGCTCTGGAGTCGGCAGGGCCCCTGTGGCTTTGCACCCATGTTCGGCTCTTGCAAGTGGGGGAAGAAGGGGAGGAGCTGCCGGGCAGGGAGCCTTGGCTACCCACCTCCTCCAGCAGGCATCAGCAGACAGACAGACCCCGAAGGAAGGGACAGGCCCCAGCGGCATCTCCTCGGCTGTAGATGATCTTTGGGGCATGAAGAGCATCTCTCTCCCTGGCAGTCCATCAACTGGGCCTTGGTCAGAACACAGAAGAGTACAGCCTTCCTGGCGAGGATCCTTCCTGGACTCTCGGCCCGGGTTTAATCTTACCACATGCAAGGCTCTAATATCCGAGGGTCCCCCCCACTTTTATTTTTATTTTTTAAAAGACTTTTGTTAGCCTAACTTGTCATATGTGAGAAGGAAAGGAGGCTTTTAGATCCATTAGAAAAAAGGCAAGGCAGAAAAGCTGCCATGTGATGGGGGCTGGTGGGGGCATGGCAGGAAATGATGGGGAAATTAAAATTCAGCTCCAACAGAAGGCTGTAGCGCTGTTCCCCCAGCATCGATCGGTTCCAGCATTTGACTTTCAACCATGACAAAACTGTGGGCAAATTAATTGTTCTCCAGGATATTAGGCATCAGAGTCCATTAATCCTCTCTGGAGTCAGATGTGCCATGAATACTAATGCCTGCCATGGGAGGGGGGGCAGCAATCATGTCATTCGGAGGCTGACTTGATGTTGCTGCTGCCTTCAGCGGAGGGGTGGGGTGGGGGGAGAAGATGGCTGCTGGAAAGCAGGGAAGGAAGGAGCCCTTCTGCTCCAGTCAGCCATTTCCTCGGCAAGAAGGCGCTCCGGGCGACGCCATGGCAGCCCTAGTGGAGCTGGGGGTGCCGGAGGAAAGTGTGAGTGGCCCTCTACCCCTTCGCATTTTCTGGGGGTGGGAGGAGAAGGCTTAACACCAGGATTCCGAAGAAGAGATCACAAAATTACTGACTAATTACTTGCAGACATGCTGCTCCCCTGCCCATGCGGAGGACGAAGCATGGGTCCCATTGATTCCTTGCAGTGGGCTGTGGAAACGCTGGTTGAGGGCCTGGAAAAGCCTCTCCTGAGCCAGGACCACGATGGGTGGGGTGAAGCCAGTCTCCCTTTGCGCAGCTTCAGAGACGAATGTGCCACCCCGCAGCAGCCGAGGAGGGGACCGATTGGCCCCGGGAGGGCTTCAGCCACACTCCCCTCCCTGAGCTCCCTCCCATTCCCCCCCCAAAGGTGATGGCTGTTTGCGGTGGGGGCCTTCCAGAGGAGGAGACCCTCCAGCTTGGCTCCCTCAAAGACCTCTGCTGGGGCCTGACCGGGGGGGAGGGGTGGTGGGGAAACTGGTCAGCCAGTACCTTTTCAGCTGGTGCTGCTGTCCAGGTCTCTACTGATATGAAAGAGGTGACAACAGTCCGGCCAAGGAATCCCCACAGCGGTTGACCAAGCAGCCACCTTCGCTAGCCGGTTAAAAGCAGAGTGACCGCCACTTCCAGAAGAGCCATGGCACAAAATGTCTTTGCCTGCTTCTGGAAAGACCAATGGGGGCCTCTTCCAAGGTTTGGGCGGCCCCTGAAAAGGCCCTGTTCGCTCCTTCTGGAGAGCAGGTCTTCTCAGCATGAGATGCAAGAGCTAAGCTTAGCTTCCTTGAACAGAAGGACTTGCTTCCCAGAGATCACAACGCTCAGGCCACCCGGCCTTGGAGGTTAAAACCAGCCCTGGAAATGAGTGCTTGGCCAGGGCGATGGGCGCAAGAAGTGGGCAGATCCAATTTGCAGCAACAGGTTAGTTCAGAATCACAGTCCAGTTGAGGCCGTGGTCTCTCCTGGTCCTTGAAGCTTTGGGTAGGGAGATGGGGGGATCCACCCATTTTGCCCCAAGAATCCACACCCCACCATCTGCGTTACCAAGCGATGCATGGATTTCCTGGAACGGATCAAAACACAGTGCATGTGTGATGCCCGGCTGCAGGGAAATGAAGGGCCCATGGGGCACAATGCCAACCACCAAGAGATCCATGCCAGGAACAAGCAGGCAGTTGTGCAACTGCCCCTGCCACCAACCAGCCTCCCCACCAGATTTCTTTCCAGAAGCCCACACAATGTGGGGAAGGGGCTCTGGCAGGGCTGCGGAGGGGACATCTGCAAGACGCAGCCACTGGGGTGTGGGTGGGGGGAAGAACCAGGGCTCAGGAAGGCCGATCAGCCAGGTGGAAAGGGCCATGGACAGCTCGCTGGGGCCAGCAGAGGCAAGAACCATGGGGCTTCTGCAGAGTCGGTCGAGCTTCCTCCTCCCTGGCACCCTCCCGAGAATGGGAGCAGCGCCGGGTGAGAATCACAAGGCTGATACCTGACACTTGAATGGAGGGAGATTTACAGCTGTGTAAACATAGCATGGGTGCCTTCCCCGCGATTTGGAGCTCAATGCAGTGCTCCTTAATTAAGGCCTGTGGAACCCACCAGGCTCTCGCAGCTACCAGCGCCCACGGACATTGAGATGCCCTGCCTGCCCCCTTTTGCCTTTGCGGACAGAGGTTGGAGACAAATGCCCAGGCTGCTGCTGCTTGTTTATTTGTTGGTTTATTGAAGGAAGGCATGCATAAGGCTGCCCAACTCATAATATACGATTCTGGGGGGCGTGCATCAGTAAAACAAAAACAAAAGCAAAGACAATCCCAATCGAACAGAAGACATAACATAAAACCCAATTTAACCAGCTGATAGAGGAGGGGGAGGGGGAGGAGGAGGAGGGGGAAAACTTGGGTCCTGGAGGTCAATGGGAAAGCGGAGAAGGACCCTGGTGAGGATTCTCCATGCTGCGGTGGGCTTCGCCAGGAGGGTGCAGAGCAAGGTGGGTTGGCCTCCAGTGTGAGGAAGCAGGAAGCCTGTTCCCTGGTTTGGTGATACGGGGCACAACGAGGCCATGATCAAAGCCGGGCAGGCGCCTTCAGGGAGCAGGAGGGATGCTTTCTAGGGGCTCCCGAGAAAGGACACATAAATCAAGCCCCCAGATGTGCACAGGGTCCTTGGTGAGCACAGGTGCAATAACAGAGCAATATTGGGGAACAACCCCTCCTCCCTCCATCTGCCTCAGAATATTGGTTGATTTATGACTGTTTTCCTAAACATGCCCTGGAGTCTCCGAACTGGGCCAAACATGTGGGGAGAATGTGGGCTCAAAGCCAGCGCATCAGCGCAGGGGCACCACTTGTTCTCACTTGGTTGTCTGGAGAGGGCAGTGACTCATGGGGACACCCAAAGGGGGTCTGTTGACACAGCTGAGCTGTGGAACAAGCTGACCCATGCCTGGAAGCCAAAGATTGGCTGCTGGGGGGCTGGCGCGAGGGCTTAGGGGTCGCTGGTCCCTCCCTGGGGAAAAAGGGGCTGGGACTAGTGGGGAGGACGCTGCACTGCTGAGGCATCAGGAGACCTGCGGGGGGTGGGTTAAGAGCTGGCACCCAATGGCGCCACTTGCCCCCTGCCCCTGTGGAGGACGCTCCAGGCCCGTCCCTGTTCTCCATTAAGTGTATTCAGAGGCTCCTGGGCCTTGACAGTGCCCTAACCCCAGATCAAAGGGAGAAAAAAGTTCTTGTCAGGAGTTCCTGCCCGCCCCTGAGGATGTGTAATGGGTCTCTCCTGTACCAGCAAAGAAAAGCTCTCTCAACCCAGTCACCTATTTTCTTGTCAAAAAGCATTTGGACAAAAGCTAATCTTGAATAAAATGCCTTGCCATTTTTCAAAAGAGTTTTTTATTTGAAGTCATAAGCCTTTTTTCTTCTTTTTCATTTTGAAAGCAGAACTGGGGAATCTGGAGCTAATGCAGACCAGAGGAGTAGTGGTGGCAAGGGCTGGGGTTCAACCACTGCCCCCCTCCCCCGGGCAAGGTAGTGCCAGCTGCAGCTTCAGTTCTGGGAGGCCTCTGCCACAGCACATGGCCCTCTGAGGCAGCGCCGTCCAGGAAGCCCCTTCCCACAAGGGCCAAGAGGCTCCCCTTTGGCTGCCGTGTGAGCCCAGAGCCCCAGCCCCCCCTAGATCATGGGCCATTCTTGCTTCAGAGCCCGGGAGAGCAGCTGGTGCCCTGGCAGAGCTGTCCTTGAGACTCTGCCCCTGGAAGATGGAAGCTTGTGGGGTGCTGGACCTGGAAGTTTTCACCAGGTGGAATCTGTGGATGGAAGCCACTTAGAGTTAACACGAATGTGCACAAAGGAGCCCAGCACATCGATGGGCATTTTGGTACCAGGACAAACCTGGCTCTCAAAATAGGATCCTTTAAAACACAGCTGCAGGGAGGGTGGAGCATCGAGCTTTGTGAAAAATATACTCTGTTCCTTTGCATCTGAGGAGGACCATCTGAAGGAAACCAACTTCCCTACCAGGGAAATAAAACAACACAAATCAAAGCAGCACGTGCAAATTAGGGCATGGTTTGCATGGGTTTTCAGTTTTAATGCACCTTCCCCTGAGACTTTGCAGCATTTGCCTTTCTTTTGAAGTTCAGCCGTTGCTGTCCATCATGAAGGGCACTTTCCTGGTTTTGAGGGGGATTATCACATGCAGAGATCATTCACCTCCTCTCCTTCCTTCCACAGGTAGAGGCCCCGTCTGACTCGTCCAGGGCTGCATCCAGGGCCGCATTTGTGCTTGAGCAGCTGGACAGGCGGGTCCCCCCCCCCCGCTTTTCTTAGCTCTTTCCTTTTTCTTCTTTCTGGCCACTCCTCTCTGGAGGACCCCAAAGGTTCCTCCTTGCAGGACCTGCAGCTGGCCATCTTAGCCCTGCCCAGAGAGGAGGGGCATAAGTCCATCCCGATGACTTGCAGCCACCAAAACATAATGGATGACGCAACGGACTGACACCAACATCATCTTCCTCCACCTCCCCACAGCATGACAAAGAGATGTAGCCAATTACCCTGGACTGTTTTCATTATTCAAGCCCAGAACCCTTTGCCAGTTACAAAGAGATTGCTTCAGGATGGGGCAGCAAGACACCCCTGCAAGCAAATCAGTGGGAAGAAAATGAGGAGGGGATTCAGGTGTTAGGGGGCATATCTGGAAGTATAAAATCTGGCTTATACTCCAGGAGAAGAGTGCACCACAGATCCTAAATTATCTGAAGGATCTATATTGCCTATAGCAACCATTGCCTGATAGCTGAAAGAGCTCCGAGTTTGACCTTGCATGGATCTGATGTAAAATTGATAGACAAATGACTTCATTTGGAGCATGCAGAAATTGAGAACTTGTGGTGGCCACACTTTCCTGATGCTCCAGCCACTGGCATTGCGCTGATTCCTAGGACTTCGTAACTCCTGCGAGATTTCCCTTCCCTCGCTGGGCCTCCTGCTGGTGCCCAGCCGTGTGGTTGAAAGTTTCCTTCCAAAAGAGTTTGGTTGTTACAAGCAAGTTTTTTGCCCCATTTCTGTTTCTTGGGAAGGACTGCGCCACCTGCGGTAGCTGCGGACCCTGACAGAGATGCCTGAGACATGACTCGATCTCTCCTCCGTGGGCTGACCTAACAAAAGCCAGACTTTTCTCTGGTCCTCCCTTGTTCTTGGCTGGGCTGTCTCTGAGGACAATGGCCCACATGTGGTGTGAATGGCATGTGGGAGGGAGGGACTGAGCAGATGTGGGGGAGCTCCTGGGCAGCCCAGAGAGACTGGATATCTGCCTCAGATGTCTGGGTGGTGAACTCAGAAAGGAGGACAGGTTTTCAGGAGTCCTGGACTCTGGGCATCCTGCCACAATAGGAGGTCATGGTCCCCTAGGCAGGAACAGACTGGCTCTGAAAGTGGGAGAATCTTCTACCTTCCAGAACTGAGTAAAGAAAGACAAAGCAAGGATTGTCTCTCAAGGTTTCAAAGCCACCTTGCTTTGGAAAAGAGATTGTCCAGCCTTTTCTGATAATCACCTTCTCTTCTGGCGTCCTCTGCATGATGCACTGTGGATACAGGTTTATCCTTAGAGATGCCATCTTCAACTTGCCCTTGAATCCCATCCTATTTGGGATCTGGCTGCAGCAGACAGTTGGTCAGTGCCCAGATTGGCATGTGTTTATGGAATCTGCTCTTCATTATGCTCAGTGGGGTACCTGGCACAATGCTGCATTGCTTCTTCAAGGAAAGAAGGGATAAAAGAGTAGACTCAGTCAGAAAACTGAGTCAGGAAACCAGCCTGAGATCCAATTTTGGTTTCAAAGTGAAATCACTTGGATGGATTGAAAAGAGTTTATTTCAAAACTCCAAGAGACTGGTGGTTCCACATCTTAATGGCACCTTAGTGTCTGCTGCTTCAGGTGAAAGCTGGTGCTTTTCTAACAGCCCCCTGGACACTTGCAAAGCCCACTCTGTGCCTCTTCCCGGACCCTGAGACAAGACTGTCAGGCCCTTCAGCCATGCCTACACATGGAAAACATGGCTGCTTCCAATATACTTCTTTATGGTCCATCATTTCCTGAAGAGCCTTCCCTTTTTGGCGCAAAAGAGAATAGATTAAGCTACACATGCAAGTAGCGAAAGAGCCGAAGTGGTGGCCATCCAAGTAATGGGTGGCTTTAAGGAAGGGTCTGCAGCGATCCCGGCCCAGGGCACAAGGGAGCCACTGTAAAGAGCAGGCCCTGAAGGCTCTCCAGCAGGGAGAGAAAGTCAGGGCCATGTATGGAGGGAGGTCCCCGGCTGTGCCCAGAGAGGAAGCAGCCCAGCGAACGCAGCCACGGAGCAAGGCCAGTCTGTGGCAGACGTGGCCAGTGGAAGTGACTGGGGAGGCCCCTGGGCTGGAAGCTTCCAGGAGGATGTGACTTGGTGGGCCAGCAGAACAGAGGGCAGAAGCAAGAGCTGCAGCTCTGGCAAAAACATGGTTACGGAGCAACCCAAGAAATCACCCACACAAAGCGTTTGGCATTTAGACTGAAGTCTTATTGAAACCTTCAGATTTACCCCCCTCCCTAAAGCCTCCGCCCGTCTGTTTCTGTCACTCCCCCCTCCTTGGACTTTCAGTCCTGCCACATGGCTGAACAGAAACCTCCTCCCCGGTGGGTCTTATTGTCGCATTAGAGAAAACCGGCCCAAATGAAGGGCCGAATGCACTCTGGGTGTCATCCTCCCGCTCATGGAGACTCCCGGCGAAGCTCTTCTGTGGCTGGCCCGAAGGAAGGCTGGGCAAAGCTGGACGCCTCTGAGGCTTTCCCTGCGAAGGCACTGCATGGCTCTCCCGCTGCTCTCTCCCTCCCCCCCTCCCTCCCCCCAGATGGAACGACGAGCGGGAACGCAGAGCAGCGGGAACGCAGAGCAGCTGGCCTGAGCAAGGCCGCCTCCTGTCCCCAGAAGTCCCACCAGCCTGACGTAATGGGGCCCGGGGCGGCCAAAGCCCGCCCGTAGCCATCGGCACAATTCTGGCAGGCAGCACTGGCTCTTCCGGCCTTTGCATCTGTTTCCCTCCGTGGTTTGTCAAATGCTTATTAGCCATCACTTCTGTGTCGCCAATTGATGCGGCTTCCACCTCTCTCCCTGCACAAGGCGACTGCGGATGGACGAGCCAAAGATCAGGCGAGCCCCCTCATCCCGAGCCCCTGCCAGTTAACTGGCCTGCAGTTTCCCTGGGAAGACCACCCAGTCTCCCTGGTGCGCTTCCCTCCCTAGATGTGGCCGGCCAGGAGGTGCCGAGAACACTGGAGCCTTTGACTCCCCAACTGCGGCCTGAGCACTAGCCGCGCCGCCAAGGGGGCTCGAGAGAAAGAGGCAGGTTTGCATCCAGCTGTGTCAATGTTTTTGGTTTTGCTGGCTGAGGCCCTGGTTTTGAGCCCCGGCCAAGACAAGCTGCACTCGCGTTGTTTTTGGCTTTGCCTCCCAGCTGAGGAATGTCAGCATCACTTTCAAAATATGATGGTTTGTAATTTGGACCGCAGGATGGAAACGGAGCCGCTGGGGCACTTGCTCTCATTTCACAGCTAGCCCCTCGCTCTTCCCCAGCCTCTCAGGCGGGGCAGGGGGGGGGTGATGGTGGCTCCCACAGCAGGCCAACGCAGCGCTGCTACCCTCTGCTTGTCCTTAAGCCACCCACACCCTTCCTGAGCTTCTCAGTACCAACCGCCCAGGCCAGGGTGAGGCAGGGACCCTTGTGTTCCTGGCCCAGCCGGGGCCTTCGGAGGGAGCCAGGACTTCCCGATGTTCTGGACGAAGACCTTTGCTGGCCTGGGATTGTGTGGAGTGAGTGACCTGACGTTTGCTCAGCAGGGTCCTTTTGAGGTCTGGCGATCTCACTGCAGTAAGTGCCCCTCCCTGCTGATGGGCATGCCTAGAATCAGCATCTGAAGTCCAGATGTTCTGCCAGTGGTGTTTTTGTATGCGGGGAAAGGAGGGCTGATCAACTGCCACTTGGCAGGTACAACACCTGTGTCCTATAGCTCACTACGCCATAGTGTGGTCTGCTTGCGTGCCCATTGTGGGTTTAAACCACAGGGACCCAAGAGCATCAACCATCCCACCGATGAGTCTGTGGAAATCCAACATGTCGCAGTCAGCTGAGTTATGGGAGTCTGCGAGTCTGAGCTGCTTCCCCCCATTGTCCTTCATGCTCCACTGAACTAGCCAATCCTTTGGATGAGAATGGCCAAGAGTTGGGAAGGGACTACCCTTCTTGAATCTGGTCCAGGAATCCACCACTCCTCCTATTCGCAGCACCCACAGGCAAGCAAAGTCTGGACCCAGAACTCTGGAGATCCTCTGGCAGAATGCAAAGACCGGCAATAAATTTGCAAGAAGGAGGCTGTGCAAACTTCTCCATCCCATATTTCTTACAATCCTGTAATCTCCATTTCCTTGTCTTCCTTGGCAAAATTCGCAGAGTTTGTGCACTGTAGGTGCATGTCTGTTACTGAAACCCCCATTCATGCTTCAGCACAGGTAGAAACAAATTTAAAGTTAAAAATGGAAACAAGGGAGTCAGGTTCAAATGTTGTGGTAATTATTTACTACTCAAAAATAGTTGTGAAAGATCAGTTTGACAATAATTAGAATGGAAGAAGTGAATCCACAGATAAAACAGCAAATGGCCCAAACCTCTGGCTGCTCTTGATGAAGCAGAAAGAATCACCAGGGACTAGAATTAAGGAAGAAACCTGCAAGGGAGGCGAACAGGGTGGAGAGAAAGTGTCAGGAGCAGGTCTGCTTCCTGGGCTGGCTTCCAGGGACACGCTCTCTGACAGCAGGGATTGAACCCATTCCCTCCAGGCCAGAGAGAAAGAGCAGCTCCCATCGGAGATGGGAAGTAGGGGTGGGTGGGTGTGCCTGGGCCAAACATTACAGGGCCTTTAGGACACTTTAACTAGATCCCATGAGCAGAAAGGGCTAAGCCTTGCTCACTGGCTCCACGGCGGTCTTCGTCCTTTCGGGAGGTTAGCAAGATCCAGCCCCCTCTTGCTGGCTGATGATTCAACACAGAAGGGCCTGATCTTCCCACTTGCCATGCTGGGATGCAGCACCAAATATGTCCCACTGAGCAAGCTCTGCTTGTGCGATGCAAGGGGAAGATGTGAGAAACAGGCACCTTCCACAAATAAAGATGGGTGGGCATGAGGGAATGCCAGAGAGCCAAGAACTGGGTAACAGCTGTCTTCTGAAGAAGGTGGAGTCCTTCCTTGCAGTCTCTGCTAGGAAAAGAATCCAGGAACGGGAAGGAATTCCAGACTTTCTGGGATCAGATGAGGCAGTGGTTACAACCAACTCACTCTCAAACGTAGGAAGGACAGTTTGGTGCAAAGGATCTTCATGGTGAGGCTGGAGCTGAAAGAGGGTCTGCAGCAACCCTCAGCAGGAGATCCCACTTTTGATTTCCAGCACTTTTAGTTGGCAGGACCTTCAGATGGCCAGTTGTAAGAGCCTTGAGGCTGGATCGGGCCCGGGGCCCATCTTGTTAAACATTCCAAGCTCGCAAGCCTGGTTGGGAGGCTGGTGAACCTGTCCCAGCATTGCTCCTTGAGACCACCATTTAAGGAATGTCTCCTGAAAGTCCAGAGGAAGTATGTAGAAGTGACCAGAAGAAGCCCTGGAGATGCTGGAGACGCTGGCGTGGAGGAGCCAAAGGGAATATCTCTTCCAATGGTGCACAAAGTGCCATGTACCACAAAAAGTGGGCAGAACAGGCCACCCGAAGGCTGCTGACTGCACTGCCCTAACAACGCCATGGAGGAAGGAGGATGATTTCAGTAAATGGGCTAAAGAATCCAGATGATGCTTGCTACTCAGGGGAGACAAAATCGGAGGGGCAGCTGCAGGAAAAGGAGTAGAGAGAGTACGGGGGATGGTAAAATCAGTTCAGAATAACCTCAGTCCAGCAAGTTGGTATTTCCACCATTCTGCTCTTGTAGCAGCTTCGCCATACACTGCACCTGGTGCCACCATCCCCTCTGGCCTTGCACAGTGCCCCCTACAGGTTCCTAGATGCACCTCATTCCCCAGTGGATGGATTAAATTCTCTTCCCAGCACCCGGCAGGCCCACGTTGTCTGCGAGAGGAGCTGCAAAACCTTGGCCTTGGCTTTCCCTCCAACGCATGTGACTGCATTTTCCCAGGATGCCCCCCCAGCCCCCATCTTGCACAGAGAGTGCGAGAGCGGAGGGAGCCCGTGAGCCGAGCCAGGCAAAGCAATTGCATGACATGCTCCATCATGTAGGACAAATCAGGCGCTCCCACCATAAATCTACAACCAAATCACTCTGTTGGCAGATAAGGATCTCATGCTGGGAAAAGCTGAAAGAGGAAATAATCAGGCCGCACGAGACGCTGATCGCAATGGTTCCAGGCGGCTCTGCTCTCAGCAGAGGGCAGGCAGGGGGCGCGTGCAGGGCCAGTGCCATTGGAAGGCTGAAGAAGTGCAGCTCTGGCTTGATCCTTGCCCTGGACTCGGTGGGCAAAGGGCCCTTCCAGCCTGGGCATCTACGGCCCAGCCGGTGCAGGCAAACAGAACACAAACGGCCCAAACATTCCCCCCCCCCCGCCACCCAGACAGCCTGCGTGGGCTTGTCCTGTCCTAGTTCCTCCCTCCCTTTTCCTGACAGCCCCCTGGGAGGCTGCTGGTAACCCTTGACTTCCAGGGGGAAGGAGGGGTGCCTGCATGTGCAGGAATAAGACTCTCACCCCAAAGCACCTTGAGACCCAAGCTTTTGACCATTTCTGAGAAAAAACTATCTTCCTCCATCAAACCACTCCCCTTCCTTATATGGGGACAGATTTTTACCCAGTCATTGGATCCACTGCTTCTTATCCAGTTTAGGGGGAAGGACAGAGGTTCCCTTCCCATTGTTCCCCTGATCCCCTTGATCCACAATCCAGGAAAAATGGTCTCTGGATTCTGCACCACATGGTTATTGTGTGGAAAGGAGGCAGGCACCCCCCCACCCCCGCCACAACAGACCTGGCTTTCTCCAAACTGATCATTATCCACACAACAGTTATTCATCCCTTAACAGATAATCATCTCAGATCCTAACAGCAGTCCTACTATTGCTATTAATATTGCAAGTCAGACTGATGCCAGTTTTCATGTGGGGCAAAATCTACCTGGCTCATCTGGGGAAATGCAAGCCAATCTCAGGGTCCCCTAGATAGGGTACATGCTGGAAACACCATGTGTGTAAGGAAGCCCCGAAACAGAGCTGCCTCTCCCTTACCCCATGGCTGGTGCTGATTCCCTCCAATGTGGGCCCCTGAAATAATTGCTCTGCTCACCTCAGTACATGTCTCATAGGGACCCGCGGGAAGCCCTTGCAAACAGCTTCCTGGCTGCCTTGGCAGCCCCACTGGCGCCCATTATTCCTTCCCGCCTGCTCTAAAGCTGAGGTACCCGGCAGCCCGAATTTGTGGCCTTACTCTCCCTCCTGCCATTCTCTTTCCCCAGCTGCCCTCTTTCAGGTTTCCCTTCAGCAGAAACAGCTGAAGACCAGTATGCTAATAAAGCTACAGAGGTTTCTGTGCAGTTTGAGGCTTCAGTAACACACAGCATGGCCTGAATGCAAGCATTTCTTCACACTGCATGTTCATACTGGTTCCGTATGGGGCCACAGATTCCCTCAGCGCATCCCCGGAACTGCAGTTGGGCAGACAGGCTGCGAACCGTGTTGGAGCAGCCTAGTTAGCTCCCTGCCTCATTGCGCTGCAGCTGCAGGTGTGGCATGTCCTGCCCAAAGGCTGGTGAAGTCCTGGGACCTCTTTCAGAGAGAAGGGAGGTATTGGAAGTGAGCCCCTCTGAACCCTGGAGGGGGGGGGGCAGAGGAAGAGCCTGGCTTTGCCTGGGGGTGTCTTTTCTGCTGAAGATGCATTTCTTGATAGCACATAAGCAGTCCAAAGATTAACATCCTCTTCTCAAATTTAAAGCAATCTAGTTTAAATTCCTCTTTAAAACCTCTGAGAAAATACATGGAAGGATTTTCTTTGTAAAACGCTTTTTTCCTCTGGGGTGTTATGCCCTGCTGTGGGATCCCCACACAAATGTGTGGCACAGAGGCTCAAGGTTTTGGAATTGGCAGAGCAGTGAAAGAACTCTGATCTTGGACGCTGTGCAACTCTGCCACCTGCCCGTGACTGTGGACTGGTTATTTCTTCAGTGGGGCAGCATTTGGCTTCCCCCTTTGCAATTCTACACTTTCTGATATATTAAGGGGAATTGTATTAAGTGGGGGCGGGGGATGGGAACCACCATGAATTCTGAGCATGTGCAGTGTAGTCTTTAAGCTTGATGAAATCATCCCTACTGTTGGACCCAAAGGGAGCTGGTTTCTCCTGTTCTGAGGTTAAGAATGTCACCTTGAGAAGAAGCCCCCGTTTGCTGCAGAAAAGGGTAACACAGAGTTCTAAGGACAAATAAGTACATATCTGTAGTCCAGCCTTCACTGTTCAGATCACGATTGAAGGGTTTTTTGAAGAAGGAAGCCCAGGGGACACGCAGAACTGGCGCGCTCTAGACAGGGACTGGCAGCCCCTGTGTTCTCAGGCCTGGATCTTGGCCCCAAGGTTTACTCCTTGCCGTACCGCTTGGGGTAGCATTTTGGGTACTGTTATGTGAGTGTGTTAGCAGATCACATCGATTCCGGGGAGTGTGGCTACCTGTTAACCAGGGTCCCTGATGTGGGAGGTGGGCACAAATTGCTAGGTGTGTTCTTGGAGGACATGGGAGCTGCCCAGCAAGATGCCTATCAACCAGCACAACTGCCGGGCCCAGCACTCTCCCTTCCTGCCCGCCCCCCTGCCTGCCGCTGATCTGGGTGCCAAAACCTGAAGCTGAAGAGAGGAAAACTGCCTTTGTGGGGTGGGGGAGAAGGAGCGACGCCTTTGCCAGAAAGCCTGTGAGTGCATTTGCATACTCCTAGCTTAATTCTCTGAGGGTATGCAAATATATGCAAACAGCAATCCAGGGAGAGTCAGAAATAGCAGAGAACATTAAAATCGCCCTGCCTGAATATTGTTTTATGCAAACGACGTACGTGCACGGTGTGTCATTTATTTAAATAGCAGCAATGTCAGCAGGCTGGTTATTTACCCTTCCAACAATCTTAGGAGGCACTGAAGACTTGTCTGAAATAGGTGCTGGGAATGCGGAACACGAGGGGCCTGAAATGCTCAGGAAGGGAGGGAGGGAGGGAGGGAGGGAGAGGCTGGGTGGGAAAGGGATGGGCAGGCGCACACACCCTCCCAGCGGTGGAGCTGTGTGTATTTACACGCAGAGGCTACTTTTGCGATATAAATCACCAATAAGGAAGCAGAGAAATAAAACGCTCCAGAAAAGGCATTACATTAATCACTAGAGTAATTATGGTAGTAAACCTTTCTATGATCCAAGATCAACCAAATCCCAGGAAGAAAATGTCCATACAAACACTTTGCTCATATGCATATTATCCCAATATCTCGGAACAAGAAATAAACAAGCCTCGTATGGCATTATGAGCGAGTCACTCACAGAGGTTGGTTTTAAGCCCAGGGAGTCAGTAAGAGCAGGGCAGCTGAGCGGGTGGGAACTGGCCAGTCCTGACCCTGCCTCCCCAGCACCATCCACGCCCCACCTCCCCTGTGATGGAGCGGATGCCTTTTATGCTGCTCTCCAGATTTCGCTCAGCCAGTTGCCCCTTGGCGAGGGCTCAGCTCTCTTCCATCGCCAAGTGCTGCCCATGCTTTCTTGTTACATTTTAATGTAGCGCATTGTGGCTATTCTGCAGTAAAAAGTAAGGACCGCAAATCACTTTCCGTAAAATGGTGTACAGATAGCAACACCTTAAGGAAGTTGAGCTGGGTTGGATTCTGAAGCCCTTTTCCCTCAGCATCCCTCCTCCTCCTCCGCTGCCGCCGCTGCCACCTTTGCCATCCATTTCAGGCTGAGGGGAGATGACTTGAGGCACGGAGGGTCAGTGTTGGCGCCAGGGCGCCAGGGGCCCGAAGGCCCTGCTCCCGTGTGGCACATCTGATGGTCTCTGACGGTCTGGGTGGCTGCAAACAGCACAGGGTGATGCTGCATCCTGCAATTCCCTTCTGGGCTTGAAGGGGCAAAGGCTGAGGACCTGTGGACCAGGGGAACTGCATCGTTCTTGCTTCAGATCCTGCCGCCCCAACTACGTGTTGGCTTCTTCCGCGCTTCTCTACCATGGAGTGCCCACAGCTCTGGCGCTTATTGGGGAGGTTTTCTGGACAGGTCCAATGGGGGGCTCAGGCCACTGGGTGCCAGTGAGGATGGAGGCAGCAGGATGCTCCCCCCCATGAAGGCGCAGGGAGGATCTGCAGGGCACAGAGTGAGCTGGCTCGCCAAGCATGCAGGCAAGCAGCGGGCTCCTCACCGCCTTCCAGGGTGCACACGCAACATCGGGGCACGGGAGACCGCAGCCGGCGGTCCTGGCCCATTTCCGCGGCCATCGGCGCTTCACCCCTCCCCCCGGTGGAGCCCGGCAGCCCAGGGCCTGAGCGACTCCTCGGCTGTCCTAGGGTTTTCTGTGCGGAGGTCGCCGAACGGGGCGGGGAGGTGGGACCGCGCAGGGCAGGCGGGGGAAGGAACCAAACGAGATCCCTCCCGGGGCAAAAGCAGACGGTCCGACGAAAGGACAGCTTGGAGCAGGAATGGGCTCGCGGGGGGGCGGACTTTTTGTCCCCGCAGGAAGCTTTCCAAGGAACCCTTCGTGCCACAGAAGGAGCAGCAGCTTTTGTTCCACGGAGCGGCTCGTCTGCACCAGTGTCAACCCAACCTCCCCCCCCAGCCCCGCTCCGCCCCCTGTCCTTCGTGCTGGACCCAGGTCTCTCTGTCCCCCTGGGAGGCTGGTCAGAGAAGGGACTCTGCAGTGGCTGGCGGGGGGGGAGGCAGCGCGCCCCAGTCGCCCCCGCCCGCACCGTTTCCAGAGCAGGCAGGGCAGCTGGAAGAGCCATTCACGAGGAAGGGCGAAGGGCAGCAGTGCGCAAGGCGGCGGAGGGGTCTCCTGGGCGCGCGCCAGGTGGCATCTGCCGCAGGCCGTCCGGGGAGGCCTTTTTCTAGGTCCCGGAGCCAGCCAGGATGGCCGCAGAAGCCCGGCGGTCCAAAGTGTGGGGAGGAGGAGAAAGACCGACGAGGCCTCCTCCTTCCCCACCCCCTCAGGAGTTCAGCGCCTCTTTCTCTTCCGAGGGGCCCCCCTGTGTCTGAAAGGCTGCAGGGGGTGGGGGCAGGGCCTGTCCGCTTTTTTCCAGCCTTTGTGCCTGAATAGACAAAGGCCCTGGCTGGGGAGCCTTCTGGATTTCATTTGCACTCCATGCCCACCTCACAGAGCGAAATGCCGGGGCTCCTGCCCCCCCCCCCCACTTAATTTCTTGCGGGCTTAGGTGGCCTCTCCAGCCCGTGCTGGAACAGAAACTCAAGAAGGTGCATGTGGTGGAGTGTCAAGGTGTGGGCAACTCTGGACCACTGTCCGGGCGGCTGGGTGTCTTGTTGGCTTCCACCCCCGTTTAACCGTTGGTTACTTGAGCCACTGGCTGGTGGCTTGGCTCTCAGCCCCTTCTTTGTTCCAGCACTCTGGGGTTACTGGGAGAAAGCAGGCCATCTCCTCCTCCTCAGACACAGCTGCTCCAAGACAATTATTGTTGTCATTAGTGTAAATTGGGAGACGTATTCCTAGGTCTGACTTAAGCATGCCAGTAGCTTGCTACAAAGAAAAAGCAAACAAAACTTTCTGCAGCATTCCTTGCTTTGCCTTTTCAAGATCCTGCTGACATTTCAGCTCAGTTTCACGACATACTGTATTCAGCTGGAATGTTCTCTGGACCCCTGCAAACCCTGTGGCAAGCATTTGGAATTCCTCTGGATCATGTGAGGGCAAAGAGGAGGCAGATGTCCCAAGGTGGCAGTTCCCCAGGCCAGGCCAGATGTTTTGCAGGGCACGAATAGGCCCCAAAGTGCTCAGGATCAACTTTTGCCCCATGGGGTGTGGGGAAGACTCTTCTGGTAGCTGCACAATGCAGCCCTCCAAAATGGGTTGACTCATTCCAAAGCTTCCAGATGTACCAGAGGTGGGCCAGTTGAGCTGCCAGCTAGGGGCCCTCTGCTTTGCCGAGTGGCCGGGAGTGGGGGGGGGGGCTCTGTCAGTCATGCGGAGGTGTAAGAGGCAGAGCCCAAGGCTGGGAGGCCGGGGGGGGGGGGCTTCAGTGGGGGAATGCTGGGGCCTTTGTTCCGCCTTGGGCTCCAGGCATCATATCTGCTTTGAGTGGCAGCTGCAGAATGGCGGTCTCAACTCAAGGACAAAATTTACAGCCGTAAATTCTTCTTTCTTCGGGGTGGTTAATTATCTTAATCACTTTTATTATCTTTTATCTTTTAAGATCCTAAATTGCTTATTTCTACTTGTATAGCCAAAGGGGGTTGCATTTATTTTCTTATTGGTGCAAAGACAGCAACGCACACATTTATGTGGGACACATGAATAGAACTTTGATTTATGACAGGCCTCCTCCTCAGGATTTTAATTGTGATAAAGAGAGAGAGCAGAAACAAACTTTGGTGAAAGATAGATCCAAGGGGCGGCAAGCAGCATTCTCTTACTTACCCTGCCCGAGACCTGAGCCCAAACAGAAAAGAGAGAGAGAGGGGAAAAAGGCCATCGGTATGTATTTGGGAATTTAACACCTTCACCAGCTACTGTCTCAGGAATATTTTAAGTTAAATGGGGGTCGTGCCAATATCACTGTGTGGTGCGGCTTCGTTATTTGACCAGCTGGCCTGCCGCAGATGAAGCATTTTGCTCTCCACACTTTTCTGTTCCAAGGCGAGCGCAGAGGGCTGAGAGCCAGCGAGCGTCTGAGCGGTGTGGACGGCCTCCGAGTGCCCGGCGTTCTGAGTGCCAGTCCAGGCCCCAAACAGGGACTATAGGATTTGTTTTTCTCCTGCCAACATGGAGCAGGAATTGGGCCCTGGGGGTGGGGTGGGGGCTTGAGCCTTGCTTTTTCTAAATAACCTCCCCTGCGGAGGAAGGCCATGGCCTCCTCGGGATCCATCTTGCCCTCCCTTTCTCAACTGGGCTGTTTTTCTTTCCCGCCTTATCCCTCCCCCCTTTGTTTCATTTGGAAGTGGGGGGGGGTGCTCAACCCCAGAAAGCAGAAGTCCCGAGGCCAGGTGTGGGAGGGGGGGACATAAGGAAAGCCATGAGCTGACCTCCTTGAATTCCTCCAGAGGAACCTCCTGAAGACGGCCCCCATCTTCTTCTGCCTCCCCCAGTGGAGCTGCTTTCCCCTCAGCTGCTCAACAAGGCCACACTTCCCTGGGGTGATGGGGAGGGGGAATGGACCCCTCCACCCCATGACCCCATGGGAGGATTGTTTGAAAGGTTCCATGTTGGTCCTCTTGTTGTGAGAATCTTGCATCAAGAGGTCTTGCAGCAAGGGGGGGGGGAGGGAGGGGGAAGGAGGTCTGCTTATTCAAACTGGGGATGGGGGAAGCTACTGCTGCATCCCTCCTTGCCTCCCTCCATCCCTCCTCAAGCCAACTGAGCTGCAACATCCTGTTGAGTTCACTTGCCCCTTGCCTTCCCTTTTCCCTCCGAGCAAAAGGCCTGGTGCCCAGTCTCCCTCCTGCAATCGGATCCTTGCAACCCTCACCCAGAGAGCCTCCCAGGTGTGAGGGGGGCATCATATAGAGGCTTGATCTCAGGTCTCCCCACCCTGGTCTAAGCTCAGGTCAAGATACCAAAAGTTAGCACTCCCTGACCCCCCCCCCCCATGCTCAGCCCATGGTGGATGCTCAAGAACACACTTTTCCCAACACACTGCACAAGTGATTCTTTTCAAACACATCCAGCAGAGCTGGTTAATTATGCCCAACGTCCTTTGGAAGCTGCACTCCAGTTCCCATGCCACCTTCGAACCTCCCCGGCCACGGAGGAACCGGGCTCCTTTCGCTGCTGGGCTTTAACCTGAACTTCTGCTTTGGGCTTCTGTGTGGAGCCTTTTCCCTCCCTTTTCCAAAAAGGCCCACCTCTTGCTCTGGCCAAGCAGCCCACCACCTGCAGAGATGCTGCCCAAGAGGAGGCTGCCACAAAGGGGGTGGATTGAGGGCCCCGGGCCCCAGCAGAAACAACCAGACCAGCTGCTCATCCCTTCATGTAAGCGAGCTGCTGTGCAGGCACTCAACCCCGTGTGCCCCTCTGCTCGATGAGACCACCCTGCATCCACCTCTGGCAGTCTGTGTCCATGTTACAAGCCTCGGTCTTCATTTTGGAAAGGAGCAAGAGGAGGGGGCAGCCAAGGAGGACGGGCTGGGCTTCAAGGGCCCAACAAATGTTAAGAAGGCTCGTAATTAGCAGCCGCCCCCTCCTCTTCCTCAGCTCCTGGTCTCCCTGCATAAGCATTCTGCACACAGCACTTCCAGACACTTTTTAATAGAATCGCTTAAAACAATTAATTACCAGAGTTTCCATTCAAGCTGCAGTGGAGAAGATATGCCGGCAATAAAAAGCATTTATTCCTTGGTTTCTGGAGGCCTGTTTGTTATTAACATGTAAATTAAATCATCACAGATGTTCCATTTTTAATCTGGGGATGTGAAGTGCCGGGCCAACGGCAGCCCAAAGCCGCCAGATTCCATTACAGGCTCTTTCATTAGGAACTGGAGGCTTGATTGGAGATCATTTTTCTTTGATGCATTTTTTAAACCAATTATCAGGATAATTTGCTCATTTCCCCCCAATTTGTTTGGCCCATGCCAGTTATTTGTGACTCTTCTGGCCCATTGTTGGCTGCTTTGGGTCCCTTCTTCAAAATGCCAAGTCTGGGAGGGGGCAGGGGCTCCTGGCTCTTCCCTCAGTCCCACCTCCAGAGTTTGCTTTGGGGGAGCTCCCCCCCCCCGCCATGGGATGCAGGAGCATCACAGCCTCAAAGGCAGCCCTTCTACCCCGCCCCACCCTGCCCTGCCCTCCCCTCCCCTCTGGGACAGGGGCTTTTGGCAAGCAGGTGGCCTTCTCTTGCCAGCCAGTTGGGCTTCTGCAGTTTGCCCACCAGCGTGATGCTCTTCTCTGTAGCCCACAGAGATGGACACCCTGACTGAGCCATAGGAAAAACCTGCAGGATGGACCTCCTGAGCAGGAACTGCCTGGGACAGCACCGTTCAGCTCCTGAAAACTCTCCATGTTGGGGAAGAAGCACATGCCATGGCTCGTTTCCGCTGCTATGGAAAGTGGAGCTTTACTTTCAGATGTGCAGAGGTCAACCTTTTGCAACCTTCTGCCTGGCTTTTGACTCTCCACTTGCTGAGGGAATTGGAGTGAATGGGGAACCTGGCTCTAACAGTCCAGCCAGGAGCAAGGGAACCTCTTGCCCTCAGACAAGAGAGCTCTGCAGCCCGGGAGAGTCCAAGGCTCACCGGACAAGTGCAAAACGGGCATCCCTTGGATCCTTTGCTTTCAGTTGTCGATGCATGTGTACGTGCCAGCCCTCATGCTTTCATGGCGGGGGGTGGGGGGGAACAGACATCCTTCAAAAGTGTCCCGGAAGCACCTAAGCAGGGTGCAAAAACTACCATGGTTGGCAATTTGTGGGTCGTGGTTTCTTACGTATTGAGGAGTGTTGGTTTAAGGCACTGATAGGTGGGGGTTCTTTTCTAGATGTTGGTTTTTGTTTTTTTTATATCACTGTTGCTGTAAGCTACCCAAAGTAATGGCACATAAGATGGGTGGCCGTATAAGTCAAACAAACAAACAAACAAACAAACAAACAGTTCTGAGTCTAGAGCCTCCAAGGGGAGGTGGAAAGCATGGGGTGCCATTTCTTTTTGTTTCAGGTCAAGGTCCTGATCCTTTTAACTGCCAGGCTGAGGAGCTAAATATGGGGCAGCAGGTCCCCCCCCACACACACACTTCCAGCCTGGTTCCTCTCCTCTCCCCTGCCGCCCCTCAGAGGCTTTCTTCCTCCTCTGTTGCCAGCTGGCCTGGAGTTGAGTGGTGCCCAGGAGAGAAGAGGCTGCCTGGAGCCCCGGTCAAGAGCTCCCGGAAAGCGATCCCAGTCTGCCTTCCGAACCATCTGGCTTGCTGGCTTGGTGCAAACCTTAGACCCACGCAAAGCCGATCAATTTCCCCGTGACAGTTCCTCCACTGCCGTCACTGTGGAGACGAAAGCATTGCCGTTATAAAGCTGGGTAAGGCAGCAAGGCATGCTGTGGGGCTGACCTTTCTGGGGCACTGCTGGAGCAGAGGGAGGAAGCGGGGCACCGTCTGTCTCTCTAGCACAGGGCCGAGAGTCATGCCACCTTGTGGGAGGCCAAAGCTTGGTGAGGCCCAAACAGCTGAAGGGTTAACCCACCCACCCCGCTGCCCCTAAAAAAGACAGCCTTGGCCTGGGTGAAGTAGCAGATGTTCATGCCCTTGGATGCAGATGGCCTTGTGAAGATGGTTGTCCCTGGGTGCGGAGACCATTCTGGAGAGTGACAGATCAAGGCATCTTCCACGGCACCACTTTCCTTCAGCGGTATCTGTTACTCCCATGCTTTTCCTCGAAGTGTGCTCGCAAGTTTTGCAGGCTTTCTCGAGGCTGTGGGTCAAGGGAGGGGTTTTCTTTTTCCTTGAGACAAACAGCCCAGCTTCCTTCCACCGATTGATCTCTTCAACAGCTGTTTTTACATGACCCCCCAACCCTCCTCTGAAGGCAGGAAGTACCCAGCTGCCTGGCCACCCCCTCCTGCTTTCCCTCCGCTGCAGAGTCCAGGCTGGGCCAAGGCGCCACGCAGCTGGGCCTCCTGGAATGGCTGCCTGCCGGAAGGCTCAGCAGACTGGCCTGCCGGCCCTAGTGAGTGAAGGCTGCTTCTCTCCCCCTGCACTTGCCAGGCAGGGGCAGGCAGAGGGTCGCCTTGGGAGGAAGACTCCCTCCAGCTGGTGGAGCTCCCATAACGGCTTGGCAGGTTCGTGCGTATTTACTGGGCCGCTTGGATACTGAGCAGCAGGCAGGGAAGATAAAAAAGGCTCCCATCTGCATCTCCCATGGACAGCAATAAACTGCCTTTGAGCAAAAGTAGGGGAAATAAGTGTTGCCTCCTTGTCCTCTGCAAACTTGGGGGAGTAGTGGGGGAAACCTGCAGGTGACTGTCTGGGCAGGGTGAGAAGCCACTGGAAGGGAGCCAGTTGGTGCAAAGATGTCTGGAGCAGGTGGCTGGCCGGTCTCCTCTGGTTGGACCTTCCGGGACTCTGGGGGGACTTCCCGCTTAGACCACTCAGTCACCCACAGAGAGGCAAACATCCCCCTTCTCTCGCAGAAGAAGAAAGAGGAAGCTGCCTTGCTCACATCTGACCAGCGGCTGGCCTAGCCTTGCTGGCTTCAGCAGCGACTTTGGGGCTGTCTTCTGGCTCTGGCCCAGAGCTGTGGGCACGTGATCTCCCTGCTGAGCATTTTTAAGAACCCCCTTTGGGGAAGCTTTGCTTTTATCTTGGTGCTTCGACTGCAGCAAGGTGGAATTGTGTCCTGCCTCACTGCGGGGGAGGGGGGTTTCATTTTAACAGGCCTGCCCTTTGCACTGAGCGGGTGCTGCAGTTTCTAAAACCACACTGTGGTCCCTACTCTGTTCACTGTTGACAGCAGGCTCTCCCTTCCAATGCTTTCACTCTCCAAGAGGGCACAGAAACAGTCAATTAACCACCTCTGTGTAAATACTGAAGATCTCCGCAAGAGAAGACTGTCTCCTGGGGAGGGAGCATCCTTCTGGTGCCATTTAAGAGCCAAGCTGGCCCCAGGGCAGCCTCCTGCCCACAACTGGCCCCCAAGTTTGCTCCCTCCCTGGCTGCTCTATTATCTTGCATTTGCAGGGCTCCCCCTCCAACCCCAAGCTGGAGCTGCAAAGTCAGTCTGAGCACTTGGGGTGAAGTTGGTACATTATGCTGAGTGTTCTGTTCGGCAAAGCCGAAAAAGAAGGGAGAAAAAAGAGGATTAAATGGGAATGTTACCTTTACTCTTGTCAAATCCCTAGTAGAAACATTGGTTAATGCTCTTAAAAAAGGCCCATTACTGGAGGGCAGCGAGTCAAAGAGCCCAGCTGCCCTCGTGCTCAGTTATCTCGTTCCTGGATAATGGAATGACCCCTTGCCTGCCCGGTGCTGCCACGCTATAATAGCGAGAGCCCAGTGAATATAGCAGTTATTTTTGGAATCCAATTGAAACCGCACTGGAGTTGCTGTGACAGGGGAAGGATTGAACAACACGCAGTCTTCCAGAGGAAGACAGGGGGAAAAATTGAATTTGGGCGAGGCAGCACCGGTGGTGAACCATGGAGAAACGAGGCTATGGCTGGCTGGGGTGCAGGGGGCAGTTCAGAGGGACAGGGAGGCAGCCAGGGCTCCGGAGCCCAAGCAGAGATGAGCCTGGCTGCCTGCATGCCATGCAAGGTTAATTGCTGAACCCCGCAAGGGCTGGAGCACAGTCCCCCCTCCCCCAATGTGGCATTTGCAGCCTCTTTTGCCTCTGCTCTGGATCTCCCAATGGAAGAATCCATGCAGCACCAGCCCTGTCCCCAAGCCCTGTCCGGCTCCGGCTGTGGTTGGGGAGCCATGCCTCATTTGAGGAACCTGCAGGAGTTGACCTAGAAGAGGGAAGCTGGGTGAGATCCTGCCCTGCCTAGACGCTGGGCTGCGGGGCAGGGGCTCAGACCAACTTGCGGGATGTGGCAGACAGCCGGGGAGCTTCTGCAGGCAAGGGGGGCTAGACCTCTGCTCCCCAAGTCTCCCTTGGAGATCGAGCCCAAAGCCGGGGCCCTCCCTCAGCCACAGGCTTCCTGCACAGGTGGGAGAAACGGGGCTGGGGGTATCAGGTGGCAGGACTGTGGCTGCTCCGGTGGGCTGAACTGCCAGTGATGTGTGGGATTCCAGCACAAGTTGTCATTTCAGGAGGAAGACTTTTTTAAAAGTCTCAGCAAGGCAGGCTGAAAAACCAAGGAGGCATTCGGCAGCTCCTGCACAAAGGGTGTGGGGTGAGCAAGGTCTTCCCGCCTTGTGCAATTCTTTGCCTCTTCCCCAAGGAGGAAGCAATGGAAGAGATATTTTATAATAAAAAAAAGCCTTTATGCAAATAATCTTGATTTCCATAATTTATTCTGGTTGCAAAATTTCACTACCTTGCAAGTGAGCGAGGGGAATGTGCAAACCCATGTTCCCCCTGGACTTAAATTAAGATCCGAGTCCTCTTTAATGCAGCATGGGGGGGGCACCATGGAATTTTCCCTGAGGGGCTGCAGCAGGTGGGGAGGAACGGGGCAGCAGACTGGCTCAACCTCTTGAAGGGCTGGCTGCCCCTCGGCCCTGGCAGGGATGGGAGAGACAAGTGGGGTGATGGAGGTTGGGCCGGCCAGCAAGCCCTGCACCCTTTTTCTGCCTCTGCCTGCCAGGGGAGGCAGGGAAGTTTCTCCCCACACTCACCTCCCTGCTAGCAGCAGACCTTGGGAAGGGCAAGGGGGGTAAGGGGTTCACCCTTAAGCTGGCAGAGCAGCCTCAAGCAGCTGCTGAACTAGTTGGGGGGAAAGCAGAGGCCCCCCCTGCCCTCATTTGTTCATCTCAGTTTGGTGGCAGCACCGGCTGCCCCTGCAGGAGGAATTTCTCAGCCTCCAACTGAAATGGCCTTCTGTGTTATTGTCCTTGGCATGACCCGGGCAGCAGGGCATGGTGCCAATTTGGCAGCTTTCTTGGATGCTTCAATTCCTGCAGCAAAAGCCAGGGCAGCCAGCTCAGGATGGCGACAGCAGTCCACTCTTTATCCTCTTAGCAACCCCGCAAAGCTACCCACTTTGCGAACCATGGCTAGGAGGCCTAGCAGCTGCCTTAGCAACCTGGCAGCCCGCCTGTGCCTGTGGACATGTGCCTGACCATCCTTGGAAGTAGCAACCTGGTGCCTTCCTCAAGTTGGCATCAGCCTTTGCTTGGTAGAAATTGTAACAAGAGGATAATTTTTCCTGGCCTCTGATAATTGCATTCACGGATTTAGCTGGCGCAGTGGAATAAATGTTACCGGTTCAGAGCAATGAGATTTAAGGATTTTTGAACATGCATGTTTTGGGTGGAATAAAGGATTTTCTCCCTCCTCTGATGCAAAGTGCTTTGCTATGTCAATCACTCCCCCAGAGAGATGGAGGGAAACAGACTGTCAACCAACTGGTCTGTGATGCAGGGAGTGGGGGCCACTTGGGGCAGGGGGAGAAAATAACAGATACCAGCCCTAACAAAGCATCCCCTCTGGGTTGTGCAGTGCCCACCCCAGCAGGGTCAAAGGGAGGGGCTCCTTTGAGCCTGGGGCCCCCTTGGAGTTCCAGAATTGCTCTGCCCTCTGCCCACAGGGAAGGGCACCTTCTTTCCAGCAGGAGGGATGCTGGCTGTATTATTAGGGGCAGAAACAACGAAATTGGCTGTGAGCAGAACCCACGCAATTTGAGGGTCATCTTAGGGCCAGGAAGGAGGGAGGGAGCCTGGCCTGCTGCTCTGCCCCAGCCAGGGGGTTCTTGCACACCCCGGGAGCCTCAGATAGGCAGGGCTGCAGGCCCACTTGCGCTTCAGCCCCCTGTTCCAGAGGCAGCTGGGCTACAATGGTCTTCTGCTGCCAGGGCCTCTCCCTTTGCTTCTCTTCGGCCCACCTGGAACAGTTGCTCCTCTTTCGGGAGAGCCCGGGTCAGTCTTTGAACCCCCTGGAAGAACTTGAGTCTGTCAGCAAACACGGTCACTGCTTTGGTCTGCCTGTATAGCGCTAGGTCTAATCCAGAGTTTCTCAACCTTGGCAACTTGAAGATGTGTGAACTTCAATTTCATGGCTGGCTGGGGAATCCTGGGAGTTGAAGTCCACACATCTTCAAGTTGCCAAGGTTGGGAAACTCTGGTCTAATCTGTATGAAAGGGAGAGTAAAATTAACATGGCAGTCGTTTAGTCAAGCACTCGCTTGAGTCTCAGAGCTCTTCCTTCGGTAGGAAGGTGGGGGCATTTAGAGGCTCATTCATTTCAGGTGGGCCCCACATAGAAGAAAAGGCACCCAGCCTGGCTGCTTTTCTGTTCCGGTCCCTCTTTCACTCTGCTGGGGAAATCAGGCTGTCTCTTCCACCAATAACACTCCCCAGCCACCAGCAATATTAGGCAGGCACAGCCATGCCACCCAGCCCCGTATTGCCGGTCCTTCTGTGGCATCTGCACCACCTCTGCATCCATCCGTCCATCTGTCCATCCTTGGGAGCCCCACCCACGATCCTGGTGCCTCTTCCATGCACCCCCAGAGCAAGGAGCCTGAATTCCCTGAGATAAGTTTCTCATCCCAGCATAGCCAGTTCCGTCTTCACATGCAACATTGATTGTCTGTTATATTACATTTATTAAGGAGTGATAACTTGTAATAATTGGATGTTAAATTAAAGAACTCTTTCCTAGTTATTGCCGTCTCAATTATAAGTGTCATTTGCTGGCAGTTATGATGATATATGAGGGTTGTATTTTACTCAGCCGACCGTGACCCGGTGAGTAATATTCCCTCAGCTCGAGGGGACTGATGCGCTCGCTGGCTCCCAAGGCGAGAGCTGACTGGAATGCTAAGTCTGGAGCCAGGAACTCCTGGCTCAGGGGGGTGGTCAGCCGTGAGAGCCCTTGCAGCAAGTTTCCAGGGTCCTCACCGAGACATGTCCAACTTCCTTGGGCTTCTCTGCACGCTTGGAGCATCTGGGGTTCAATGGGAGTGTCAAATAATCCCCCATGCAGGGAGGGGAGGCCCCGGGTGCCCCTCCCCAAGCTGAGACCCTTGATGTTCCCCTGCGCCCCTCCCCAGGGGAAAAGCTGCAAGCTGCTATCTGTGTCAGATTGGAAGGTGCCAGGGCAGGTTTCAAATCTAAATCCTTTCTCTTCCTCATGCTTATCTGCCCAGTTTTTTGGCCACACCTCCACCCGCCAGTGAAGCAGCTCTTGCAGAAAGTGGCACGGAGCCACAAGAGGTGAGCCCAGCCACTCGGAGGAAGGATGGCAAGCTGAGCAGCCGCAAAGTTTGCCAACCACGGAGGCTCGGCTGCCCGGTGATCAGAAAGTTTCCTGAGGCTGCGTGGAGCCACTCTTGGCTCTGCTGACCAGAGTGGACCTGCCTAGTGGCTTTGTTGCAGGCCCAGCTCCACTCCCTGGCCGTTTCTGCTCTCCTATCTCATCAAAGGGAGCGTCCCTTTCCAGGGCTCCAGGTGGCCAAGAAGCCAAAGAACTCTTGAGCAGACTTCTCTGTGGGTCTCTGGCCTCAACTGCCCTCGTGCTGGGCATCCTCTGGGCCAAAAGAATCCATCATCCACCCTGGGGCAGCTTGGAGGAAGGCAGCCCAGGAGCCGGAGATTGGCCTTGGTGGGATGTAGCCTGGAGGAGAGTGCTGTGTGCTGGCTAAGGAGCAGGCTGCCTTCCGGGGACCTTCTTTCCCTGGTTCAGAGGCAAGTCTCTGGAAGAGGAGCTGGAAGGCCAGCAGGATGGGGTCAGGGGCGGGGGGGGGGGGCAGCAGTTCCCTCTCCTGTGGGCCCGGGATGGCTGGCTTGGGAGGTGATGGTGGAATTGGTAGGACAGGGCAGGGATCACTCTTGCTTCCAGGGAGGCCAAAACAGAACAGCTAGTGGATGCCTGACAAGTCAGACCCTGGCTTTGGAAGTCAAAACTTTGAATGTTTGAATTCCAAAAAAAAAAAAAAAATCCTCTTTAACATTAAAATATGCTGATAGTTCACCAAGGATGGTTCTGGATTTAGATTAAGGGGGAAAGGGGTCAGCCCTGGGAATGGAGCCAATTATCCCCAAAAGGCTCCCTGACAGGAAAGGTGAGGTGAAATGGAATGCATCCTAATAAATAATAAATTACCCTAACCTTCGCTGGACAAGCCTGCAGGACCCAGCGCCCACAGGGAGGTTTACCTGAAGCCCTGGAGATGGACGGCCTGCCCAGCCTTATCCGCTCTGCGCAGGAACCCTGGCCCAGACTGCGCGGGAGGAGCCAGAGGGCTGCCCACAGGTGCCTGGATTGCACCGCCGCACAGCAGCCCCACCTGGCCTCCTTCGAGCAGGTCCACCTCTGTAGCTCCACACGTTAAGCTCGTTTTTATTCGTAATATTGTCTCTTCCCCTGTGATGCGAAATCTCATGGTTCCACCTGCAACACGTTTTCCCTCTGGTTTCCAAACAGCTGCATTTTAGCTCTACACATTTCTCCGTTGCTTTGCTAGCTGTCTGCTCTCTTTAAACTCCTGGTCATCCTCTGGATTTTGTGAGCCTGAACAGGTTTGGACTGGTGGATGTAGAATCGGAGACTGTTTAGGGTTTCATAATGTACGGCACACGCTGCATCGGCAACTGTTTAGTGATGCTTTCGGTTAGTTGTCTCTCAAAAACCGATACATTGAAACTGAACTGATATGGTCAGTTAACTGATACATTTGGTTTCAACTGAATCAATACATTCAGTTAATTGACTTTCAAAAATGGATACACTGTTGAAAAACTGATGTTTATATACCATTGTAGGGTATACAATCCCTAAGCTTCAGTTCCAATTATTTCTATGTCACTTCTTTCACCTCTTTTACATTTTTTTTCAGGCAGTTGTTACGTATGTCTGCACTCACGTTGAGTCTGCACATTTTTGTCACTTGTCATTGAATACATTTTCTACTTCTGCTTCTTTCTGTTGCCACCACTAGTTCAATGAAGCATGCTCAATGGAACTAAAATGTGAATCTTGTTTCAAAAAGTGCCAAATAATATTTCCAGGACAAAAAGGTTAATCTAATCATGTTATTGCAACATAAGATGTTTGTGCTCGCTTTACATATTCTGTGGAAAGTTACTGCAATAGGTTAACACTGCTCCCCTTCTGCAATATGTAAAAAATACCTCACCCCACCCCACCCCCCACCCCCGATGTGGAAAAGGACCTTCTGGCCATTGATGTTTTCTTCACTGTCTCCTGCAGCAGCAAAACTAGAAGTGGAGATATCTGGCCATTTTGTGTCAGCACACCTTGTGAACGAGAGCACTGTGATTTCTTGGGGCAGCTTTAGAGCATTTGAAAGGGTGCAATATCAGTTCAGAAACAGGCAGCCCCAGCTCCTCTGTTCCATCCCCCAACCCTCTGGGGGCCTCGAAGCAGGCCCATGGGAGTGTCACTGCAAGGCCGGCAGCCTTGGGGAGGTGCTTGCCCCGAGAGTGAGTTTCTCTCTCTCTCTCTCTCTCTCCCTCTCTCCCCTTATGCGCTTAAGAAGAAATGCAGCAGAATAATTTTACTGGAGAAAAATGGAACATCCCCATTTCTTTAAATTATTCAGGTGCCTTTGGGTGGCAAGCGCTCATCAGTCTCCAGGGACTGGGCTCTTGATTTGATTCTGGCCAAGCTGGAACCACTGCTGCCAGTCCCAGGAGCAACTCAAGAGGGAAAAGGATGGCTGGCTGGATGGAAAATGAAGCTTACAGAGAAGGTACAGAGCCACCAAAGGTTCTGTTGACCCTCTGGAAATGAAAGGGGAAGAAAGTGAAATAATACTCCCAGCAGCTTCTTAAAAGACAGAGGGAAAACATTAACATTTTACCAGTATAATAAATTCCATTTTCTCTGGGGCTGAAATGGCTCCATTTATGAACAAAGAAAATACAGTGGAGACACTGAATGACCCAAGTGAGGCTCATATTAAGTTTTCAGATATTTTGAGGAGGGACAAGTAGGTCTTTCCCAAATTAATACTAAAACAAAATAACTGATTATTTAAATACCATAGCTAGGTAAATACTTTTATCAAGCAAAATGACATTAAATGGCAGCATCTTTGGAATTAATAGGTTTCTGCAAAAACCCAACTTATGTGGTAATGCTTATTTAGTTATTTTTAACCTGCTGCAGCATGGGTGATTCCCAGTGGTTTGTATGATAACATTTAGGCATCTTATTGCTTTGCCTCCTCCTGCTGCCTAAAATATTCTCAGGGCTATAAAAGGAAAGGGAAAGGCTCTGCCAAGTGCATCTCGATCCTGGTGACTTCATGGACATATCTCACTGGGAAGACATGATTCCCAAGGAGGAAAGCAAGCAAGCAAATCTGGTTCCTCATTTGGGCCTGGCAGAGGAGAGCAGGAGGCCATGGCATGCAGCCTTCAGGGCCAGCCAGAGCCAAGGTCCTTCAGTGCCCAGGAGGGGCCCTTGGCCGCAGGCCCAGCAGCAGGAAGGGAGACCCTGGGGCAGGAGGAGAGCATGCTTTCACGCATGGGCCTGGTCGGTGGCTGCTCCGATCCGGGCCTGAGTTTCCTCTGCAGGGGGCAAGGAGGTGTCCTGTTCGGCACATGGAGGGGTGATAGCACAAACCCCACCTCTTCTGGCCCAAATGAAGTTCTTGATCTGACCTTAAAGACTGGGTGTGAATGGCCCCAGGAGAACTTGCTGGAAGATTGGTGGCAGCTGACCAATGCACCCCCAGCAATACATGTTCCTGCCCTCGCAGCTGTGTGTTGGAGGGTCCCTCTTTCCCAGGGTCAGTTTCTGAGGTCGGGAGAAGTGGATGAGGGCCAAGCCGCCTTAGTGGGCAGCTGGAGGGCAGGCAGGAAAGGGCTGTTTCCTTGATCAGTTGCAGCCTCCCCACAACCCTCCCTGCTGTTCTTTGGGGCATGCTGGCAATAGCCTTCACGAGAGGTGGGTCTGAGCTCCACCTCTGTGTCTTTTTGCTGGATGTGGGAAGGGCCAGGCCTGATGGCTGAGGGGCAGGCTGTTCCCCACCACGCTGGAGGCCCTGCCGGCTCTGGAGCTGGAGGAAGAGGAAGAGTCTGCTGGGAGCTGAGATTTCACATGTGATGGAAACCCTGCCAAAACAAGAAATGCCTTCTGCTGAACACCCCGTTTAGCAGAAAATGTGGGCTGGCACATTAATTTAACAAATCTTCCCTGGAAAAGCTGGAAGCTTTGTCTGCCACCCAGCCGTAGCCCCCCCAGCCCCTCCCCCTTTCCCACAGCCAGGCAGCATCCTACCGGAACAAGCAGGAAGAAAGTAAACAGTGTCTGAAACCTATTCTCATTAGGCTAATTTACGAATAAATTACCATATTCAATGGCCTTATTTTTACTGCTCGTTAACAGGCCCATGATAGGATGATAATTATGGGATTTTAAGTGGCTAATGGCAGCTGGGGCTTGAAAAGCCGTTTTTACGAATCTGTTTATGGCAGAGAAGGTGACAGGGGGGAGGGGCAGCCCCTACCCTGGCATCTCATGTCAGGGAGACAGTTTTAATTGTCAAGTATTTATTGGAGAGGAGGGAAGACTGTAATTTAAAAATGAAACTTTGAAGAAACAAAAAGGAAATTAATTAGCTTGCTGGTGCTGGGGTGGCTGGCATTTCAGGAGGCCCTTGGCTGTTGCCCATCACTCTGGGCGCCCCACTGTGCTGATCCATCCCCATCTTCCTTTCCCTGCCTGGATCTGTGGGAGAGGCTTCCCATATGGCGCCCTCGGAAGCTGGAGGCCCACCCCGAGTGGGTCTGGGGAAGACCCGTGGCTGAGGCCAGAGCTGTGGGGCCCAGGCTCCCCACCGGTCCCTGGTGCTTGAGTCCTGGGATGGGCAAACAGGGCCATGAAGCAGTCTTTGACCACCATTGGCTGAGAAGCTGTGACATCATGGAACGCTCATGCCCCGCTGGATGGCCCCAGGCGGACCCCATGGGAAAGCTCTCCTGGATGAGCCACTGCTCTAGGAGGGCCGGGGGCCAAACACAGCTGAGACGGGAGCAGGGGTTCCTTGGAGGCCCTCGGGTGGCCCTGCCATGGTTCCCCACGCTCGCATCCCATCTGCTCCAGCGTCCTTTCCCGCTCAGCCCTGCCTGGGAAGAGCAGGTGTCTGAGGCTTCCGTTGGGAGGACAAGGGCAGTGGGGATCCCGTCCTTCCCGAGCTCTCCACTCTCCTCGGCTTTCTTGGGGGTCATTCGTCTCTTTGGCTTTTGCATCCGTGTGAGCAACCCTACAGTTCTGAGGCAGAAGAGACAGTCACCCTCCCAAACTCACTCTCCCCCCATCCGCTCAGATCTTGCTGTTTGCACCCCAGCACCCCTCGGCTGGATGGGCAGGGCTCTCCCCACAAGATGTTCGGAAACCCAGAGCTCAGATGGATGAGCCTCATTTGGACAATGCGCAACCCCTCAATTTTCCTGCTTCAAACTGTTCCAGCATTGCTTTGGCCCTTCAGCCTCTTCCATAAAGATTTGCTTTTTTTATTCTGGCTGTCCTGATGGAGGGGGGTTTGGGTGTGTTTTCTGCTGTGGAGCTTTGGGACAATTCCTTCCTTCCTTCCTTCCATCCATAAACTACACCAGCTCTAACCACACATGGACATCTAATATATTCAGACCCAACCATGAGATCGAGAGGCTGCTTGTGGAAGTGGCCAGGGGTTGCTCCCCCTCCATCCCCCAGGCAGACCTGCAAATGCCCCTGATGGTGAGGGAGATGGCAGGGTGCAAAGGGTATCTCTGTGAAAGCTTCTTGGCAAGAGGAACCCTTCAAGAGGGACCAAAGGCGGGTGGGAGAAGAGCCAGGCAGATGGCCAGGAGGGGCTTTGCATAAGCAACGGAAGTTGGGACCTTGTGGGCAGGCTCCTGAGAGGGTTGCTCTGGGGGAGCGGCTGCCCAGGCCTCTTTTGGCATTGTGTAAAAAGGAGTAAGAGTTGTGGCCATCTGCCCCCAGCCAGCCCATTTTCCACCTGTGCCAGTTTGTGCCCTTGCCACCCTTCCATGCTTTCAAAGGGAGGGCTCTCTTTGCAAAGTGCTGACAGGCTGCCACGCGTGGCTGGGCCCGGAGTGCTGGCGCAGTTGTTAACTTGTTAGGCAGGAGGCTGGATTGCAATCATAAATAAATCATCCGCTGTCTCTTTACATTCAGACATGAGGCTTTTAAGGTGTAAGCTGTCACCCTGGCATCAGATTTAGTCAAATGCTGCGTAACTGCAAAATTATCCCACCCCTACTGTTGTTTTTTTTTTTAATTCTCCCTATAATGGACAGTTAAATTGGATTTTCAAATCTGAAGTGCCTACCTTCCCTTCCCACCAACAAATCCCCAGAGGCCAGCTGTTTCTTCATTTCTAAAGCAACCCGCTAATGTTTACCGTTATGACACAGAAAGATCAGGATTCTTAAAGAGCCTCCTTGGAAGATGCCGGTGGGTGGAAGGGAGCCATTTGTGCCGTGAAATGAAACCCATTTTGCTGCTGATTTGCAATTTTATTTACATGCTAGCATTTGATTTTCTGTTGATTTATACCCACCCATGTAGGTGCACGGGAGATCTCCCCTGTTTTTTAAACTTTGGTTATCAGTTGAATTTTTAAACAATGATAAATAAATCAGGTAAGCAAGAGGGCCGGGCTGGGCTTGGAGGAAGATAAAAGGCAGAGAAGAGGAGGAGGAAGAAGCCACGCCCAGGCTGCAGCCCCTTGGCATGTTCCGGATCCACCTTATCCCCCCACCCCCCCAGCCATCCAACATTTTGGGCGCTGTGCCAGGCACCTTCCGCAGCTCAGCCTTTGGGGGTGCCCTTGGGAGTCCTCCTCTTTCCTCCCCAAGGAGGGGGCGCTGCCCCAAGGCAGGGGTCCTTCTTTGGAAGGGGCTGAGGGCCAGCTGCCTCCATGGCAGCAGTCAGGGTGGCCAAAAGGCTTGTGCGGGGCTGTCTTGCAGGGGGGGCTCCTCCTTGCTGTGCTTCCTCCTCTTTTAGTGGAGTATCCATAGGGGACACACACACACCTTTTCCAGCCTCACTGCTTTGACTGGTTTATTTATTTACTTCTTGCCCCTCCTGGCCAGGACCGGGACCGGGACTGCCCCCCCACCGCCCCGCAGCCCTTGCCTGGGGCCGCTCTCCCTCCCTCTCCCGCTGCTGAATAATGCATGCCCCCCAGCCTTCGCGCAGCCCGAGGGAGCTGCCGGACTAACCAGCTGATTACTGATGCAGTTTGTGAGGGCCCTTTGGGGACTTCCTGGAAAAGTAGCCGAGGGCAAGAGCAATGGTGGGGCTTCTCTCTCCTGCCACTGCCACCATGGCTGCACAACTTCAGGGCGCAGCTGGCAAGATCGGCCAAGCAGGGGTGGGGGGCACTCTGCCAGGCAGGGGACGGCAGGGGCGCCCCAGAGGCAGGGGTCTGGGAACTCTCTGGCTTCAGCCTCAGCTCTGGAGGCTCCCAGGAGAGGCCTGAGAAGTTTGGAAGGTGGATGAAGTGATCCAGCAGACAGCCAGCCTGGTGGGTCTCCGTCACCTCATGGGGAAGAAGCTGGGGGTGGGGTGGGTTGCCTGGGCCCTCTTTGGCTGAGACAGTGAGGCCTTGTCACTTTGGAAAGCGTGGGGAAAATCCTGGCTCTCCTCCTGAACGCAGAACTCCTCCATCTCCATGTTTGGTGAAAAGACACAGACACAGGCAGGCTTCCTCCTCAGTCCTCCTCCTCCTCTTCTGGCCTGAGTCTTGGCTGCATCAGTGCAAGCCCCCTCCCCAGTTTTCTTGGCTCACTCCCCTCCTCTCCATTTCCCCTTGCCGTCCTCCCAGGCCCTCCGATCAGTTTTCAGACAGGCCGGGCCAGAACGCCTGGCCATCCACTAGACTATTTAGTCTGGTTTTGCTGACCCCGACTGATGGCAGAGGCACGGGCTCTCCGGTTTCCCTTCTCCACAGCCCCCCTTGGCCGCTGCTGCCGCTGCTTGCTGCTCCCATGGCCACATTCCTTTGTGTGTTTTTCTTTAATTAAAAGGAGCCCAGATCGTAAGCGCCAGCTGCCTGTGGATCTTCCCGCCGCCCGAGCTGTGGCCCGCTTGGAAGGGGGCGCAAAAGAGTGGCCTGCAGCAGGAGGGCCAGGCAAGGTGAGAAATGTCTCTCCAGAGAAGGCCGATTCTGCTCAGAGGACTTCACCCACCTGGCCTGCCAGTTCACAGCAAAGTGCCCTACGTCAAGGTGATGAACAGAGGGCAGCCCCACAAATGCACGGGTGCTGGCACTCCCTCTCCGAATCAGTCCTGCCCATAGTTGTGGCCTTGTCTGGGAGTGACCAAAGGGTCCTTCACTGGGTCTGCCAAGCAGAGGGGCAGGTTAGAGCTGTGCCCCAAGTCCCCCCAGCCCTGGATGGCAGGAAGGAAAAGGGGATGGAGACCAGGCCTAGGAAGGAAGGGAGGAAGGAAGGAAGGAGCCATTAAGGGGGACCTGCAGAAAAGATGACCCAGTCTTGGGATGGAGGGAAACTCAAAATAGCCCATTGTGGTTTTGTTTGGAGTACAATGGGGCAGGGAGAAACTCTGATAGACTTTAAAGATCCTGTTCTTCCACCCTACGACCCCACTCCCTTCCTGGAGTCCTTGCTGTGCCTGTTTCTTGACCTGGCCTACCTTGAAGGGCTGACAAGTACTGTGACAGAGGGGTCCTATTTCCCAAAGCTCCTTGTTGGATCCTGTACCACCCTCTCCCCGCAGGACCACCTGGAAACAGCAGCAATGAACACTTCTGCCAACCTGCCATTCAATCGCATAAGACTTGACTTTAATTTTGATGATGTATGCAAATGTATGCAAGCCAAGGTGATTAAATAATTTTTAGGCTTAAATATTCAGTTTAATGGAATCCAACGGATCTTGTCTGCATGTGTGTCTCTGTATGTGCACAGGACACACTTGCTTCTCTCTGCAAGAACCAACAGACGTTACAACTCCATGCAGGTTGGCCTTAGGATTTCCTCTGGGGGGCTTAAGGGGTTCTTGGGGTGGAAACTTTCCTGCCACTTCTAAAATCGCAAGGGGAAGAGGATTTCTGGAATGGGTGCCACCGTGCTGGGAGGGTGTCAGCGCTGTTCTCATGCTCTCGCTGCTTGGCCATGCAACTACTGCACGGTGGGGGAAAGAAAATGCCCACACTTAGAAATGAGTGTGCCCAGGCTGAGATCGGTTTTCTCCTTGACATGCTAGATTTCTATGGATAAGAGGTGAGAAGATAGGGGGGGGGCTTTAATCCAGCCCTGTACATTCAGAGTGGATGTTGGCTTCTGGATCTGTCACTGAGGGCAACACCAAGCAGGTTGCAGAGGGAAAGTCAAGATGGTCTGTCTGTCTCTCTGTCTGTTTGTTTTAAAGCCCTTCAGGATAAGCTGCAGGCTCCTTTCGAGACCTTGTCCTGCTGCCCAGTGCTGGCCACCTCCTCCTTCCCAGACCGTCCAGGTCTGCTACCACACCACTTTATTGGCTGCTGTTAGGAAATGCTGTTGCCCTGAGCAGTGAACCTGCACAAGTTGCCCCTTACATTAGCATTCCAGAGAGGTTTTAAAGTGTTTCCTCTGTGTCCCCCTGCAGCCCCATGAAGTTGTCCAGGGCAGCTGGTTGTGGGATATGTAACCAAGCTGGTGGGTTGGTGACTGTGTGGCTGTGAGACTGTTAGTGGGGAAGCTCAGGTCTTGCGGCTGATTCAGCTGCCTGCCTCAAGGCTGAGCCCAGGAGATTTTACGCTGTGGGCTGCTCGGAGGGGAAGATGAAGACAGTAGGTAGGGAGAAGGGGCAAATACAAAAGATGAGGCTGTTCCTCCTTCAGCTGGCAGATATTCATTTATACGAATATATGCAAATTAAAAGTAGTTCGCTGCTCAGATGGTAGGACTTTAAAAAAACTGTGGGCTGTGACTTGCAAAGTGGGATATGCTTAAATGCCTTGGAGGGCTTGTAGCTAGGCCTGGCCTGCCTTCCTTTCCCGCTCTGGATGGAAGGAGGGGCTGCAGGGATCATTTTCCACGAGCAAGCCAAAACTCCGAGTCCACCGTTAGGATGCGGCTAGTGGGTGAAGCTGGCCTGCCATTGGCAAAGCCAAAAAGGAGCCGATGATGCTCTCGCTTCCGGGGATGTGCCCGGCCCAACCCCCCCCCCCCAAAGTGTGGCATAGCTGCAAGAGGCACTTTGCTCTTTGCAACAGGGAGAAAGATGAGGCTGCAAGCATGTTGCTATGGTGCCTTATTTATAGCTGTACTTGGGGATTTGTTTTCATCACCATGAATTATGCTTGAACTTTCTAAAATAAGATGCTTTTCTTTGCAAATAGTTCCAATGAATCACTCCTTGGCTGGTGGCTTTGAGCTGCTCCAGAGGGCAGGCCAGCACCCCCCACGCCCCACATCTTTGTCTCCAGAAGTAACTTCTCTCTGCATTTCTGCCTTTCCTCCCCCACCACACTTCTCTTGCCCTGCTTCTGCCTGGGGGAGTAGGGAGGGGAGGAGTCCAAGTTCCACCTTCTCCTCCCCTCTGGAACAAAGAGCAGAACGTCTGCAGGTAGGAAATGCAGAAGAAATATTTGCTCAAAAGGGAAGTAAAGTTGAGGGCTGAATAAGTGGGAATATGGGGCACCCCCCCCCCCGCGTTTCGTTACTTGTGCTGGATGGGGCTGACTTTTATTTCTCTGGGAACAGGTTTCTTTTCTAGATGTCTTTGTCCCTCCCCCCATAGAAAGGCCTGTTCCACCTGCTTCAGGAGTCCTGGGAATGGGTTTGCCCCCCCTGCATGCACCCACATTGCCCCCGACTGAAGTTACCCCCAGGGAGCACTTTGTCTGAACTGGATACCTGGATGGCACCCTGATTTCGGTGGCGCACGTGCTGCCCCTTGAGAAACAGGCTGGCATAGAAGACCAAATGCTCAGGAACGTGGGCTGCGAGGCAGGTCTGGGGGGGTGGGGGAGTGTCTGGGGGGGAGGAAGGATCTGGCACATTCCTCTCCCTTTATTCCCTCCATGGATCTCACATTTCTCCTCTCTGAGGAATCCAACATTTTCTCCCACTGAGCTCCCAAGTCCCTCCCCTCTTCTCTGAGATCCAGACATAACCCGCAGGCTCAAGTGGGAAAAATGTGACCCAGCTAAGTTCATTTCTGTTCTCATCGCTGGGAGGAAGAAGTCAACACGTCCCTCCATTCTTGAATTGTGAGCAATCTTAGTTTGCTCAGTCTCAGCCACAGCATGTTTGAAACTGTGGCAATGCAATGCTGCTCAGAGCATTCAGCGGTGGACTGTTTTTATAACAAATAAGAAACGTGGGAAGGAAATTGCTGCTACTAATTTTCCCAGAATCTAATTAAAAGGGGTTTTGTTTTGTTTTGTTTTGCTTAATGAACAAGCTAGAAGCCGGAGGCCAGCTGAGCTGCGGGGAGGCCACTTATACACCTGGCTGAAATATGGTGGCCGGGGCGGGAGAATGGAGGTGTGTGAGCTAGAGGAAAGTGGAAGGATGGAGGAGTGCAGAGCAGAGCAGAGCAGAGCAGAGCAGAGCATCCCAGGGCTGGATGCCAGGGGACCGACTGGCTAGAACAGGCTGCATCTGCCCTGGCTGGCTAGGTGCAAAGGATGGCCATGAGACTGGCTAGTCAAGGATGATGGGTGCATGGGGGGTTATTTAAAAGGTGGGTGAGGGAGGGATTTAGACTCGCTTTCCTTTTCAGGGTGGGAGGAAGCAGACCCTTTTTTGCCCCTTTGGCAATTCCTGAGTTAGCCAGAAGGGTTCCAAGTGCAGGTGAGAGGAGAGGAACCTCCAAGGGAGGGAGGGAGGCAGGGAGGGAGGGAGGCGCTGGGCTCCCCTTGGCTGGGTGGGCTCTGGAGAAGGCTGGGAGGCATCTCCCTGGACTGCTGCCCTTTGGATTCCTGCTGTGAATAAGTGGACGATCCAAGCCCTTTCGCTCATCCAATCCCTTTCGCTCGCTCTTTCTGTGGTGCCTTTGATCCGGCCTCAGCAAAACAGGGAGGCCTTTGTTTTGCACGTTCTTCATTGTAGGGCTCACTTTAATGGAGATGTATTTGAATATTTCCAATAGCTTCAGGAACCATAATGGCTGCAAGGCAGTCTAGAAATATAACTAGTTACAGAGATTAAAATCCGTTTTTGAAGGTGGTGAAAGAAGCTCCGTGTTTCCAGGCTAATCCCTGGGAATCCGTGGGACCTGCCCTTTGGCTGTGGAGTTTCCAGATCAACTGAAGCCCCTCGCTCTCCCTAGAAAAGGTGTCCCCTCCCTCCCCCACACAAACAGCCAGAGGAGGAGACAGATCTCAAGAGTACAGGGAGTGCCTGGCCAAGGCTGTGAGTCAGAGACCCCCACCAGGCCTCATAGCAAAGCTCTGAGCTAATTGTAACCGGAGCCTGGAAGGATCCCTGCAAAAGGAGAGGCTCCCTCTCCCTCCTGCTCCAGGATGGTGTGTTGGGCCCAGACGAGACAGGAAGCCAGACACTGCTCGGAAAGGGGATGCGGACAGCGCCGAGGCTCTGCTCTCCGGGGCAAGGTGGTGGCTCTCCCTTTCACGCTGGCTTCAAACCTCCGATTGCCAGACAGGGAAGGTGTCCAGGGTGCTCTGGGGGAGAGGACAGGTTGGGTCAGGGAGGAGGCCCTCGCTCTCTGGTGCTGCAAGCAGAGAAGGGGCTGAGGAAGGGATGGGGAGCTGGGAAGTGGCCGGGGACCTTCCCCCGAACCTGCAAGACTGCGGGGCAGGATCCTCCTAAGATTGGCTTCCGATATAAGGTTGAGGTGAGGAGGGACACCAGACTCTTTTGCAGATTTTGTTTTACCCCCAAATCCCTCCACTTGTCTCCGTGGCCCCTGCTGTGGTGGTGAGTGCGATCTGAGTTTCTGCCGCAGCCTAGGCTGGTTGGTGGATGGCAGGGTACCCCACAGACAGAGCCTTGCACGCTGGCGACGGCATTTGTGAGGCTATGTACAAACTCAGAGAAAGGCATTTGCAAAATCAGCAACATGGGCAAAAGTTGTACTGCATACAAAAACAATGTAAGTTCCCAAAACGTACCTTGGTTCTGCATGCTAAAGTTGCACACAAAAACATAGATTACTGACTTGTATGCAAAAAGCGTATATTACAAGTCTGCGTACAAAACACCAACAAGGCTATAAAAGTGCCTTTAGGGTTCAAAATCTGACGGCAGCTGGAGCCTTGGGCTGCTTTAGAACAGCCAGGCCGGTGGCAAGAAAGAGGTTGCATGAGTGGGCACAGGTCTGCCTGATGGAAACTCCGTGCGTATTTGAGAGTAAGGACCGTGAGACCCCAAGAGGGGAAGCTGCCTCTTTGGACTCTAATCCAGCTGAAGGGCTTGACGGCTGGCCTATCCAGGCCAGTGACTGCAGGCTGCTCCAGAGGCAGGCTCGCCTTCTGGCCCCCAAGTTCGTTCTTTTGGCTCTTGGCAGCCCTTTTGAGGTCCACGCACGTGGCCAGGTGCGGCCTTCCCTGTTTCCTCTTCCTAGGGCTTGCTTCATGCTGGTGCTCCAGCTCCATAGAGAAGTGGTCTGATTTTTGGAACAGCTAAGGGTTAAAAGCAACAGGACCCCCTACCCCACGCCTGCCTCCCAGCCCAGGAGAGGAAAAAATGTGGAGAATTCAGCAAGGTCTCCCTGCACATTCCACCAGAGAGATATTTAAATCTTCATTTAGCATAAATACCATAGGTCAGACTCCAGACACATTCCCCAATTCTATTTTCCTGTATAAGATGAAATGCATTTCTAATTTGGCTGGGGGGTTGTTTTTGTAGGATGCAAACAGTCTGCTGGGTGTCATGGTGCCCCCTCCTCAGCAGAACAGAAGTTGACCCAACACAGCCTTTGCATGCCACATTTCCCCTCTGTGTGTGTGCGCGCGCGCACGTGCACGTGTGTGTGTGTGTGTGTGAGGCCCAGGAGGGCCCCCAGGAGTAGCTGATGCTCCCCAGGTTCTGCCATAAAGGAAGCCAGCAGGAAAGCCTTGCTGGGGCTCCTCAGATTTGGGCTTGTCTGCTTTGGGATTGAAAGAAAAGGGGCAGCTTTTTCCCCAGAGTAAAGTCTAGTGTTCACAGACTTAGCCAGCAGGATGTGACTGCCTCTGAAGGCAGCCTGGCATTCCGCCTTTGGCTCTCTGGATCTGGTGGTGCTGAAGGGCAGAAAGCCACCCCCCCATGTTTAATCCCCAGAGGAGCGCGTGACCTGGCTTTTGTTCCTTAGCCCAGGGAGGCGGGGAGTGGTGGTGGTGGTTGGGCAAACGCCTGCACCCGCCTTCACTTTCTCTGGCTGCCAGTGGGCTGAGAAACAAGCCTGGCTCAGGACGGGTGAGGGGAGCACCCTGTGGGGCAGCTCTTCCCCTCTCCAACAAATGTCAGTTCCTTTCAAGCCATGGTGGCCTTTCATTTCTCTCTCGCTCAGGCCCTTTTCGCTCTCCTTGGTCCACAACAATAAATCAGCAGCTAAGAAACCACATGCACCTCAGGGCCCAGCTCATTTTGGCATCTCTGCTCTGCCCTTCCATCCCCTTCCTCCCAGAGGTGGCTCTGAACCCCGTGCAAAACACACCCAGGGGTTGCATGTGCCGAGATGCTGGTGCTGCGGACGACCGACCAGCAGCCCCTGATGGGAGCCTGCCTGGGCACCACACCCTCCCCCTCTGCCCTAGAGAAGGGGGCGCAAAAGAGGCAGTCTCTCTCTTGGGTGGCAAAGGCAGGGGGACTGAGAAAGGGTTGCCCCCTCCAGTGGCACTGCAGGGGTACAGGGGAGGAGGCAGACGATGGGCTGTCTCTCCCCAGGGTGGGCAGCAGACCTGAAGGGGGTGTGTCAGCATTTTCTTCGGATGGTCTCAGTTTAGGTCCCCTGACCTCCCTGTGGGACCCCAGAATAGTGAGGGCATTGGCCCCAGGCCCAGAGATGGCCCCCCTCCTTGTGGCCCCCCTGCTCCAAGTGCGTGCCAGGCAGGCGCTGCCCTCCCTTCTGAGCCCAGCTGGGTTGCTAGGTTGGCCGCCTAGACCGGCACCGGGGAGAGGCCAATGCAGGAGCAGATCACGCGCAGCCTCCTCCTGGCTGCTTTGCTCCTCTCTTCTTTGGGGAAGGCATTTGTTCGGCAACGTCAAAAATCGAAACTTTTTTTGTTTGTTTCAGTCGTGTTTTCTTGTTACTAAAAAAAAAATAAACCCTAAATTATCAGCTTGCAAAAAGAGGAAACTCTCCATTTTGCACAAATGTTTGGTTGTCAAAACCTCCAGATTTCTACTTTCCCAGTACATTTTTGGTTGCCAAAAGCTATCAAATCCTGCCATGCTTGCACTGCAGAAGCTGTTTTTTCTGTCATTATTTCATTGGCAACTGCTTCCTGCCTGCATGCAAATTACAGGACGCTTTTCTTTCTTTCTTTCTTTCTTTCTTTCTTTCTTTCTTTCTTTCTTTCTTTCTCTTTCTTTCTCTCTCTCTCTCTCTTTCTCTCTCTCTCTCTCTCTTCTTCCTGAGCCACCCCTTCTCTCTTATTGCTATGAGTTATTAGCTCACTTTTTATTGGGGCTGTGCCGCCGGATGTCGAAGTATTTCATCCATCAAGGCAGACTCTTTCTAACACTAATACTGAATTTATAGAAGTGGTTAAACAAAGTGTTGACAATCTGGACAATGTGTTTCTGATTAGCGCTGCAATTTAAAGGGAGAGGCAGCCAACTTCTTTGAGCCACTGAAACAGCGCTGGGCGTGTGTGTGCGTTTCTTCCCAGGGAGGACGGAGGGAGAGCAAGTGAGCCAGTCTCCCTTCCCAGCGCTAACAGATGCTGGTCACGGAAGGGAGGCGGGTTGAGAGCCGGGCTGGTGAAAAGCGAGGCTCTTCTCCAAACACTTTGCAATCCATCTCTAGAGATTAAACCCGTGCAGGCTGAAAGTTCTCTCGTTTTTATTATTTGGTTTGGGCCTAGCTGCCAATTTAGGTTTTGTTTTATTTTATTTTGCTTGTATCCAAGGCATTTTTCAAGCCTTTCTGAAAGAGCCTCCTGGCCTCAGTTATTCTGGAAGGGGAGACGTGGGACGTCTGTTGCAGCGGCAAAGTATTTTGTGGCCCCTTCAAAGAGAACACAACTATCCCAGCAAACTGTTTGTGAAGAGGGCTCGGTCCTTGAATGCTCAGGCCTTGAGAAACGTGTTTGCCTCGATGCTTTCCACAGGCACTCAGATGCACACTCACCAGAAAAAGGGTGCGTGTCTGTGTGTGCATTTGGCATGATGCTTGTGCAAGCGGCCTACCTGGATCTCGGCTGGTTGTGGTGCACCCCAAACCAAACCAGGGCACCTTTGCAGGCTCTTCTGGGCTTCTTCCTAGACAGGGTTCGGGATCAGATGAAAAGAGGGAGGAAGGTTTCAGTGTTAGCCCAAAGGTGAAGCATTAATTGCCCCAAACCTTTGTGGTGGCTGTGTGGTTAGACCAGTCAGGGAAGTTCTCCCACACTCCAGCTCAACACCGTTGACAAATTGAAAAGGATTCTGAGGAGAGCTGCCAAGATGCGATGGGACCAAACCCTGGAAAGCAAAGGGTTATTATGTTTAGGCCTGGGCGATATGCAGGGTCAAGTGGGGAAGGGGCTGGGGAAGGGCTGGTCCACGTCCAAAGCCAGAGAAGGCAAGGAGGGGGCTGGTGACCTGTTGTGGGAGAGCAGTGCCAGAAGCCGTAGCAAGAGGACAAGGATGTCATTGAGGGAGTCTGAAGGTCCAAGCCATCTGAACGTTTCAAGGAATTTGAATGCCAGACCCAACACTTTTGTGGAGAGCAGAATTGGTGCCCCCCTCAGTCTAGATCATGCGTCCGCAGCTCGCTCTGGACAAGGTCCAGGACCTTCCTTTGTGCCTATCCCAGCTATCCCTGCTGGCCCAATTGAGGGGGGACCCCCAGCCAGGCTGCCTTTCTAAGCATGGCATGGCTTGACCTGGAGCACCAGGGCAGGCCCTCGCATGGAAGATACAGAGCTTGAAATGACCCCTCAGACACGGTCAGAAAGCAGAACAAGGTTTGGGCATCACTACCTTGGGCCTTCTCCTGTAACTCCAGACCTTGGCCATGTTTGATCCCTCTTCCTTTCTAGGAGGGAATCACTCTGGAAGAAAAAGCAGCCCTGGGTTTGAGCTGGCTGGGGAAGGGAGGGAGGCTGGCATACCACCTGGCAAAGCAAAGAATGCTTGTTCCCTGGAGCACCTGCCGCCCCGTGCCCAGCCAGGTGAAACTGGAGAACCTCCTCTGTCCACATCCCATTCATGGAACTGTTTGTTTCGGCTGGCAAAGAGAAATGTGGGCTGTTCTGGGGGCTTCTGAATGTGGGAGCATACAAATTTGGTTAAATAAATATTGCTTCAGCCTGCCTTTGTGAAAGTCTTCCATCAGGAGAGGCATCCTGGGGCCAAGGCAGGCTCTTCCCTGGGAAAGAGGACCAGCGCTTCCCAGCTCCCCTGGGCTCGGAGCAGGTCCTGTCCTCTCTACACCAGAGCTGTCAGGGGACAAGGGAGCCCCCCTGCAGTGGGGTGGCCCAGGGGAGCCTCTTCCTCTTCCTCCCCCTCCCCACTTGCATCTTGCCTGCAGCAAGCTGGGCAGGATGTGATTTAGGCACCTGGCCACGGGAATCCTCTCCTCTCCACTTTGTTTGTTTGTTTGTTTAAGAGTCATTAGAATGTGCTTAATTAAGCAAAGCTGCACTTAATCACAAACTGTTTGCTGCTCCAGGGTCCTTGGAGGAGGGGACACTTGACCTCTTCGCCAGGGAGGAACTGTAAAAGGAGGGGTCTGGGCGGGTGCACCACTGTCTCAAGGGCCTCCCCCACCCATCACTGCTGGGCTGGAATGAAAGGGCTCTGCAAGTAATGCGAGAACGCTGCCCGCTGGCCCGCCCAGCCCACATTCTTTGCCCCTGACTCAGGCAGCCTCTCTGACAGTCAGAAGGAGGGGGCTGGCAGGCGGTGGGGTCTATGGCAGGCAAGGCATCCCCAGCAGCAGAGGAGGAGGGCACTGCCTGGGACGAGGACGAGGATGGGCATGGCTCTTGAGCTGGCAGAGGGTGAGCAGCGGATACTTGGAAGGAGGCCTCAATCAAGGCAGGCCAGGTTTTCCCCTGGCTCTTGCACCAGGTGAGGAATGCCCGACCTGCCCAGGAGGCACTTGGCCATCCATACCCAGCGCAGCACAAAGCAAATTCAGAGATAGAGTACATGTGTCTATGGAGGTTCTAGCTTCAATCGTCCTGTGAGACAGCCCTTGATAGACTCCTGTTACTCTTTAATCTTTAGTACTTTAGTACTCTTTACTTCCTGGCTGGGCCAGTCTCCTGGGGGCTTTAGAAAGCCTACCGTTTCATCAGCACCAGAATTTGTGCAGGCTTTCTCAGAGAAAACTGTTTTATGGGCAACAAATGAAAAACAATATTCTAGTGAAAAATGCCTTCAGTCTTTTCTGGAAAGCTAAAGATGTGTTTTTTTACAGGCTCCAAGAGAGGAGACCTTGTAGATGGACCAGAATTCTCTTCTGCAGGCAGGATCTCTGCCCTCCCTCAGAGCAGCTGATCCCGCCTGGGGCCTCCTTGGCCGAGCGTCCCTGGAAAGGCTCTTTTCTCCCCAGACACCGAATGTTTTGCCTTGAAATCAGGCTTCTTCAGAGGCTGGAGACTTCCTTGCTTTCTTGGTCAACCCGTGGCTGCCAAACCCAGCCATCACTGCCCCCGACCCTGACCCTGATGCCTGCTCCTGGCAGTGAGCTAGGGCTAGGGTAGAGCCCGGCCTCCCACCATCCCTCCCCAAATCCCAGTTCCACAGCAATGAATGAAGGGCAGAGGGTATGTGCAGAGCAGCAGCAGCTGGGGGAGAGGATCACCGCCCCCCCCCATCCCAAGTTTTTGGTAGCAAGTCTTCCCAGCCATGCACTCTTTGCACAAGAAAACAGATACCTGTGTTATTCAGTAAAGTGCAAAGTCTTCCTCATTCTCAAAGAAAGTTTTTCTTAACCAAATCAGTCTGTTGTCAGGTGCTTGCATTTTCCAGTACAAAAAGCCACCATCTCCCCAGTCTCTGATTGTTTGCATTTCATTGTATTTTTTGTCCTTTTAACTAAGTGCTGCATAAGAAGCTGGAGCAGAAAAGCAACAAACACATTTGCTAAACAAACAGCAAAACTGATTTCGAAATTGTTGCAGATTCACACAGTTTGCTGGATCGGAATCCTGGTGCCATCCAGAGAATCACTGAGCAGGAGCCCAACGCTCACCATGAACTCTGGAATAACTCACATTCATTTGATCTTTTGTTCTTTCCAAAATTATGCTACTAGATACATATTACTGTACAGTTTTCAACTTGGCCACTTTCCAAAGCAGCATAAGGCATGATTATAATGGCTAAAAATATAACAATGAATAAAACAAATGACTCTACAAAGCCAGCAATAAAATGGCACTTAAAAAAAAAGCAGGTAGAATAACTAACGCAACAGCAGATGCAGTGGTGAAGAAAGGCTTCATTTAGTTGCAAAGGGCTGAATCAGAACGATTGCTCAGCCATTTGATAAACTTGATTTTAGAAAGAGCACATGTGGCAACTGTATTGGGGGAGCATGTTCTACAAAGAGTCCCACTGCCTTCATGCAGACACGAGAGAAATGCAAGATTATACTTTATTCTGTGCAATAAAAACAGCAGCAACTGTGAAAGAAAATAACTATTATGAACTCAAATTACTTATAAATGTAATACGGATACAACATTAATACAGAAGCAAGTGGACAATGTTGCACCAATCATTATAAACCTGACAGCAGAAATAGAAAGCTTGACTCTCGAGAATTGGTTGCAGCTGAAGTGGCACAATAGAGAACCTTCTGCTGGACCATGCTGCAAATCTTGTGCGAGGTCTGGCCATGCGTCCTGGACTGCCCTCCTGGCCTGAACATGCAACAAGCTCGAGCAGAGGCAAAATGGAGTTTTGCATGGCAGCAAGGCACAGCTTGCTTGGACTTCTCCTGGCTTCACCACACGTCCTTCCAAGAGAATAAGCAGGAAGGTCACTAAATGGAGGGGGGGGGGCAGGCAGCGCCAGGGACTGAACCCCATCCCTGCATTCTTGGGGGTGAGTTTCTCCCCTCTTCTGACAGCTGTTGAGAGGGGTGATTTTGCCCAGGATGCTGAGGCTAGTGTTTGTGGATTGCTAGAAGAGCTTGCTCAGCCAAAAGCTGCCCTCTGCCCCTCTGGTCTTGGGGCTGAGTGCTAAAGGGCCCTTGCTGACTTGGGAGCCCCACCCTATATAGTCTTGGAGCCCTGGAAAAATCCCGCCATGGACACATACAGCGCTGGCATTTGGCCCTGTGCCAGGAGTCCTTTGTGCCTCCTTCATCTCCTGCTCCAGCTGCTTCTTTGGCCACTTCAGACAGACCCCCCTTTTGTAAATGAGCTGGCCAGTGAGAAGGAGGACGGTATCCCTCGGCCCTGCACCTTGTTGCAGGCCCGTTACCAGATCCACTGTTGATGGTTGTCTTGTTTAGGATTTAACAGTGGAATAATATTTACCCAGTGAACTCCTCTGGAGGTATTAAAGCACCATAAATAGGGTTTGAGAACTTTAATGGACATCAGTGAAGCTGCAACTGGGCAGTGTAATTTGGCCCTTCCTGCCCAGAAGGCATGACTTTGCATGGATGTGTGGGCGTGCAAGGGATGAGTTCTGCCCTTTCAGTCTGCATTTTATTGTTGGGCTTACGCACAGTCCAGGAAAATGGGGCAGGACGAAGCGAACGGATCTCTTCTCTGAGCTCTGTCGGCTGCGAACCAGCTTGGCTGCTCTGATGGCCTTCCAAGTGAACAAACAGCACCAGCCCGCAGCCCAACTACAATGGGAAGAGGACTGGACCCCCCATTTTCCAATGGCCTTCCCCAGAGTGGAGCCACCCATCCGGAGATGAGCCCCAAAGCAGTGGCCAGCAAGGAAACGGGTCAGGCCGGTGGGAGGTTTCTTCTCAGCCAGTGACTGAAGACAGCAACATGGTGGTCCTCCAGCAACTCCAGCTGATGCCTCTAGTGATTTGGTCCTGGAACTTTGCTTTGAAGAGACCGGGATGTCCCAAGAGAAGCTGGCTGGCACAGCCCCTTGCCAGGTTGCCAGCTTTTTCTCCAGCCCTGCCCTTGCCTCTTGAAATGCATCTCCTGCCACATCCTTCTAGCCTGAGGAAGGTGCTCCTTGCCTGGGGGTCGAGTGGCAGCCAATGTTCCCACCAACAGTGCCAGCCAAGAGAGAAGAGTGCCCAGGCCGAGCTGCTTCCAGCCTCAGCCTTGCAGGTCTGCATGCAAACGGCTGAAGGTTCCCCCTTTCGCCGTCCTGGGCATTTGAGTGTACCAACCCACCCCCCTGCCTTGTTCAGCAGAGCTGTTCTCCCTCCCTACCACACAGCCGGCTTCAGCTTTGTTTGCATCTATTTGCATATTAATAGCTTGCATATTAAACAACCACTTCAGAGCCAGCAGCCTAATGAATTCTGCGGTTTCCACTGCTTTCCCTCAATGTTGCCTCCTCCAGATTCCATCAACTTTGGGAGGCCAGTCTTCTGCGTTGGTTGAGATTACCCAAGCCAGACCTGACATGCATTACCCTTCCATCAATCCAATTAATTAGCCTCGCTGATGGGAGCCACCCTGGCCTTTGTGGGGGGAGCTCCCCTGCTGCTGGGTCTTGAAGCAGCAAACTCTGCCACCCCCGCCTGCCATGCCCAGCACTCTCCGGGGTCTCTTTGAGGAGCCCCTCAAAGAGAGACCCAGCCAGAGACAGAGGAGGCTGCAGTCCTTGCCCAGAGGCAGCCGCGACCTGACCACCCCTCTCCCCAGTCCAGGGCGCCCCACTTCTGGTTCTTCGGTTCGCCTGCAGAACCCTCCTGGCTGCTCGGCTCTGCCCCATTGCTCAGGGCCAGCTCTGCTTGAAAATGGCCTCTTCTGGGGGAATTTGTTAACCTTTCTCCGGATGTGAGGTTGGAAAGAAAATCTTTGCATGTTCCAGGCAAAGCAAACAAAGCTTGCGATGGCTTGTGCAGCTCCCAAGACTGACTGGCTTCCCCTAACCAGGCTGGAGGGACCTGTCCAGAGGGGGGTGGGCAGTGCCGGGGGGGCAGTGGGTGGGAACCTCTGGCCTGATCCAGCATGGATGTGCCCCCAAAGGGGATCTACTCCTGCGTCCCAGTGGATGGAGGACCGCTCTCAGGGATCTACGCCAGCAACTCCTTCCTGTTGCTAATAACTGAGGGAAATCTGCAGCATGGCAAAACTCACAACCTATTTAAGGAAGAGAGGAGGCTGAACTTTAATGAGGTTGAAAATAATTGGTCATGGTTTGCTCAACATGGCAATAATTACAACCTTGGTTCTCTTCATAATCATAGTTCCACTTTTTTCTTTCCTTCCTCTCTTCTCCTTTCCTTGCCTTCTTTACTGGTTTTAGCCAAGCCACCTGGCTTCCCACATTTGAGTCCCCTCCTGCTTTTCAAAAGGCCGGGAGATTTCTGATCGGGTCCCATCCTGAGCAGGAAGATTCAAACCCAGCTCCAGAGTGATGGAGACATGCCTGTCCCTGGGAAGAGGGAGCCAAATGCCTGGCCAGCTTCTCACTCGTGTCACGGAGCGCTGGGGGCAGCCTTGGCCCATCTCTGTTCTCCTCCTTCTAGAAAAAGATCTTGCCTTTTTCCAGAAGGACTTGCTAGGTCCTGGGGAGTAAATGACCTTTCCTTTACCCTTGGCATTTTGTGGTCTCCTTGAAGGAAATGAGATGTTTCTTTCTTGATTTCAAAGAGAGAGAAAAAGCAAGAAATACCAGACTGACTTTGTTTTATTATTAGTTAATGATCTCATTTGGTCCATGTTATGCTTCATTAGAGGCCATGTGAAAGTGCTGAGGCTTCGTGGGGGGGGGGGGGCTGCCTGGTTGAGACCCTCACCCCGGATGCTCGGTCGGTTTGCTCTGGTTTCCTCCTCAGCCTGGCTGGCAGCAAGGGAGGGAGGGAGGCATCCTCCCATCTGTTAGTGGTGCCTCTCCAGCCTCATCCCTCTCTCTGCCCCCACCCGCCCCAAGTTCCCACACCCCTCCAAATGCCTCCGGTCTCCCTTTTTCCTGAGACCAGCTAACGCAATGCCCCAGACCCTCTGGGTGGGGGAGGGATGGTGCACACTTTACAAATTACCATTGAGAAATGAATTGCCTTGACAAAATCTAATGTTTTGTGACACAGCACAAATATGCATTTCATTCTTGAGGAGAAGGCAAAGGAGCTCATTGGAAATATTAAATTAAGCAGTGTAACAGCTGAGAATAATTTGGTTTTCTGCTCTGTTGCTTGTGATTTGGTACGGAGTTTGAAGAGGTAGCTTGGTCCCCGTTTAGCAGGAAAGCAGCAGTTTTCCCGCTGGCCACTGGCTGACAGGGCCTTGATGCCACTCAGACTGTGGCGCTTGGGAGCGCCCACATGGGGAGGGGAGGGCTGGGGTTGTGCCCGGAGGGAGGCTGCAGGGAGGCACTCTGGCCGCAGCAGGCCTGGCTCCCCTCCTGGGAGAGGTTTCTTTCTGCAGAAAACACTCCCGGGCACAGGAGCAGCGCGCCCCACGCCCCGCGCTCCCGCCAGAGCCCACTCAGCGTTAAAAGCAGCTTCGCTTCGGGGCCAGATTTAGGCCAGGCGAGAGGGCGGCTGTATCGGACCCCCCTCCCCCCCGAGGGAGGGACGGAGAACCCTTTCACGCCAGGGCCAGCCCACCCCTCTCCTGCCCCCCCACCCCGCCGGTGTCTCCTCTCCTCCGAAGGGGCAGCAGCGCTGCTAGAGGCGAGCGAAACGCCGGAGCTTGCCAGGGGTGGGTCCCCCGCCCCGCCCCGCCCCGCCCCTCGGCCCAGCTCCCCCCATCCCGGCCTGCCACTGCCAAGCGTCCTGGCATACCCCTCGCCCCTCCCGCCAGGTGAACAAGTGCCACCCAAAGCTGGCCGTGCCGAGCGGCGGCTGCTCTGCCGGGCCGCTGGGCGGGGTCCTCGTGCAGAGAGGAGAGACGGAAGACGGGAAGCCGCTCTCCCCCGCCCACAAAAGGCCGGCCGGTCGCAAAGCTTCGCGAGCTGCGCCCGAGCAACGCCCGGAAGCCCCGCTGCTGCCTCTGGCGTCTCTAGCGCCGCGACGCGGGACGCGTTTCGCAAACTTTTTCGAGTTCCCTTGGAGTGGGACGGAGGGCCCTCTCCTAAGGAGAGGCGCCCCCGCTCCCGAAGGCGCTGACGAGGCGCTCTCTGGCAGACATTCCTTTGCCCTCTGTTTGCTCCTCGCGCAAAACAGGCGGCGGCGGCGGCGGCGGCGGCGGCGGAGCAACTGTTGCTTAAGCAACCTTTTGGCTTGCGAGGCCTTCTTTATTCCTTCCAGATTTTATCATCGTCAATTTTTTGTCCTTTACGCATTGTTTTTCTCCCTTTTTCTGTTGAAAACATGTGCTGAATTCAAAGCTTGGAGGGAAAAAACGCCAATCCTTCCAAAAAATTCATTTGGAAAGCAAAACCAGAGCTTTGAAGACTAATAATGATGATGATGATAATAATAATATCATCTATATTTGTGGAGATCTATTATCTTAATAACTACAGACAAAAGCCAAAGAGGGCAGAAATACAGGATAGGCATCCTAAACTATGGGGCATCTCCAGAAGGAACCTTGGATTCGATGAGGGGGAAATATGTCTTAAAACCTTTGCTTGCCCAGTTGCTTTGAGAAGGGTCTCTCCTGGCAGGTCCCGAAAGGGCCAGTAGAACAGCCTTTGTGGGCAGGGTGGGGGAGCCTGGAGGAGGCGGGCAGCTTCTGCTGTGGCTGCAGTAATGGCACCCTCCTCGAGGCTTGGGCTGCAGCCTAGGAAAACGATGGCAAACAAAGGGGGTGGGAGTGCAGGGCCTTCTGTGAGAATCAACCAGATTGCAGACAGCCCCCCAAGCCCCCCCAATTTTCTGGTGTTGTTCATCTTGGCAGAGTAAGCTCCGCCCCCCCCCCTCCCCGACACCTCAGCTTTTCTTCCAGAGTGCAACCAGCAGCCTCCAAGCTGGGCCTTGTGCAAGGGTGTTACTTTTGCCTAAAACTTTCCCAGGCAAGCAATCCTTCGCCCCACCCAGCTCAGCTCCCCGAAGCTATCGTATGGCTCACACATCAGTGTCTCCCTTTCTTAAGAAACAAAACTGGAAAAGTTCCCAGGCTGTGCATCTGCCAGGATAATTTACACCTCGGAGGATAAGCACGCAAAGAAGGAAGGGCCTGCAAGGAACGCAACTTTCCATCTGTGGGCTGCTTGCCTTGGCTCCCTCCCCCCGAAAACCTGAGACCCTCCAGGGATCCTGCTCGGCTATTGTTTTGCGTCTCTTTGCCCACTGACCTACAGAGGGGTCGGATGCTGCCCCAGAGCCCAGGGGCAAGGTTCAGCAGGAAGGCTGATGACCACCGGCACCTCCCTCACCAGGGTTCCAGCCCACCCCTGGGGGCTGTAGAAAGGGGACCCAGGGACAAAACCACCCAAAGCACGGGGGGGGGGGGAGGGGCCCCCCGCTGGGCATATGCAGAACGAGTGCAAGGCCCAAGGGCTTTTCCCAAGTGCTACCCTGCCCTTTCTTGAGCCAGCATAAAATAATGCCAGCACAAATGTTGCCCTACCCATTTCACTCTATCACCCCCTTTAGAGGTGGCAATTGTCTCCCTTTCGGCCTTTGCCTGGGTTGCCCTCGGCTGCTTTGCCTGCTCACACCACCTCTGGGCATCTCCCAATGAACAGAAAGACAGACAGACCTTGGGAGGCAGCAAGGCAGAAATGGCCTGTCACCAAACAGCAGCAACAGTCAACTCCTCCCCGCCCAGGGACGCGGGTGAGAACCCTTCTGGCCAGGCAAGAGGAACGCCACTGGTGGGGCGGGGCGGAGGACGGATTTCAAAAGGAGATGCTCCCTGGCCTTGATTCTCTGGAGGAAGGCTGGTCCCAGAAGGGCCCCCAGTTGCCCCTCTTCTTCCCAAATCGAAGGGCCAGGAGTCTGCAGGTCCTGTAGAGGTAGGTGGCACAGGGATGCCCAATGCCCCTCCCCGCCCCTCCAATCCTTGACTTGTCCATTGGTTGAAAAAGAACTGAAATACGTGAAGGGGTCTGAATGTTGTGGTGCCTTGAAATGAGAGTGGTCTGTGTGCCCAGATGCAAGTGCCGTGTTGCTGATAAAAGTGCTGACAAAATGAGGGCTGGCACTGCTTCTCTCTGTCTGTCTGTCTGTCTGCCTTTCTGATCCTTTGGACTTTGACTGGGCAGTATCAGGAGCAAAAGGGGTGCTGGGTCATCATGCAAAACTCCTGCATAGCTTTGGAGTTGAAAGCCTGTGGACAGGGGCCCCTCGTTCTCCTCCATTTGGGCAGGGGGAGAAGTAGCTCCAGCCCTTTGAAACAGGCTCCTGCACCCCCTCAAGGTGCCTGGGTCATTGCTTGACCCCCCCATCCTTGGCCAACCAAGGGGAGGAGATAGGCATTTGTTTGGGGGGCCCTGCTGGAAGCACAGGGGAAGAGAGGATCTCTCAGCGATTTCTTTGTTTTTCCCTGGGGTGTGTGGTTGATCAGATGTTCCACCAAGCAGAGGCCTTCTCCTGCCTGGCTGAATGAGCAGGGTGGGCTCATTCAGGCATTTCCAGATGAGGGAGAGAGCAACCAAAGCCCACCCCCTCCCCATTAATGCCAAGGGCCCCCTTGCCAGATTACAGGCGGGCATCATCCCCAGCTCACCTGGAGCACCCTTGACCTCAGTCACCAGCCCCCTCCCGAGAAAGGGACCGGAGGCTCCCAGCAAGTCTGGCGCTGCCCCTGAGTGTTGTCCTGAGGGATCTCCGGCTGCTGGTGCTGGGCCCATCTGGCCTTGCTCCCTGTCCCGCCTCTGTCTGGATAGCAGCTGGGGGCGGCTTTAATCCAAAAACACAACAAGGGCCAAAACGGTTGGGAAGTGCCATGTTTTTCTTGCAGGCAGGGTGTAAAATAAATAAGGTGGTGCATGCTGGATGCAAACAAACAATTAAGCAAATGAATGAAAAGCTTATTACGCACACAAACTTCTTTAAAAAGATATGGAGAAAGTCAAGCTTGAGGTCATACTCCCCAAACTGCTTTCTAACTATTACAGTATTTATTATTTGTTCCCAAACAGCTTCTGAATATTTGATTCCGTGCCAGGCAAAGCTCTTCCAGGATGAAAAATGCTTGTATTTTCCATAGTCCTTTAAATGTGCGATCTTTACCTCTCCAAGCATTTGCTAGGCACGCTGAGACAACGTGGTTCCTCCCCACACACACATCCTCCCCCCCAAAGAATGTGGGTCATTTAGGGTGGCTTTTACTCAACTTTACCTGCTCAATTTTCTGGGATCTGGCTGTGCTTTAAAATACGTCCTTCTTCCTCCTCTGCTCTGGGCTGCTCTGGAGCTCCCCCTGGCATCTGCCTGAAGCCCCAGCCCTTAGCTCAACCCCCAGAGCACCAGCCTTCCTCCCCAGGGCCCAGCCATTGCGCCTTTCCTCCGTTCTCCCAAACTCCCTCCAGGAATTCTCCTCCTCCTGATCCACAGCTGCCTCCTGAAGCTCCTCCTGGGGAGCGGATCTGGGTGCCCAGGCCTGCCCCTGAGGGCTCTTGGGCAACATGATTGGGGTTGGTTCTTGGCCTCCCCAGGGGCTCCATGCAGCACAAGCCTGGTCATGCCTCGGGTGAATCTTGCAGGGTTAGAGCTGCTGACACTCACCACATAGAGGGTGCCCTTTCAATGCCAGCTTCTTAGCAGAGTCCCCTCTGCCTGTGTGGGAGCTCCCAAACACATCCAGCTGACCACTGCGTAGCACAGACGGAGCATCAGATGGACTGTGGCCAGACGGTGGGACTTCATTTTCTGAAAAGCGTGGCTGCTAACCTTTTCTGAAAACTGAAACAAGGGCCAGCGTCTCTGCAAGGATGGGGCAAACTCGGGGAGCTGCCTGCAGAGGAAGAAAGTAAAGGGGGGGAAGAGTGCAGCAGCCCACCACTCTGCATCTCGCAGCCCCCCCCCCTTCCTCGCTGAGCACCAAGGATGGCAGGGACTTAGTGGCAGGCTTGGCCATCTGAGAATCCCCTGACACGTGGAACTGCTAAGCCACTGGTGCCCTCTTTAGCCAGCAGGTCAACCAGCCATAATTGGACAGGAAAAGCTGGTGCATTTTGTTTTGCTTTGTGCACTTTGGGCCCTTCATGCCACCCACAAGGAGGGCTCGAAAAGCCCCACAGCAAGTCTGAGACCTTGACTCAGTGCATGCATGTTCCCCCTAGAGCCGAGCATACTCCCCGCACAAGACACCTCCCACACAGGGTCTCTGAGGGGCAAGGTGGCCTGTGAGGGCACACACGCCATTCCCCATTGTTTGCTCAAACGCTTCGCTCTGAGCTCCCAATTCAAGTGGGTGCAGCTCAGTTCAAATCATCCTGGGAGACAAACTCTCCTTCCAAACACGCCATCATTTGGGAAAACGTTGGAGATGCTCTTGTCAAAAAAGCTGCCCGAGGCTTGGCTTCTGGGAACGGGGCCTTTTAAGTGGGAGGGATTTCTCCCAGCCAGAGGAGGAGGAGGAGGCACCGTTCCCAACCCCTCCAGGCTTCCAAGTAGTGGAGGATATGGAAGGGGGCACCAGCCATTCTTGGGAGCCCCCACATCACAGGTCTGGTGCACGTGGGCGGCACCAGGCTGTTGCAGCCACTCCCCGGTTACAGGTTAATCTGGGAGGATCCCCCATGGCTCTTCTTAGGCTCTTGAGGGCCCAACATGCTGGACTCATGCTTTGGGGCTAAGCCAGGTGTGCAGGCAGCAGCTGATGTTGCCCTCTGTGGGGTCTTGCCGCTTACCTGGTTTGCACCGCTTCCCTCTGGACACGCTTTCCTGCCCAGCTCAGCTCAGTTGCCTCCCTTGAATTCCGCTTTTACTAGCAGGTGGGGAAGAAGGGAAGGCCCTTGCCAAATGGGGCAATCCCCTTTTCCTTGCATCTGGCAGTCCACTTATCCAGCCATGCAAGTCTTGGCAGAGCAGCAGCAGCAGCTGTGCATCTGAAGGGCAGTCGGCTGCTTGTCTCCTCCTGTCCTGAGGAAAGGCATCCTGGGTCTGGGGGCCGAAGCCGCCTGGCCTGGCATTGGAGGGATCCTCCCTCCCTGAGCTCCGGATGACAGGCACTTCTCCCAGAGCTGGGCTTGCCCCACTCCCTCTCCTGGCATCGCAGAAGATGCATATTTTCCACCCGTCTTTTAATATTTCATTGATTGGGGTATCAGTTTCAGAATTCATTTTACTGCATTTTTAAACTCGTAATTTGTTCTAAATATTTTGCTAGCTGCCTCGGGCACTTGCTGGAAGGGGATGGTGGGGCTGAAATTGATAAGGAGCCAAGCAGAAGCCCCGGGGAGGCTTCCTGGCAGTCTGCCCTTCCCACCCTCAGGGCACCTTCTTGGTGGTCTCGGAGGCTGGCATACTTCCCCTCCTGGTGTCTGGGGGACACTGCCCTCCCCCAGGGTCAGCCTTCATTGAGAGCAGAGGCCTGGGTGACAGACACTTCTGCATATTGCTTTTAGAGACCAGAAGACGCTTTGCATCGTTAGTGTAAAAGGTAGCTAGCAATCTTCTTGATCAACAGTGGCAATTTATTTGAAAGTGTCCATTTTGCGGTGTCACAGAGAGACTTTTATTTATAATCTTATTTTCAATTTCAACAAAGACGACTTCACTCATGTTTCATGTTAGCTTTTTTTTTTTTGGTGTGTCTGTTTTTTGGTGTTGTGTGCATTCAGATAATAACCCACGATAAAAACTACCCTTTCGCTCTTCTCTCACTCCCCCCTGACAATTCACACCCCCTCGTTGTGGTGTTGACATATGGAAATGATTCAAAATGTAATAGGGCGTAATTAGGAGCATTGTGTGGAAGTAACAATTAGTGTCTCTTCCAAGGAGGGTTGTAATCAAAAGACACCAAGAGAAGGAGGGAGGAAGGAGAGAGGGGGCAGCCCACAGCCGCTGGGGGGCAACAGCAGAAGGCGGGTCACCTGGAGTGTTGGCCCTGGCTCCTGAGGTGCCACTGGGGTGGCCCAGGCAGCAGGGGGGTGAGCATGGGATGGCAATGTTTTGGACTGGAAGCCCACCCCTCCAGTCTCATCCTTTCCCTCCCCCAGGAGATTTGCCAGGGGAGTCCTGCCTGGCCAGGCAGGTCTCCCCACAGAGCAACTGGCCTCCTGTGCTTTGAGGAGCTGGGCCCTGTGGCCTCCTCGGATCTGGCCCACATCCCTGGGTTGCTTCAGCAACACCCAAGAGCAGGGTCTGGGCTTGCCTTGGGCTGTGTCCTGGGGAGCCCAAGGGGGGCCCACCAGGCTGGGTGGAGGGGAGGATGGGGCGAATCTCCCTGGGGAACTCTGGCGACTTCGGGCAGTTATGGAAGCCACCCACTGAGAAGATGATGGACTGCTGTGAGGGCAGGATTCCCAGGCGCAGGGAGGGGTCCAGCCAAGAGGAGCTCCTGCCAGTGGACAGCGCCCAGCCCTGAGCCCCATGGAGCCAGAAGTCCTGTTCTTGCAACCAGTTTGGCCCTGAGTAGTCTTGGCTACCCAGAACACACAGGAGGACGCCAATCTGGTGCAGCCCTGAGACCCTGCGTGGTGGTGCCTGTGGGCCTCAGAAGGTGTGGGGACCTCTTGAGATGACGCAAAGCCCAGAGCCTTCCTCTCCTTTGCCTTCCTGGCGCTGATCCCCAAATCTGGGCAGCCTGCAGATGGCAGCATCGGGGCACATAGCAGGCTCCTGGAGCTCAGCTCCCCTTTCTCCGCCCTTCCTTGAGCCACAACTGCTGAACCCTCCCTCCCCTGCCCCCCCTCCCCAAATCCCACCTCTAAGCCACAGTAGCAGCTGACCACGAGGGTGGATTTCCAGGAGGCCCATGGTCACTGAGCACCCGGTCCTTCCTGCTTCTGTCTGTCTGGGTAGGAAAAAGGGGACTGGAAGGGAAAGCGCCAAGTTGCCAGCAGAAGGTCCCAGATGCGGCCTTGGGCTTTCGGGTTTTCTTTGAGCTGAACTGGAGACCTGGAAGCAGCCATCTCCTTTTGCTTCTGACGAGGGAATCGTTGGTTTCTTGATGTTGATCCGAACCCCCAAGGAAGGTGTGCATCTGTGTTGGGAACTGTGCATGGGATCCTCCCTGTGGCCTTTGAAAAGAGCAGCTGCAGGATGCTCTCGTCCAATGGGGCCACAACCCCCCCTTTGTGTGCGTGCCGGGCGCGTGGAGAGAAAGGCGTCTGGTGGCTGTCCGTTCCCACCTCTCGCCGGGGGTCTGAGGGGGTGCATCTTCAGACACTGCAAGGCCGAGCTCCTGGGGGTTTGCAAGAGGAGCCCATTCCTGCTCTCCATTCCCGTCACGTGCTGCAAGGGGACACAGCCTGCGCGCTTATCGGTAGCAGGCCCACAGTGCATTGTGGGAGAGTGGTCCTCGGTGAGGCCAGCTCATTCAGGAGCTGTTGTGGGCATCGAGCGCCGTCCGCCTGACCCCGGCGACCTTGAGGCACAGCTGGCTTCCCTTTGCCTTTGCTTCTCCTTTGGAAAACAGACTGACACACCTCTTTGTTTTCCTTGGACTTCACATTTCAGGAAAACAGTATTTTGGACAGAAAACCAATTTTGAAAGCAGAAGATGCTTTCCAGACATTTGCCTCCAAAGGAAGGCTGGAGAAAGAGCCAAAATCAGCTAACAAAGCCCCCCCTCCCCATTGAATGTTACGGTGCTGGAGAAGAAAAGGGCCCAGAGGCCTCAGGGCCCCCAGAAGAGGCCCCCAACACTGTCACCCAAGCAAGCGGGTCCTCCTCCCCTGCCCTGGAATGGGTGCCCCCAAGGGAGGGAGGCGGGGAGGGGCCTCGCACAAAAGGAGAAGGAGGCCTTCACGCAGCCCTTTCCTCTCCTTCCGGCCTCGTAATCTTGAGTGATCCTTCTTTCTTTTTCCTTCTTTCACACCATCCAGAGTCATGTTGTGGGAGTTGGGCGGCCATACAAACACTTTAATAATGAATTAATTTAAAATAAATTCATAAAATATTTGGTAAAAGAGTTTATTCTTGGCTGTTTGGGAGGCTCGTGCACCATTGCTCTTGGGCCCAGGAACCCCATGCTGTGATTCAGCGGGATTAACCTATGGAAAATCTGCCCACCCTGTTCTGGCAGCCTGGCCAGCCCAGTCTGGGAAGAAGAAACCCTCCCCTGCCCCTGCCCCTGCCCCCCCCCACACCCCAGAAAGGTTTCAGAGGTTGGGGGAAGCACCGCATCCAAGCTTTTGATGGGAATCCGCAGGCAGGCGGGCGAGTGGGCAGCTCCCTGCTCCCCTTTCCAGCTCCATTTTTTGTGGCACCAGCACTGCTGTAGTTCTGGGGGCGGGGCCCGGATAGGCTGCATGTTCTGCGTCCTCTGGGTGGTCAGACGAAGAGGCAGTGAGTGGGCGAGGGCGGCCTTGCACCCTCTTCCCCGAGGTCCGCGGCCAGAGGCAGCAAAGGCAGTCTGGTAGCAGCTGGCCTTCCCACCGCTTTGGCAGGACTGGCACCGTGGCCGGAGCGCCCTGGGTTTTCGGCCCACTGCTTTCTGCTGAGCTTTGCGAGGGGGATGCAGCTCCCTCTCAAAGATATTAATTTGCTCCTCCCCGCCTGCCCTCCCCTCCCCTCCCCTGCCCAGCTGCCTGAGTTTTCCCATTTGTTTCCTAATGGCCTGCGCGTAATGATTCTGTGATTGTAATGATATATAAAATGCCTATCCAGGGAGGGAGACTGCTGTGAAAGCGTAACTGTTGTTGCAGCACCCCACCGACACTTCTGCAGGGAAGGAGGGGGCCCACCGGGGAGGAGCCACCGGGGAAGGCAAGCGAGATAGGGCCGGGGTGAGGGGGCTATGCCACCGGCCCTGTGGTACAGAAAGGGCGTCTCCCCTGCCATTGTTTAAAAATTCTGAAGATTTTTCATTCCCATTTAGGGGGACATTTGTGAAGCCTCCTTGTTCGTTTGTTTGTTTTAAAACAACAGCAGCCCTCAAACCAAATGAAATTCTCTCTGACCTGAATCAGCCAAATTCAGTAGGTACAGCTGTTCCCAGCACTGAAGGGAATATGCTGCAAATATTTTAAAAAGCGTTAAACATGCAAGGCTTGTCCAAAGAAAAGCAACCACCTTCCAAATGAATTTGAAGCCAGTGTATTGAGTGCGTTGGTTTTGCTTTTTCCCTCTTCCGAATTGTTTAGATCTTAAGTGCTTTTGGACCTCTTTCTGTGAAGAAATCCCCTTTTTCCTTTCCTTGTTTAAAAGAAGCCTGTTAAATTCTTACTGCTCCCTGCTTTGAGAACAAATAGGTCTCATCTTCTCAGACCTTATAAAAATTAACTTTGTTCGATGGAGGGGGGCTCTGGCAGAGATTTCAGTGGCCTCTCAGCAGGAGGCTGCACAGAGCCGGGGAGCAGCACCCAACAGGATCCGATCCGCCGCATCGGGTTCAGACGTTTCCTGCCAGTTCCTACGCAGTGACATTTCATAAAAATAAGTGTTTGTTATTCAGAGTTTTAAAAAAGAGTTTGAGGCTTCAGAATCTGAAATTTAAATATCAAAGGTTGGCATCCAAACCCACATTTCAAACTTGATTTGACCTGAATGTGCCTTGTTTCCTTGATGGCTGGGAGCCGCTTGCCAAGTCTTCTCTGGTCCCGCCTGCTCCCCGAACAGGCAGGCTCCAGAGGCTGCTTGCTTTCCAGAACCCACCTCTCCTGTGCCGCCTCCTCCTCCTCCTCCTCCTCTTCCTCCCCCTTGTTGCCCCCCACCTTGGAGCAGCTGACGCCCTGCCTCCCTCTCTCCCTCGCATTGTCATGCCATTCCATTTTTCTCCAGAGCCCCCAAGCCAGATGACTCATTCTGGAAACCACACGGGAGGTCCTATTTTAAAGTCTCCTCAGAAGTCTGTTTTCTGCTTCTCAAGTTGAAGAGGACCAGCAAGGCATTATGAAACCCTTTCCAGATTTAAATTGGGGTGAGAGTGAGGAAGGGACATTTTCTTATTTTATCATTGATTGAAAGATGCGCTACTGCCAATAAGCGTTTCCGTCAAATGAAAGACTTTTGACTCTTGTTGCTTAGTAATTCTGAGGAAGGAAAGGCAGTGTGGTGGGTGAATCCATCGACTCCCTTCTTGGCCATGTGGGATTTTGCAGGGGTCTTCAGCTGGGATGGGATTTTTGGGTGCCCAAAAATGGTCTTCAGGAAGAAAGGCCAAATGCCAACAAGTGGGCTTGGTTGGTGACCGTCCTGACTGGCCCAGTCCATTCCACACGATGGGGGCAGGGTCTACCGAGGGAGCCCCCTGGTCACGGGGAGTCATGTGAGCTGCAGTTACTTCTTACTGCTCTCCTGCCAGAGATCCCGGAAACAACTGAGCGCCAGGGAAGAAGCATTGGCCGAAAGTGAAGGGGAGGGGGCGGAGGCCTCTGTGCCTCTCCTCGCCCATGGCCTGGTGCGATCCCAGTCCCTTTCCTAAAACACCTGGCTTCTTCCAAAGGGTGTTGGGCTGGTGCCAATGAGCAGCAGGCAAGCTGGACAGTCTCTCAGGACTGTGCTACCCCAGGGTACATGGGGGGACGTGTGTGCAACCAGCCCTCCCAGACTGTTTCTGGGGAACTCACTCCGCTCTAAGTCCCACCAAGTTGAGCACATACAGAGATTTCAGCCAGTGGCCATAGAAAACCAGAAGGAGACAGAGAAGAAACGTGGGTCCAACCCGCCTCCTTCCCTGCCCTTCTCTTTGATAGTGCAGATGTTTCTCTTCCATATGGGAGCCATGCCATCTCCCTGGGGACAAAGAGGGGATTGCTCTGCTTCAGGAGGTTCCTGGGGAACTCAGCTGCCCTGGAACCAGATCTGCAGAACCATGGAAGAGTTCACCAACTCTAAGAGGTGCTCTGCAGATGGTCTTGGCGTGACCCTCCCGCCTCCTTTGGCTGTTGTGCAGGACACAATTCCCATGTGCCTTATGGGGGGCAATGTAGATGCATCCTCCAAACGGGGGCAGGCACTCATGTCTGAAGGCACTGAAGCTGCGAACGCCTGTGGTCAGGGTCAGCAGCCCTCAGATGCTGCCCAACTCCTCCTCCTCCTCCTCCTCCTGATGCGGGCAAGCAGCCCTTTGCTTTCTCTGCTGTCACCGAATGCTTCCCCACCGCTTTCCTTCTGCTGCCCCCACAGAGGCAGAACAGGGGTGGCCCAAGAAGGCCTCCCTTCCAAATGCTTCCAGGTCGTGGGACGGCTCTGCTGCAAGAAGGCATCGCTGGCGTCTCCTCCCAGGTGACACCAGGAATGGAGGCATCTTCAGTGGGATGCTGTGCGTATGGGCTCAATGGAGCAGAGCGTGCCCTTCCTGGGCACCCTTCATGGTGCGCGTGAGAGAGCCAAGGACGTGGGGAGACCTACGGACAACCACAGACAAGCTCTTCTGGTGAAGGCTGGGTTTCGCCTGTGGCCATGGTCACCGAGAAGCCCACTCCGCTGCGTCCTCTGGCTTGGATCCGAAGATTAGAGGCCACTGGCTGGGTTGCACTTCTGTGCTGTCCAATAGCAGTGGCTGTCTGGGAGAACATTAGAGTGCGGCCATGGTCCCAGAACAATGAAAACTTTAAATAAATTCTAGCTTAAAATGTGTGTAAAAAGTTCAGCAACGCAGAGTCAAAAATGCACAGCTTTTCCAGCTGAAAAGTCCACAGGAAACAAAGCCCCCTTTGCGTGGTGCCAGGTAAACCACAGAGAAGGACGTTGGGGGGAACATTTCATGTTCTAGTCAACAGAATCCTGAGCATGAACTGAAAAGAGTCTCTTCTGCTTGGTGCCCGTGTTGGTGTGGAACACCCCAATGCCAAGGGTGCATCCTGGCATGGAGGGTGTCTTCCCAATGCAGGTATCTGCACTGCTCCACACACATGCCACTGCTTTGCTTGAAGGGCTGCGCCTGCAGAGGGCATCCTCAGGGGCAACCTCCTGAAGTGCCAGCCGCATTAAAATCACAATTGCAGGCCCCCGCTGCTCCGGCTGGTCTTTGTCACAGCTGGGAAAACAATTGCCTCCAGCCAAAGGTTTCGTTTCCAAAGTTGTTCATTTTCAAACACGCAGCGAGTGCTGTGCACACAGCGAGGGACAGAATTGCTGAAACACCGCCCCCCCCCAGCAATATCATGCAATTCACAAAACAAGGCACTTCTACCCCCCTTTCTCAGGCTGCCTCACATTTTGGAAACCCAGGGAATCACAGTGCCACCGGATGCAGCTCTGCTGGCGCCCAGGTGGAGTTCTCTGAAGGGGAAAAGCTGTGTCCTTTGCTTGCCTGGCAGGGGTGCAAGGAGGGGGGCGGGTGCCTGGAATCCTCCTCCTGGTTTGGGGACAGTGAGGCCCCCACATGGCAGGTGTCTTTGGAGAGAAGAGACTCCTGAGAAGGATGGGCGGACGGGGCCAGGTGTGCGGGGCCCTTCCTCCCAGGAAGTTCCAAGGGGCAACATCACAGGTAACTTTGCTGGTGTCCTTCTCCCCACCACCCCGAAGAAAATGGAAAAAGCAAATGGTGGGGAAATTTCCAAAAGAGGGTGGAGAAGCTTCGCTGTCCTGAATCCCGGGGGCTGCCTGACCACTGTGGCCCCTTACCCTCCAAGGCAGCACCTCCCACGTGTCCTTCCACAGAAGTGCATGGGTATTTTTGAACTCTGTCCTTTTTCGTGGGTGATTGTCGTCAAGCCATCAGAGTAAATCAACATGAGAGATCTGGGGAACTTCTGATAATGTGTGGGGGGACCTCTCCCGCTGCTTGGTGTTGGGACCGTGGGGAGGGGAGGTCCAAGGACTGCAGCAGCCATGCCTTGCAAGCCCGCCCCCCTGAAAGAATGGGAGAGAACAGGCTCCCCGGTGCCTCTTCTGACCTGGCCGGCTGATCCCTCTGCCACCACACACACACACACACACACATACACACACGCGCGTTGAAGAGGAGCAGGAGAGGGTGGAGAGGCGAGTGCCCCTCCTTGCTCTTATTTGTCCTGCAACAGCTTGAAACCAAGTAGGGTTAATGGCTCTCTGCATGTCCTGGCGAGATGAAACTACCGTTGGGAGACCCAGGACAATTTTTATATAGGATTAGAAAACAAAAAATCAATATTTAATTATCTGTAAGCGTTGTGTGTCACTGCATCTTTAGCTCACTAAGTGTGAGCCGTCTGCTGCTGCCGCAAACAAAGTGAGGCACTCTGGCTGTGCGGCCCCCCCGCCTCCCCCCCCCGCCTTTACGGCCCTGCAGTAAAGAGGGCGCATTATCACTCTGGCCACACGGGCAGGGTTATTCATCTTTACATTCTCTATTTACCTATATTTACGGGTGATACCGCCTGGATATTATATGGCCAGGTTCGCTTTAACAGGATTCATTAACAGGGCGTGAAGAACTTTGGTGCATCCGCTTCGGAGAGGGAGCCGTTGCCGGCCGGGCAGCTTCTGAACAGGGGCCTTTTTGGCCAGCCCGGCCGGCTGCTCCAGCCAAGCCCAGTCCAGGGTCAGGGCCTCAGCCCGGCCAGCCCAGGGAGTCCGTCACCCCCTCGGGCCCTGCCCCGGGCTGCGTGGGGCCGCTCCTTCCCTTCCTCTGAGCCCCCCACCCTGTTCCCCCTCTTTCCACGGGGCCCTAGAAACAGCCCGAAATGTGCAGCGGGCGGGGGGGGAGGTATCCCAGGCAGCCCCGTGAGCTGTGGCCACAGCAGAGAAGGGCGGCCTCAGGCAGCTGTTTGCCAGAAGCGCGAAAACGGTAAATCTCTCCTGAAAGAGGAGAGTCTTGGCAGCAGCTGCCCTCGGAGTGTAACCCAACCCGTTGCTGGTGGTGGGTGTGCATGTGTGTGCACGCGTGTGTCTTCAGCAGATGGTCTCCCGTTTATCTTAGCTGGGGAGTGAGTGACCTCAAGGGCATCAGGGGTCAGCGAGAGAGACGCCCGGCTGTCGCCCCACTCTTCAGTCCCGCTGCAGATGTTCAGACCGAAGAGGCCCCGTGAGCAAAGCTGGTCTAGTGGTCGTTTCTGGGGGAGCCTGGGCAGGGCCTGGCCTTTCTCCCACAACCCAGATCGCAAGGGGGGGCTCCTGGTGGAAGGGGAGGGCACAAGAGGCCGGGGCGAGTCCTGGCTCTGCTTCCAGCTGTTTACACTTGCCAAACGTGGTGCTGGTGCTGCTCGGGTGATCCGGAAAATCCAGAGTGGTGGCGGAAGAAGCGAAAGGTGGTCTCCTTCCGGCTGGTGAATGTGCCAACCGGAGCTGGGGAATGTGGGTGATGTTGCTGTCGCACTGGCCTGGTGGTCCCAGCATCCCAGGAGAAGGAAGCAGGAGTTTGGCCTCAGCTCACCCCTGCCCTTGGGTTTTCCTGGTCTGGGACCTGCTGCTTCTCCCTGGGGCTGGGGGTGGCTGATGGCCAGGAGTGAAGGAAGTGACCCCAGAGTGGTCTCGGCTGCCCTTGTTTGCAGATCCTTGGGGCAAAGATGTGCCCATGTTGCCAAGTCGGTAAATTCCAAAACAGATGACAAATGGTGGAAGCCTCCCGCTCTCATCCTCCCCCCAGGCAATTAGGAGGCCTCTTTTGCTGCAGTCGTTAATTTTTTTACAAGCCGCCCAACTCTTGCGTTTCTCCACAGTTAATAATGACTCACAGCCACTTACCCCATAAATAAGTTTCCGAATCTTCTGCAGGCGCAGGGGCTGCTGAAGGAGGGAAGTGGAACAGCAGGGCTTTGAACGGTTAATTGACTTAATTGCTGTTAGCTGGGCTATTAGGACACTCGATCCACCCGAGTGACCACAAGGCTTCCTTAATGTGGATGCCAGGCTCCTGGTACCCTTACGGGGGAGGTCTCCACTTGCTGATTGCCTCATGAATATCTAATTGGAGGCCGGGGCGAAATCGAGCAGCAAGCGGGCATTAATAAACAGCCAATTTGCCACTGACTCAGAGCTCCTCGGGAAACTTCCACTTCTTCCAGGCATTACCCTGTGCCCGGCCCTGCCCCCTGACATGGAGAGGCTTCCCCAATGCCCAGGTGGGCAGGGGCAGGCAGCTGGAAGCTCCAGGCTGTGGATCCGTGGTGGCGCATCCTGGTGGGAAAGGCTCCGCAAAGGAGGCCTGAGGCCAGGGCGCAAGCCTCAAGCGGGAAGGCTCCTTACCCGGCTGGGGCAGAAGATCCCTCTCAGCCATGCCAGCGAGGATGTCTCTTGGAGGTTCACCATGGTTCAGGTTCCAGAACGAGAAAGTCAGAGCTCATGGGAAGAAGCGGAGCCAGAGGGTCCCGGTCCCCCCGGTGTAAGTGGAGCTGACCCGCCCCTTCCGGATGGCAGCGGGGCAGAACTGTCTTATATACCAGCCCTCCTGAAACTTCATTTCCTGCATTTATGAATTCTATTCTCCTTTCTTCTCCTTTTGAAGAGGTAGCTGGTTGCTTGAGGAACAGTGATTTCAAGAGATTTCGTGCTGGGCAGTGAACATTCCAACGAATGGATCCAGTAAATGTCCACGTATTTTTCTTTAAATTACAGATTAATACAGAAGTAGCCGTGTGGGTTGGAGGCCTGCAGGCTAAATCCTACGAGAAGTCTTTGGTCTAAAGAAGAAAAGAGACATTATAGCAGTCTCCCAGTCCCCAGTCCCCGAAGGGCTGGCTGCCTAAGGGAGGAGGACGAGGGTTAATTCTGCAAAGCTCCCGAGGGTAGGACATGAACCCACAGGCAGAAGCTTGCCTCACCTGCGAGTCTCCTGACGGTGAGAGCTACTGAGCACAGACCAGCTGGTCTCCTGGAGGGGCGAGTGCTCCATCAAGCAAAGGTTGAACAGAGATTTGTCCAGATGGTCTGAGGATTCTGGCCCTGGCCAGGGAGTTGGACTAGAAGACCTCCAAGGTCCCTCCCAGCCCTAGAATTCTGGATGTGGAAGTAACACTGCCCAGAGTCTGTGACTTGCATCCCCTCTGCACTAAACCACCAGGCAGCCAACACAGAGAGCCAGCTGAGTGCCCCCCCAGCCCCCAGGCACATCCCTTCTCCAGCTTTTGCCTCCCACAGCAGCTTCTCCAGATGAGCAGTTCCTTTTCTTTTCAAAAAAGTATTTCTGCGTGCATCAGAATTTCTGTTTTTGGAATGAACTATTTCCAGACAGATCAAATTCTCTACCAGGGAAAGAAGGAGAAGTTGTGCTTTTATTTCCATGTGCCTGCAATGCTAAGAAGAGAAAACAGAGGCTGAGGAATTAGCCAGAGGGCCTCAAATGGAGCACCTTTCTTCAGAGAGGCCTTCGAATCCAAAGAAAGGGGAAAGCCTCAAGGGTATGAACTTTTTTCCAATGGGGGGGAGAAGGGGTGGTTTTAGAATTAGAGTATGAAGCACAAAGTCGTTCTCCACATTGCTTTGATTTTTCAAAACAGAACTTTTAAGGATCAGTTGCATGGAAGCATCCACTGCTCCATCTGCAGGCCGGAAGTGCAAACGGCTTAACTGGGCCTCCCTTGGCTCTGAATGGCTCAGAACAAAACGGTGGATTTGTGCCAGCCCCCCTCCAATGCCTGCTTGCTCTGCACGCTCATGCAGAAGCCCCCCCTTTTCATTTTGTGGGGTGGCTGTGCAAAGACAAGGCTGGGTGTGTGTGTGTGAGCCCTAGCCCGAGTGGCCTGACTATGGCACTGTCCTGGGGTGCATCCTCCAAAGGGGGGGTTCACTCTCCAAATGCCACAAAGATGCAACCAGGAGTGGAAAGAAAGAGAGGAAGGGGCAAAGGGCATCTGATGCAGCAACTGAGGAGCCGCGGGTTAGGAATCAGTAATGCGAGTAGCATAACAAATGTGGGACCAATCCCCCCCCACCCAGATTTCTATTCACAGCCCTTTGCCTGCAGGCTGCCGGGCCCCCCATGGAGGATGGCTGCATGGAGGCCCTTGGGGCAGTGGGCCCAATTCTCTGGGTTTCCATGACACCCCGAACCACCCGAGGGGGACTCGCACAAGACACGCGATGAAGACATGTCCGGCAAGTGGGTGTCGTGCTCTGCTCTCCAAGAGGGCAGTGAGGACCTTGGGTGAATCAAGGAGAGCAAGCAGGGGAGGCTGGCACTGTGTTTACCCCCCAACCTGCTGGAAAAGGCACCGGCACCAACTCACCAGGCGCACTGTTGAAAGAGTTGCAAGGCGAGGGGCTCTTCCTCCCCCTCCTGCTCTTCAGAGGCTTAAGAGGTACCTTAAGAGGTGCCTTCGGGGGTTCACCTCCTTCCTCTGCCCCAGCCTCAGTTCCTGGCTTCTTTGCCCCTCTCACTGAACCAGGGAAGCGATCCCAACATTTCCTCAATGTGGCTTCCATGGATAGGCCTTTTCAATCAGCCCATCCATGGACTCCCCTCATACTTGGGGTGTCCCCTTGATGAAAAAGGGGGTGACTCTGCAGCGTGGCTGACTGAGAAGCAGCTCAAAGCAGAGCAGCCTCAGCAGGGAAAAAGGGTGCAGGTGCTGAAAGAGAAGGGCAACCGCAGACACTCTCTGAGTGGCTTTGGGGGGGGGGGGCAGCTCAGCCTGGTGGTTGATTCCCCTGGCGTGCAATTTCTGGGCTTTGCTTTGATTTGTCTGAGTTCTGCCAATTAATCAAGGATAAGCCTGAAATTAGTGCAGTATTAAATCTGACTTAGGCTTCAACAACCTTGCTTTCGTAACTAATCAACTTTGCGCTGCACACGTTCCTTGCTGGCTCTGTTTTTGTGCACTGCATATATACAAAATCAATGCTGAAGGAAGAGGCGTGGGTAATCGGGGGGGGGGGCGTTTTAGCTTCCTGCACCTTAAAAACTGGCTGGTCCTACAAAGAGTTGAGATGGGGCTGTGATTCCCAGGTAAACTCAACAAAGTGCTCTAAGAGAGCTGCATCCACCTGTCCAAATCCCGGATCTCAGCAACTCTGCCTGAGAGAGAGAGGGCAGGCAGCAGTTGGGCCCGGGCACCTTGGCCAGCATGGCTGAGAATCAGAATAGTGGGTGCTGCCTTCCCAGAAGGGCCCCGGGGCCAAGCAAGAGAGCTGGAGACCAGGAGGCGCTTTTCCTTGGGGGCCTGGAAGTGGTCCCCCCAGCCATGGATGGGATTCCCCCCTCAGCCCGTGGTCCCCCATCATTCCCATGTGTCCAGGCATCCTTCATGGGGAGCGTGGGTGGGGGTGAGGGATGACGTTCTGAACAAATCTCTACTTGTATATTTACTCTGATTTTGTTCAGAGTTGATGTTTTATCTGAGATCATCTGAACTGCAAAGCGTCACCACTGTTTCAATCAAGATCTAATGAGCCTTATAACCTGGAAACAATAAATGCCCTTGCAGCTGCTCGGACAGAGAAGAGGCGGTGTCCCTGCAAAGGCTGGCACGCAGGACCCTTCCCAGCTGCAGGAGGGACGTAGAGGTGGCTGGCTGATGGATGCCATGTCAGGGAGGCAACCTTTGCAAGATTTCTGCCTTTGGTGCTGCTTCTTAAGATGGATGTCATTCCCAGCAAGGGCAAAACTGCTTTGACATGGTTTGGATGATCAGTGGTAAAAAAGACCCTTGATAAAGTAGTCAGAGGCTTAAGAGGAGTTCAGGTGACATTTTTAATGGTTTTTGGCTGGGGGGGAGGAGAGAATATTTAATTCCCTGATCCTGTTCCCACAACAGGTTTCTCTCTCTGGTGTCTCCCCGCCTCGGGATCCAGCCCGCTTAGTCACCCAGATAAGTCCCTTCTTGGGTGCAGGTCCAGGCAGCCATGAGGGAAACTAGCCTCCAAAGAATCTGAAGGCCAGAGGGAGGCTTAGAATAGCCAGTTATGTCTATTTGGGTATTTATTCCTAATTGTCCTGATGCTGTCCTCAACAGCAGGTGCTGCCAACTCCATAAGCCTACCTTGGTTGAAGGAAGATGACTAGAAAATGTGAGATAAGGTATTAGAGTAGGAGAAGATTACACCAGAGCAGATTTGGGGTCCTCCAACAGACCACCTTGGAGAGAAGCCCCCTGCTGCTTCTTCCCACTTCGCCATACGTTTAGCAGCTGGGTCAGCTTGTGCAGTCAAGGAAGGCCCAAGATGGATGTGATGGAGTTTGATTTACCAGGAACAGCTATGGAATCAAGACCATCTCCCTCCACAGCAGTGATGGATGCACTCTCAATTTATTGGCGAATTATGTTTGCAACACATTGCCCTGATGTTCTTTAGCTGAAGCAAAATGGAAGGGACTTGGACTAAGTTAAAGATACTGAGAGGTTGTTTGAGTGTGGCTGTTTCTCTGGAAGTGCACTTCTCACCCTCAGTTCAAGTGTAACTGTCCTTCTCCAGGATCACACTCTGGAGTAAATCTGTCAGGGCATTTAATTCCTCAGGCCACATGGCACTGATTGGCCAGTTCCCAGAAGGATGGGTGTGCATTTGGCACTGGCTTGGCCAAGCAGTGTTCCAGGCAACTGGGCAGCCCTCCTCCAGGGCACTGGCTTTGAAAAGACAAAGTGGCAGGCCACAGCAAGGGGGCCTCCTCTTTGCCCCGCAGAGAAGCTGTGGGAATGGCCAGCCAGAGCAATTCTTCCCAGGCCAGAGAAAGCTTCAGGTGAACTTCTCCAAACCAGAAGCTTCTCCAAACGGGCCACAACTGGCAACAAGCAGGACGCCTCACTGGGCCTTCCCACAGTGATGTTCTGGGCATGGCTGTGGGGTGTGGTCTTCTCCTCCTGAATGTAAAATAGTGCTGGCTGTTTAGGATGCCTGGTGGAAAAGCTAGAGGCAGGCTTAGAGAATCACCCCATGCCTGCAGTCCAGCCCCTTCACTGAAAAGTCTGGGAAGGGGAAAAGGTAGAAAATTGACCTCTGGGCGCTTGGAGGGCAAAGCCCCAGAGATGCCAAGGTGAGGGGAACAGGCTTGGGACAAGCTGTGACAATTAAGCATCGGGGATCCAGAGTGTCAGTTGGGAATAACCATCAGGGTGTGGCTGGGGTGTCTTAGTGGGGATGGGTGCAGTTCTGAAAAGGCCTGAAGTGAAGAGGCCAGACTTTGGCCCAACTGCTAGAAAAGGGGGCGGCAGCACTGGGGGCTGATGTCATCCCCTTAATTGGGCAGTCAGGGTGGGTGACATCCCTGAAGGCAAAGCCAGCCCACTGCCAGAGAGGGCTCCCCTTCCTGGAGGGTCACCCCGTTAGGGCAGTCCTTAAACCACTGTTTCTCAACCTCAGCAACTGTAAGCTGTGTGGACTTCAACTCCCAGAATTCCCCAGCCAGCCCTGGTGGCTGGGGAATTCTGGGAGTTGAAATCCACACAGCTTACAGTTGCTAAGGTTGAGAAACGCTGCCTTAAACAATAAAACGAGGTGGCTGACTCAGAGGCTGCTGGCCTCCCCCAGTTTCCCCGGGGGAAGAAGGGGAGGGTCTGGCCAGGCAACCGCCAAGGCTTCTCCTGCTGCTAGGGTGCTGGCTTGGTGGAGAGGCCCGGAGCTGGAAGACACGCCAGCTCCTTGCGCACTGATTCATGTTTCCCTGCCTTCACTCCGGTGTTTTACGAGGGAGAAGCTGAGCCTCTTGTCACCCTTGATTGCACTCGGCTTGTTCTAGCATTTTATGTTCTCGGACAAGCAGCCTTCACCGGAGGACATGTCACAGCTTCGCTGGTTGCTTGTCCGAAGGGGGAGATGCAGCTTTCACTCCCCCCTCCGCGAACTGGCCCTGCTTTATGAGGATGGTGGGCAGGTGGTGGGGGGGCACTGCAGCCATTGCTCCAGCTAGCCTGCCCGGCCATGGGCAATGGCTCCCCTCCCAATCACAGCAGGGCACTTCGCCTTGGCCAGAGAAGGTAGAATTTCAGGCAGGGGGGCACAATGTACCATGCAACAACCCCTTTCACTCCTTATCTGGAAGGCAGGAAAGACCCAGCTCAAGGTAAGCTTTGTGGGTGCACTCCCTGCTCCCCCAATCCTTTCGTTCATTTTTAGTGGAGAAGAATAAAATCCTGAAAAGGGCACACAGATGGCAGGCAAAATACCAAGCCCCATTCCAAGACTGGACGGCTTTTCCATAAAGACTAGAACTTGCCTTTCCTTTTAGGGTGCTAAGGCTCCCCACATACCCCGTCTCTCTGCTCCAGGGCAGCCCAGAGAGTGGCCAGATGCTTCTCTGCTGACCCATTTCCCTGGAATTCTGGTTTTTTTCCCACTCAGTTTATACAGGGAATTAAGATGACAGACTCTAAGCCTTGTGTTGCGCACACACACACACAGGCAAAATTAAAATCTTGCCTCCCCAGATTTGATTAGCAGCATTAAAACAATCCCTTTGCATTGTTAACAGTTTATGGCAAATTGCTTTGAAGTTTAAAAATGTCTGTATCTTTAATTCAAAGACTTGGTTGGACCCCATGGGACAAACTAAGTCATTACTGCAAAGAAGCTAGTAATTGACATCTCCACCCCAAAGGGACAGTTAAAATTGTAATCTATACTAAAGGGTCCTAGCATGGGACCCAAATAGGGGGAGGGGAGATAACACTGTTTTATTTGCTGCCTAATGTTAGTTGAGATTATTGTGTGGACTGCAAACTTGGATTTCTGCAGCCTCTTCACTGATCCAATATATGCATTACAATATTCCCTCTTCTTCCAAATGTCACATTCTTGGTTTTCCTCCCCACACCCCAAACCCTGGCCCCTACAGATTTCTGCTTTCCGGTCTGACTCTCAATAGAAACGTGTGAGGGGTTTGGCCTCTGCAAACTCAAATACATCATGAAATGGTTGCACTGGCACAGCCTCGGCTAACATCTGATTTGAAATGGGTTTTCCCACCGTTTTCACAAAGTTGCTTGTTTTGGGGTGTTCTCAGCTCCAAAACCAAATATACCAAAATAAATTGTATAATGTGAGGAAAAAAAATATACATTTTCAGAATATGGATTCCAAGACACATTTAAAGGACAGGATGGTTTTTATAGAAATCGGTGGGGAAAGAGCTTCTAGGAGGCTGCCCTAGCCAGGCCTGCATCCCCTCTCCCACCCTGGGTCTGGAGAAAGGATACACACACACACAATCTTCTGGCAGACTGAGCAGTGAGCTGGAGAGATGGGAGCTGGCAGCCTCTCTCCCGGCTGTGGGAGGGGGTGGGGAGGGGGCAGAAATCAGAGCGTGGGGGGGTGGGCTGTGCGAGGAGGCAAGCCCCTGGCTTTGTCTGCTCAGGAACACAGCAAGTGCCCCCCTCCCCGCCAAGAGGGCAGGAGATGGAGATCCTCCCTGGCAGGGCCAGGCTCTTTCTCTGCAGTGCCCCCTTCTCTGAAAGCCTGCCTTGAAAAGCAGCCAGGTCAAGGGCAAAGCCTGCTGCCATCAGAGAGGCCTCCACACACCGCAGCAGAGGGCATGGGGGGGGGGGCTCTGTGTGGCTGGAGGGGCCAGGCAGGTTCTGTGTGGGAAGCCAGTCCCCACCCGAGGGGCCAGGTTCCCCCTCCCTGCCAGGCCCAGCTGGGGGGTTGGCCGAGGGATCGCCAGACACCCGCCGCTGCTTCCATTTGTTGCAGGGAATCCTGCACTCCATGCCTCCTGCATGCTGGCTTAATTCAGGGGGATTTCTAAAATGACTTCCAGATTTGTAGCATGCGCAGTTTATCATGATTCCTACAGCAATTCCACCTCCCCTCCGAAAACTCTTGTTATTCCAACTTGATACGGCGGCACAACCAAAGGGGAAGCAAAAAACGGTGGTGAGTAATTCCGTGTGCCGGACTCTGGAACTTGCTACAGTCCTGGGCAGGCGGCTTTTTCTCTTTTTGCAGGGCAGTGTCCCTGCAACGTTGTGTCCGAGCTGAGGGAAGAGAGACGGAAATGCATTGAGGGAGCTGACAGCAGGTCCTGAGATTCGGGAGTCCTGAAATGAAACTGTGAGGAAGAAGCCTGATGCCCCCATTGCATGCCGTTGGGTTGGAGAGGGTACTCAGCCCTCTGTTGGTGATACCTCAGCGCAGAGTGGCACCGAGGTCTCCTTCCCATCCTGGAGAGTTTCTCTGTAATGGTAGTTGTGAAGCCAGAAATGCTGAAAGAAGTTTGGAAGGGAAGGATTTTGCATCCATTGCTCCTCCTGCCCAGAGGAATGAAGCTGCCATGTGGAAGCCCATCTCTGCCCAGCCCTGCGGATCAGGGCATCTGTCAGGCCCCGGTTTGTTCCTCCACAACCCATGGCCCCCATGCCCTGCCCACGATGGGCTCAGCTGGGGGGGAGCAGATGCAAGGAGAGGGAGGGGGGTTAGACATGGATGTGCATGTGGAATATTTTAATAAACAGCAAGCGAGCCTTTCCCTCTGTGTACAAAATTAATATACTTTATGGCCAGCTGTAAAAAAACCCACATCCTTAAGGGTGCAAAGTTTATAAAAAATTCAAAGTAACAAAGGAAACATATAAAAAATTCATCTTTTAGTAGTTCTCATTGCTCGGTGTAAAAAATGGAGGGCTTCCGTGGGAACACAAAACTTAGAGGCATCCATTATAGATAAGCTGGCATGGTCTGGGAAGCTAAGGTGATGGTGGCCGATGCGACAGAGGCACTTCCAAAGCACCTCCTCCTTCCAAAAAATGCCTCTCTCACCCTTGGGGAGCTCAGAAAGAGCCCCCTTTTGCCACTGGGGGGGGGGTGAGACTGAGAAGGAAGAGGCAGAAACAGGCAGGCTGGCATCAAAAGGCAAGGGGTCCTGAGCGAAGCAGGCAGTCCTTGGGGACAGGTGCAGGGTAGCCTCCCAGAAAGTTGAAAGGGCTCCTTGGGAAGGACTCAGTTCAGCCCTGATGGAAATGGGGTGGTGCCAGGGGCTCCCCCATAGCCCTCATTCTGCTTCTTGGCCCATTACATGGCACGGGGTCGAATCCAAGCATCACGAAGAGCCAAGCTCTCTGCAGCCAAGACTCTGTCCCTCCGCCTCACAATGCCCAGCCTGCCATGTGGGGATAAAGAGGAGACCCTTCTTGGCAGGGTCCTTGGCAGCTTTGGGGAGATCAGTGCTTCAGAGTCTGAAAGCCTGCTGTGCTAGGCAGATTCTGTTTCCCAGAGGTGCAAGGCTGGAGAGGCGAGAGATCCTAAGGGCACATCCTTCCTGAGTGTGTGGTCTCCTTCCTTGCCTCCCACTGGGCCTCCCCCTCCTCCAGGCTAATCTGGCTCCCCTGCCCAGAATAAGCAGTCCCCCCGCCATGCCATCCTGGCTCCCCCCTCAGAGGACCGGGGAACAGGCTGCAGCACTCACCAAAGGGGCTGGCTAGGGGGATGTGAGCCCGGAAGGAACACGCCATGCTTAAAAGTTTCCAAAGAGTTTATGTGACCTTTTAAAACAAAATCAGTAATGTCTAAGCCCATTTCCTTACCGGACACATGAGGGGAAGCAATGGCAATTTCAGCGGGACAGGTTCCAGGGACAGCCCAGGCTTCATACCACAGATTGGCCTAGCTTCCATGAGGAGAGTGACAGGGTGACACATTCAAGGGTTCAGAGCACTTCTTCTCTTTCCTAGTCAACAATCCTGTAAGGTAGGTCAGTGTGGTTCTTTGTTCTCCCCCCTTTGATTGCAGATGGAGAGAATCGCACAACTTCCAGACTCCGGATCTTTGGCTGCAAAAGCAAGATTAAGGGAGGGGCAGCTACAGCCCTACAGGGTTGTCAGATGCTCCTGCTGACAGGCACCTCCCCAGCAGGTGCCCCCCGGGACCTCCACCCACGTGGCCTCTGCTCCCTGGAGCCACCCCAATCAGCTGTCATCGCCTAGCGATGCAACGGTCTTTGCTGCATGTGGAAAAAAAACCAGCATCTGCTCATCCGGGAGTCCGTCGCTGCCATTGGCAGCAGTTCAAGCTGCCTGGTGAACTAAATTGATTTTTTATAGCTGCTCTGGAGCGAGTTTAATGAATCCACTAGTAGCTGCACAGCGCTTAAACCTTTCCCTGCTCTGGATCTGCAGTGACAGCTTTTAATAAAAAAGGAGAATATTACTTAAGACTTGCCCCTCACCTTCAAAATACCACCTCGCAGTTAAGCTGTTTGCTGTGTCTACATTCCTGATTTAATTCATTACGAATGAAGCCGTAGTATGAGTTTGTAGCTTGGCAAGAGTGCCTGGAGGGATTTAGAGGCTGCGGACAGGGACGTTCGCCTTGGGGTCTCTTTCCAGCAATCTGGCTCAAGGAAGAAGGCGGGCTCTCCGCCGGCCTCTCCAGCCCTGCAGCACAAAGGAGAGAATGGGGGCCTCAATTAAGCCAGGCAGATGCTTACACTTTGCAGGCGGTCCTTGCAAGTCTTTTCAGGCCAGAGGGGGGAACATGCAAGGCCACAGATGGCCAGGCGGGGGCAGGGGCAGCAGGGGGTGGTGGTGGAGGGGGCACTGAGGTGGCCACTTCCTTCCAGAGAAATGCAAGAGGGAGAATTTTAGCAGACGCCCCTTCTCCCAAGCTGCTACTAGAAGAACGGCTCCAGCTAGGATTTCTTCCCGGCCTCTTGGAATCCAGGGATTTCTTCCCCAGGGGGCTGAACCACTAAAGGAAGTGGGGAGCCCCCACCGATGTCTATGCTGAGGAGCCCAATCCCAGGACCTCTTGGGAAACTGGCCTGCCAGATGAGCCTCCCCTTCTTTGCTGATGGGATGAGGAGGGGGACCTTCTGTGGTCAGTCTTTAGCTTGGGCCATTTAGGGGACTGGTCTGGTTGGCTGGGCCCCAAATACAGTGTCCAGGCAGGCTTTGAGGCGAGGCTGGGCAGAAACCTAAAGCTGTCATGCTGGATCTGTATCAACTGAGAACATCACTTTTCCTAAAACCAAGAGTTTAAATACATTTGCTAAAACCAAGAGCTTACATTTTTTAATTAAAATTTCACCATGGAGGGCATTGGCCTCAAAAGCCAGTATGCCCTAATAAACTGGATCAGTTATATTGCAACTTCAAGAATGCAAGTTTGCACAACCACGCAAATGTGCAACCCTGCCGTGAGGAATGTTTAGCTATGGTTGCAGATGTCCACATGACCACACCGTAGAGGTAAATTGGCCAAATTTGCAAGGTTTCTGGGAGGACCCTGTCAGGGGAAGTTTGGTCTTGCCAGGAAGTGAGGCGGCATATATCTGCCTGCCAAAAAGTGATGGAGAACTTGTTGCAGTTTTATCTGTGTGCAAAACTGGGACTCAGTGTGAGCTGCCCCGAGAGGTCTGGGGTCCCTGGAGATGTGTGCAAACTCATGTTCCTGGGCCAGGAAGGCATCCATAATAATACAACCCAGCACCCCATCCCTGGCAGCTTCTCGAGTGGCGCACAGCTGTCAGGCTCACTCCTGTCTCTGAAACAGCTGCCGGGAGCAGACCTTGTCGATCAGAAAGTCCCAGAGAACCCCGTGGAGCCGCCTTTCTGCTGGGGAGGCGACATCAATGTTTTCCAACATCCAGGCAGCGATCTGACTGGTGGAGTCCCTGGAGAGCAGGGCTCCTGGGCCTGCTGCACACATTCAACCACGATGGAACTGCAGCCTGCATCTCTCTCTGTAACCCTTTCACAGCCTTCTCGGACAGCTGGGACAGCGAGAGTGCTTTTCAGTCTTGGCTTCCCTGTTTCCAGAGCTAAATTTCGCTTACATGGACCCCGCAGCTTTTACATGGCTTCACATCCCCTACTGCTCTGCCTCACCTTCCCCTCTGTAAAATGGGAAAGGCAAGGCATCTCTTGGCACGACACAGCATGCAGTGTTTTTAAATCTGGTGGAAAGGAATACGTGGCCAAAGCAAAGTTAAAGGGGCTGGGGTGGGGGTGCTGGCCCTTTAGCCATGTTAGAGCATTGCCAACGTCCTCTGTCATCCAAGCCTTTTGGTGGGGTCTTCCCAGCCCTGCCTGGAAATGCACAATGCACGTTAGCAGAATGCAACTCTCTTAACTTTATAATCCATTCACACAGTGTGAGGAAGCCAAGTAAATGTAAATGGCAAAACTTGGTTCAGCCATGAAGATCCCGAGCAGGGGGGTCAAACACATGCCTGAAGCTCCACTGTGGTGTGACTTGCTTGATCTTGGCTTGACCTTGGTCACTGTGGTTGTGAGCCAGCCAGGCCAGCTGCAGCAATTAGCCAGCCATGGTGTAGTGTGATGCTTGCAAGGGGGCTGCGAGGCTGCCTTGGCCTTTACCAGAAGCCCATGGGAGAAGGCGCCTCCCCAGGGGCAGAGCCAATCGGGGCACAAGGCAGCTTCCCCCGAATCAGCTTCTCTGGGGACCTCTCCTGTTCCTGGGAAAGCCATTTTCCTCCCAGCCGCTGAGCGTTCACTCGCCCCAATGGTCCGGATTCACTGGCCCTCTGGCTTCCTTGCCCCTGCGGTCCTCCTGACTAAGACACGCTTGGGTTACAGCAAATGCCAGAAACTGGGGGAATGTTGCTGCTTATTGCCCCCTCTTAAGGCCTAAAGCAGAAATGGGAACTGCCATCCAGTGCTGACATTTATCTGCCAGCTGCATTTGGGTCCCATGTCTGAGATAGAAGGGGTTAGGGATAAACACGGTAATAAATAAATAAATTGCACTCAAGGACCCTGAGTGGCACAGTCAGTGATGAAATATAATCCTCACATCCATTATTTACCAGAGATTGGAAGGGGTTACACCGGCTGCGTTCTGCACATTAATGCTGAGAAGGAGCTTCATGGCAGGATCACTGCTGGCGTTTGCCAGTTCAACTCAAGAATCGCCAAAGCCACCAGTAACTTCTGGCTAAATACACAGACATCTGTGGCCGTTCATTATCTTGAACCAGTAATAATTTTCATGTAACCCCATTTAAAAAATTATCAGTTATCTTGATGAGAAGTAAGAAGCTGAGCATTGGATGCTTCAATTCACCACACACTGAAACGATGTTGACTGTGGTGTGTTTCCAGCCAGAAAAAATGGACTTTTACAAATATGAAATGGCAGCTTTCCCTGATTTGTGTAGGGTTCCTTAAAGTTTTTGCAGTCAAAGACCTCTGCATAAAGTCTCAACAAAGGTAAGGGCCACCCAGTTATACAAACCCCCTCTCTACAAATTTCATCTTTAAGAGCATGGAGGTTCACATTTTGGGGTGAAGAAGAGCATAATTATGGGCACGTGTGCATATATCATCCCATCCACTTCTAAAGGCCTTTTAAAGCTAATTCTTGCACCAAGAATGTAATCCAAAACAAAGTGTTTATTTACCACTTGGATTATATTCTGTCCCCAGCTCTTTGCACAAACTCACTGGCCAAGAAAGTTCTTCTACAGAAAAGGTGGAGTGCCAAGGCTCCAGCAAGAGCACCCCCTGCCCCCAGAAGGCCCATTTTCAGGTTGTCCTTGTCACCTTTCCCTTGGAGCTGGCTTAGGATGCGAGATCCCCCTTTCCCTCAGCACAGCTGCTGCTTGTACATGTGGGATGCAGGGCTGAGGCAGGAAGCAGCCCCTGGCCCAGAAACGGGGTAGGCAGCCTGCATTTCAGAACTGCTGGATCAGAAACGGTGGTGCCTTACCATCCATGCCTTAGACCGGGGGGAAAGGATGCATGTTGCCTTAAAGAATATTGTTCAGCAGAGTGCAGCCACAGGGCGGTAATAAGAGCATCACCGAGCATGTGCAGAGCACACTTTGGGTGTGCATTTTCTGAGCCATTCTCTTCACCCAGCCCAAAGCAGCCACAGCCTCCGGGGTGCGCCAGCTTGCTGTCCGCCTTTAGAGAATGGGCACCCAGAGGGGAAGGGGCTCGGCCTCAGATGCCAGCCCTGCATTATTCATGCTCCGGCCTGCCTTTGCACTGCCCAGGGTGTATCGCAGCAGTATTGATCGGTGCACTTTCAAGAATCTCATTGAGATTCCGGACAGCAGCTCTGCAAATCTATCCCAGCTCTCGCTCGATAGCTTATATTTTTAATGTGTCAACAATCGGCCAGGAACCTTGGCCGGCCCCGCCTCCACCCCATTTTCCTCCCCCTCCCTGCGCTCAGTGGTGGGGGTGGGAGAGGGAAATCATCTAGCGGGAGGGAGGCCCAGGGTTATGGCTGGAGCTGAGCCAAAAGGAGGTCAGGAGTCCAGTCCAGGCTTATGAAAAATCACGGGCTGGGTTATTTTTCATAAACCTGACAAAAGCATGTTTATTTAAAGACAAAGATAAGGTACCTGGCCTGGAGGCACGGCTGCGTCCTGCCAGGGAAGAAAATAAAAATTGGCTGGAAAGCTTAACATTTGTGACCGTGGCGTGACGTGTGATGCAGCCAGTGAAGGACCAGACGGTTGCAGCAGGCCGAAGGTGAGCAAGGCAGAGGGGGAGCCGGCCAGGCACCAGGCGGATCTAATCTGTGAATGAATTGTGGTCTCCAGGCAGGCAGGGCTTAATTGTCCCGATCACTTGATCTGTTTCACTTGTTTCTCCCCCCTCGCAGTCCCTGCAGGCATTTTTGCAGGCAAGCTGCATCTCAGCTGGCCTGGAACAGCCGAGCTTGCCTGAGGACCCCTCTGTTTGATGCCGCTGGCTCCCAGGAATTTAGAGCATCCTCTCCCCCACCTGCCAGAAGTCTCGGCTTCTCAAAACATGATGCTGTCGTCTAGGAATTCGAGGCTTTCCCCTCAGCTCTGCTTTCAGCCCTTTTCCACCGATCCGCTTCACTGCACATTTCTTTCCATCCACCTCCTCCAAAATATTTGGACTTACTCTCAATCTTTCCTGTGTCCCTGGTTTCTGCTGCCCCTCACTGACAGCCCCTCAGAGGGATCCAGATGCTGGAGGAGCTCATGCATGCCCAGGCAGAAGGGGCCCAGGAGGTCATCCAGAGTCACTCCAGGAAGTGGCACCTTTGCAGGTCCAAATCGCCTCCAGGGAAAATGCATAATTCAGCAGCTGGGGCTGCCTTTGCGTCTTGGTCTCTGCGGCCCACTGTCCTCACCAGAGTTAGTTGTTTCAGCTGGGATTGGCACCAGGCTGCTTGGGAGATGCTTTTTCTTGTGGGGCCTCGAGCCCTTTGAAGTCCATGAGAGAAGGATTTCTGGGACAGCCTTTCCCTGGGTGGCCGTGTGTGTGTGTGTTTGTGCACATGTGCATGGGGGGAGAAAGGCAGAGGGTCCCACTTTTGCCGAGATGTTACAGGTAGGCTGACTCTGTAAATGTTTTAAGAAGTAATCCCAAAGACACAGCTGAGAGAAAGGGCACTAATGGCCACGCATGCCAACTGAAGGTGAGCCAGCATCCCCAAAGTTCGGAGATTCTCACATTGATTGGTTAGGGTCCCCGGGATCGAGATCGGGAGGAAAGCAAGGGGCCTCCAGCCATTTTGCCCTTTATCGACCCTCCATTGTTTCCAACTTCAAGGCAAAGCTTCCCAACTTGGCTTCTACTTTTTTTCATCCAGGACCCCCTCTGATATGGTCCTTTTGCCTCGTTTCCCTCTGCTTCAGTTTCCACGCATCGGCAAGAAAGTCTCCCGCTGGCGTTGCCAAAGGCCTGGTGTTTAGCGAGCAGGGGTTGGTCCCTTGGCCCAGCAAAGGAGACCCAGGTCTGGAGAGTCCTGCCCCCAACTGGAGCCCCTGCAGCCCTGGAAGGGGGCTCCTTGGAAGGCCTGGGCACCTCACACTGCACAGGGGCCAAGTGGAAGACACGCAGGGAGAAAACCAACTAAACTCCTCTCCCTGATATGCTGCTTTTTTACATGCAGAGCTCTTTGTTGGGGGATAAATCGGGGGCAAGAAAAGACAGTGAGAATGGCGGAAGGGGGGCTGAGGTTGGGCTCCCTCCTCCTCCTCCTCGAGCCTGCTGGGGTCTTGCAGGTAAAGGGGCCTCACTGGTGGGCACAGGGGGCAAGTCAGCCAGCAAAGGCCGGCAGGACAGGCAAGGCTGCTGCTTGTGGGGTGTCCACTGTGGCAAGAGAAGTGGGTCTTCTGCCAGCCCGGGGTTTTGTCGGGTGAGTGGGGGTGGGGCCGTGGGCTTCATTGGGCAGAGCTTCACACGAAGAGCCCTTTGCCTCTGAGATGGGGCCCCTCTCATGCCAACGGAAAAGAAGAAATTGCCTGAAGAACTTTCTCCTGAGAATCGGTGGCCTTTGCCTTGACCAGACATCAGTGCTCTTCCACTTCCTTCAGTCTCTCAACACGGGTTTGGAAATGTTTGTAATGAGGGGTGCTCAACGGACCACCATGGGTTCTGGACTTCCAGGAGAAGGGGTCTGACCCTTGGCTGACACCCCCAGGCCAGAACCACCCCAAAGCCCAGACAGCAAGTTTGTAAAGGCTCCCAGCAAAAGATGTGGGTAGGGACGGGCCCCCTCTGAATGTTTTGGAAGCAGAAAGCCACCATAAACATGCACAAAACCCACCAGTGTGGAAGGCCTGAGAAGGAGGCTCCGTCTGCCCACCTGAGTCGAGCGTCCCTGTGGCTCGCGCCTGTTGGCTTTGATTTCCCGGAGAGAGAATTGCGTGGAGGCTGCTGTCATTTTCTGCGGGGGGCGGGATTTTGCATTATGGACACGTCATGCTGGTGATGAACAGCAGGCCCTAAATAATGGTCTCCCAAGAATGACATTTGGAAAGATTTTTCATTTTATGGCTTCTCCAATAGGAAGAGCCCTTTAGAGGGGCATATTTCATCTCCACCCCTGCCATCTTTGGCTTGGTCAGTGGACTGCTGAAATCTCCAGCAGGGAAACTGGAGACTGTAAATAGGAACCCACCCTGGCCTGGGAGGAGCGTGGCGAGGGATTCGCTTGGCCAGGTCTGATGGCCCCTCAGGAAACACCTACTGCCTTGAACAATTCAGCTCTTTGGGCCCAGAAAACTGTGCCCATGGGTATCGGAGGAGCTGCCAGCAGTCTGGCCCAACCTCTGTCTCCTCACTCTTTGCAGACTGGCCTCGTTCCCTGCCAGTGGGATGAAAAGCGAGCTCCCTCGCAGGGCTGGCATGCAGCAGCAGAGTGCAGGGCTCCCCCAGGGGGCAGCCAGAACAGTCTGGCTCTGGATATGTGTTTGCCGTTGCCAGTGGAAAGCCCCACCCACTCGAGCCAATTGCTCTCCCAGCTGTGCAATCCCGCTGGCTCAGAGCCACCTTGGGCTGAAAGTGCCTCCTTCATGTTCCCTAACGCACCAAGGGAAGTGCTACTCAGAAGAGGTGGACATGGCATCACCTCAGGGTCTCCTGGGGGACCGGCCAGGGACTTGTCCCAGTTCAGCCCCTGCGGGAGGGTTCTCGGTCTCAAAAGGAGAGTCAGGTCCCCGATTCCTATCCTGCAGGAGAGAAGCGTGTGTGGCATCGGCTGAATCAAGCACAGTACCGGAATGCCTAAGGAAAATCAAAAGGGTGCTTGTGTTCTCTTTCTGGCTGCCTTCAGGACATTTGTAGAATGGGATTATGAAAACCAAAGTAAGCCCAACTAATCATGCTATTGAAGCAACAGCAACAGCAACGTTTTCTGTGCAGCCTTTACCATTTCCATACTAGTTTTCAAGCCCCAAGAAAATCTTTCTGTGAGAGCTGCTGAAAGTTACTGGCTGGCGATTTTCTTTTCCTCTTCTATGGGAGAGATGTTAGTTCTGCTGCATGATTGTTTATATTTAGCAACTTCATCCATATCAAATTCTTTGGGTTGGTTTTCTTTTTTTCTTTTTAATGTAACCTGTAGGATCACAGAGTGGAAAGCCTGGAAGGGTTCTTGGAGACCACCTAGTCCAACCCCTACCCAGCTCAGTAAAGCTCCCTTTGTAGCTTAGAGGTTTCTCCAACCTCATGACCATTTGCAAAACCACTTCCAACCATCAAAGAACTCAATTCCGTTTCCTCACATTGGGCTGGGTGTGACGTGTGAACCCAGGCCATGGACAGACTCACACAGCAGAGGAAAGAATAGGCTGGAAAGGACAGCAAAGGTCCCAGGCCACATCTGGGCCTTCCTGGCCTGTCCGACTGCACATCTGACTCCTCAATGGATGTCTCCATGGTTTGTTTGGGAGGTTGTGGTGCGCTGCCGACGTGGCTCCAGAGAGAGCCCTTTCTTCAGGCCTGTGTGATTTAGCTCGGGGTAAAGTGAGAGCAACCCACTTTCTCTTTCTAAGGGAATGGACAGGTGGATGGGTCTCCTCAGCCCTGGATGAGGCCCTCTGCCCTCCGGGGAGCCTGCTCCTCAACTTCCCCAAATGGTGAGCCTGCAGGGAAGGCAGGCGTGGGAGGAGCCACAGAGAGAGGCCTGCTTTGATTAATGCCAAGCCAGACACAGGCCCTGCAGGGACGGCGCAATTGGGCATGAACAGGTACTTAAGAGAGGAACATCTTCCTTGTCTAAATTGAAATGTCAGTCAGCTGTCAGGCTGAACACAGCCCCGTCCTCTCGTTCTGCGAGGGACTGCAGCCTTCACATCAGGGCACAGCATGAGAAAACCTCGGCCCGCCTGCCCCAGATGACCCCTGGACCCATTGAGGGTCCCCTCACTTGACGGGAGCACCTGAAGGCCAGGGGAGCAGCCTCAACCCCCCCATCCGCTGTTCCTCCCACCTCTGAGGAAGGCTTGCTGGATGGTGGGGGGTGGGGGCAGGAAGGATACCAAGTTGGCTTTGCACATTGTGCACAGCCAGGATTTCTTCAACAGGGTTGCTGAACAAGCCACATTTGGCTGGGTTCACCAGACCTCCCAGGAAAGCCAAACAAAAGCTGTTCTGATGGGAAAACCCACATGCCCCACACAGGTGTAGGCCTTTTTGCACGTGCGGGCACCCCCCACTCCCACCCCTTCTTGCTACGACTCCTGGCTGAGGTGGGAGGAGCAGACTTCCCCACATTGCCAGATGACTACAGGCCACTCAGGCAATGCCTGGCCTGTCTGTGTGTGTTTGCACAAAAGCCGTTTCACAGTGCCCCTTTCATGACGCTGAATGGCACGCTGGGCCGGCAGCTGAAGTCACAACCATGGATCTCTTGCAGGTTTTACCATCTGCGCCCCCGCCCGCACTTGTGCATTTTCTGCCTTGTGGGGTTCTTTGCCCGCCCACCTTAACAAAGCACTTTTTATCCCATCTAAGGAGGATCCCTCTGTCTAATCTTCCTTCAAGGAGACTGCTCCTGGTTGTTTTTAGCTTCTTCTTGAAACCGACAACTCTGGTGCTTGAGAACTTTTTGTTTTCAAGAGCCTTCCCTTCTGTTGTATTTCTTTGAAACATTGTAGCTCAGCTTTTCCCATAAATTCAAGGGGCCTTGCCAGGAAAGTATCATCTTCCGTAAAACAGCAAACATTCAAAACAGTTGCAAAGGGTGAAACGAGGAAAGCCAAGAGGGTCAGCCAGGCAGTGAAGGGGAAAGTCTGCAAGCACACACCCACCCTTGCACCCTTGCACACTTCGGCACCAACGCTGCATGCCAGAGGGAAGCCACCTGACTGAAACAGGCCCACCACTCTCTCCCTTCTGGGAATCTGAAGCTGCTTTCTGGTGAGGATCTTTCTGGAATGGATCTGGCCAAGAGGCAACGGGATCCCTTTCTGGGGCACTGGAACTGTCCCTTGTTCTAAAGCATTTGGGAGCAGAGATATTTGGAGGACACCTCCTCCCCAGATGTTGTGAGGTGGACCACTTTGTTCTTCCTGTGATGGTTTTGATTGGGGTCTCGCTGCCTCCGTGGGGCCCCTTTGGGTAGAAGGCAACATATAAATACTTCAATTAGAGAAGATACTCATCTCCAGCCAGGCCTGGGAGAGCAGCTGGGTGAAAGGCTGGTGGGGCTGCTGCTGCCAGTCAGAGCGGACCGCTAGCTGGCTGGACCAAGAGTCTGACTCTGTATAAAGCAGAGGGGGGTGGCCAGCTCTGGAAGTGCTCAGGAGGAGACCCTGGTGGGACTTGGCTGCTGGGGCTGGGAAGCTCTTATCTGAGTCTTCCCTCCCCTCTCCTGATATTTGTGGGGGGAAGCCTACAGGCACCCAGAAATCAGAGGTGCAGAGACTGAGGCTGTAGGATTGCTTGCCCCCCAAAAGGTTTGGGGGTGGCCTTCAGAAACCCAAAACAGGTAATCAATTTGCCATACAGAAAGGTAACATGATTATAAGTTGAGAACCTTTGATTTTAATCAAGTGTAAATGTAAATGAAGTGACACCTGACACCACACTTGGTCCACTGTGTCTGACTCCACCCATTGCCAGCCCCTCCACAAATGCACCGGGAGGGGCAGGGCACCTGTCAACTTGCCCCTTGGGCTGGAGCAACTTTAAGGGGGGACCTTCAATTGTGGAGGGACCTGCGTAAGAGGGAGGGTTGGACTCCCCTCCCAGCTCTCTGTCCATCCTTTCAAAACCAGTTTCAAATCTGCCCCTAGCTCTTCTGTCAGCTGTGGGTCTTGGATGATGATCTGGGGAGGGAAAGATCTGTTATCCTGGAGGAGAGATTTCAGCACAACATTGGAAGGGAAAATCTGGGAGGCCCCAGAGCAGTTGCTAGTCAGAGCAGTCGCTACTGAGCTCCATGGAAGAGTGGGGGAACTGTTGGGGGGGGGCTCCAAGGAGGGCCAAAGTGAGACTTGCTCCCCAAAACCTTGTTTTCAATGTTGATTTTCCACCACCTCCCCTGAAGCCCAGATATTTCCATACAATCCGTAGTTCCCATCTGCGTTGCCAGAGGCAGTTTCATGCCATCTGTTGATGTCATTGGCTCTGCAGGATTTGCAGGCATCTCTTTTTTAAGGCAATGTTTTTCTATAGACCTCCCAACATATACCCCACCTCCCCTTCCTTTCTTTGAAAATAAGCCCTGAAAGGGGAAATAAGCCCTGAAAGGGGAAACAGGGTCTCTCCCAGGCAGAGGGTGAGAGGTGCCAGCCTCCAGGAGGTGCAGTGCCACCCAGCCGTTTCTTCCCGAGGCTTCATAGCTGGCGTGCCAAGCTGCCAAGAGCAGCAGTTGGAGAGAGGGAGATGCGTGCAGGCACACACAGAATATATACTTCCATATCTACAGATCTACATCTGTAACTGTCTGACCAGAAAATATGAACGGACAAGCAGATCTCAGTGTCTGAAGTTCTCCAGACTGATTTCTCCCAATCTTGGCTTCCCTGTGTGGTGTTCAAGGGGTGGGGGTGGGGAAGGCACATCCACCAGCCTTCTAGAGCACAGTTGTTGTTGTTGTTGTTGTTGTTATTAAAATTTTGCTACCGCCCATCTCCCCCAAAAGAGGGACTCTGGGTGGTTCATGGGAGACCTCATCCAGAGGGCCCTGTTGATTCAGCCAGGGTTACACTCATTGGAAGAAGAACCTCATCTGCACTGAGCCATGTGAATTCCCAGAGCACCCCCCGCCCCCACTTCTTCAGGCCGCTTGGTTGTCAGGGCTCTATCCAGCCTGGTGCTTGACCAGGTTACCCCAGGTTTTTATGTCTGATGTTTTTATGCAGGCTGTAGACCTTCCCAGGTGGGAATGAGGCAGCCACGCCCCTCTTGCACTGCTGTGCCAGGGCAGCCAAAGGGGGGCGATGCTTGGGGCGGGGAAGAGCACTCTTCTTGCAGAGCCTGGCTGGCCCCCCTGCCCCTCCCCGCCTTCTAAGAGGTCTTCCTTTTGGGCCTGGGGGGCTCCCCTCCAGGCATTTCCAGCCAGCTCTCTGGCCACCCTTTGCCAGGCAGGCAGCAGGACTGGGTGGCCATGGCACCCACAGCCCCTTTCTGGCCTGTGCTGCCATGGGGTCCTTTGGAGCAACCCAAGCCCTCTTGGGTGGCATGTGGGCACACACTCTGCTGGCACTGAGGCCCTGATGCTTCCCTGCTGGATGCAGGGGGTGGGGGGGAAGTCCTGCTTTTTCCAGTCTCCAAAGATTTATTGGTGATGGGAAGACCCTCCTTGGAGGAAAATGAGCAGCCTTTCAGACACACCCAAGACTCATAGCTCAGGACTGGGGGTAGCACAAGGGGGAGGGAAGTTGATGCGAGCGGGCACCAGGACCTGTGCCCACCAGGCCAGAGCCAGCTCCTCTTGGCGGATGTAGGATCTGGCAGCTCAGAGCACTTCCCATCAACCCGCAGCCTGGTGGGGAGAGCCCGAGAGCCCATCTGGCCAGGCTGGCTTCCCACAGCCCTTTCTGAGCAGATGGGCAGTCTGACTGGCAACTCCCTGCAGACAGCCAGCTGGCATTCCTGGGCTGACGTCTGGCACCTTGGGCTGCCACATTGTGTTCCCTGGGGCCCTGGCTGCCATGCTGCCATGCCAGTTCTTGGGCAGCTTCCTTCGGACAGGCATCTGGTGCTGAGCGGTGGAGGAGCCAAGTTGGCGTGGATGGGCAGGCTGGCAGCCGGTGGCAGCATGCGTTCCCATCTCTACCGGTGGTGGCAAGGGTGCGAGTCTTTGCTCTTCCTGGTCTGTCTCCAGCCTGTAGTGTTCCTGCACCCAGCAATGGGTCCTTGCCCTGTTGTTTCCCCTTCCCGGACTCGTGGGATTGAACCCCAACCAAGAAGCACCCCCAGGGGGTCTGAGCCAGTGGTGCTTGGCATCTGAGCCAGGAGTCAGGTGTGCCCCAGAACTCTTTGCCCCCTTTCTCCCTCTTCACGCCCTCCCTCTCCTGTCTCTTGGGCCTTTGCTTGAGGAAACCCTCGCTGTGGGTCCTCCTGGTGTTTCCCACATCTGGCCTACCAAGAGGCAGGCAGGCACCATCTTTCAAACCAGACTCTGGCCCAGGACCTGGGAGGCTGCTTCGGGTGGCTCTCCAGGATGCCTGCCTTCCCCTGTTTTTCTTTCTGCCCTCATCTAATTTTACATATTCTGCCTTGTAGATATATGATAACAGCACAATAAAATAAAGGTTTTATTGCTGCTTCATTTTTGTGCATTTGGACAGCATCACTTTGAATTAATTTTACTTCAAAAAGCAACAGATAGTTAACCGATTTGTTTAAAGTCCCCTTTCCCTAATTGCAAAGTGGGAGCAGCAAGGATTTTATGAAGTTGTTGTGAGGGGTCTGCAAAGTGTCTGACACCAAGGCCTCCTTCCACCTCTTTTCCAGTTCATGCCTAAAGCGAAGCTCCGAGCAGGAATGCAAAGATATCCTGCAGAGGGTCCCCCTGCTTCTCCGCCAGGAATGGGAGCGTCGTGCTCTTGGAGAACAGCCGTGCTGCACAGCTTTGCATTTTGTTGCACAGAGACAATCAGGGAACTCAGCTACTCAAATACTGGTTGGTTGGCTTACACTGATAGACCTCCAAAGATTGCAGGGGATGATGATGATGATGACGACCACTACTGCCTCTACTACCACTGTTTCTAAAGAGACAGTTCCAGAGAGCAGGTTCTGCTCCCAAAAGGATATTAGGAAATTAATCCAGAGTTGGCTTGGTCCCCAAGACTGTTCCACGGAACCTTTCCAAGCATCTTTCCTCTACTGCAGCCCCTATTTCCAGAGCCAGGATCCCCTTATTTTTTAAATCCATTTTGCTGTGCCACTTATGCCAAGAGAACCCGTAATCTGGATCCCAAACAATCTTTGAGCCCTTTGTGCCCATTCTAAAAGGAGTCCTTCCCCACCACCTCCAGCAGAACGTGTGCAAATCTGTGCAGGCCCAGGAAGACACGCCTGGAGCGCAGATGAAATGGGCTTTTCCCGTTCCAAATTATTTGATGGCTTTTCTATATGCCATCAAATACTGCTTGAAAGCTTGAACCAACTGACCAACCAAGGCTGATTTAAACATGGCCTGGCCTGGCTTCAGTGCTCCATGGTTGCCCCTCTCAAGCATCTGGGGTGGGACTAAAGCTCCTGGCCCCTTCCGCTCACACCACTGAGGCTTCCTGATCTCGCTGTCTGCGTCTGTATAATCTCCACCCCAGCCTGGAGAAAGGGCGGTGGGAGCTGGGAGTTGAAGAGAATCAAATTGCATCCTTGACTGACTGGCCAGGCTTTTCCATCGCCTGCCCCCTTCCGTCGCATCCCCGATCCTCCTTGTGGACTTCCTATGAGTTAATTGGAGAAGAGCCGCCGCCTCCCCCGCCGATTTTTCACTCAGTTCTGCCATGCATGAAGGCTTGGGACGGCTGCACCTTTGGAGCATCATTGTAGGATGCTTGAAAAACCTTCTGGTCATTACTGAAATATTACCCAGCTCAAACACCACAGCTGGCATAAATTGAGGGGTTTTAATTTAATCTCACGTTCTTCTGAACCCTTTCTGAAAATGCAGCTTGCTTCTCTCTCTCCCTCCACCCCCACATTTATTCTGATCATTTTATTTTTCCTGCTGGGGTTCTGTTTAGCAAGTAGAGGCAAGCAAACTTCAACTTGGGGATTAAAAATCAGGGCTTCTTGCATTCATTTTGCCTTTAAACATTATTAGTTAAATATTGTTTCTTTGGAAATGCCTTTAATTTAAGGCTAAAATGCAGGAATTTTCTTTTAGAGAGTGTACTCCTTCCCCCCACTTTCCCCCTTTTGTGCATGAATATTAATGCTTTTCTCAGAGAGATATTTGAGAGAGAGAAAGAGAGAGAGAGAGGGTGGGGGGAAACCAGCCCAAGAATAAATTAAGTACCTACAGATTTTTCTAATTCCTCTTTTTTTGGGTGACATGCCGTCATTACATCAAATTACTGAGATGGGCTCCCACTTGTGTGTGTGTGTGAAAATTATGGAATATAAAGTATATGTAAATGTAGCCCAAGGCTGGGGGGAAGAAGAGGGACAGGAGAGCAGCATTAGGCATTCAGCTGGCGTCCTCGCCAGCCAATTAATCAAGCCGTGGCGAGGAAAGATGCAGAAGCGATGAGTTCGCCCTTCATGTTGATGAGGCCGGTCCAGGGCAAACGCTGCCTGCACCTGAGCTCACCGTTAGACATGCAGAAAGGGATCATGGGAATATCTTCAAGCCTTTGTCTTTCTCGTGAAGGATGGAAAATGTCAAGCTGTTTGGGGGCTGCATGTGGGAGAACGAATGGCTAAGAATTTGCAGCCGGGCAGAGCAGGCGCTTAACTCTTTCCAGACTCTCTCCTTGTGCCTCGTGATGCGCCAAAGGCACAAAAGAGCCCATCTGGGGGGTGGGTTTGGGGGCTGCTGCTGCCTCTTGCTCCACCAGCAGCTTCCTTGGCAAGGAGCATGACAGACGTCCAGCGTTTCGTTGGTCTGCCAATCAGCTGGGTGGCCCCATTTGACAGAGAAACTGAGCGAGGAGGAGGAGGAGGAGGAGGAGGAAATTGGCTCAGCCCCCATTTCAGAAAGTGCCTTCTGCTTTCTTCTTCCATGTTTCTACATGCATACAGCTGCAGCGCAATGCCCACATCTGCACCTTTCCAGAAGTTGCGAGATTGTGAGCATGCAACCGTGGATGTGCGGGACAAACATGCATCCCAAATCCCAGGGAAATGCCAAGTGCCACTTTCACCTTTTGGCCACCTGATGCCCAATGTGAGGCAGAAGGAAAATCTGCCCCTCTCTCAGCAGCTGAGTTTGCCCCAGAAAATAAGACATGTTGAGCCACAAGCCAGGAACAGCTCGGGTCCAAAGCGGCTGGGCTTCTGAAACCCAAAGTCCAGCCTCTGATTTTTCATCCTGCTGTGGCCAGATCAGCTTGCCTTCTCTTTCGGTTCTCAGGCTGTAAAAGGAGAAGCGCTATCTAGGCCTGCCTCACAAGGCTGTTGTGGAGGCATGGAGACAAGCGGGGCTGGCTAGTCAGGCAGCCCTTTGCTTCCCCCTTCAGGCCAGGGAAAGGGGAGAGGCAAGGCCCATGCACCCCTTCAGCACCGGAGAACGGGCTTTGTTTGCAGACAGCCCCCGGAGGGTCTGGGGGAGCTGGCATGGCAGGGGAGGGTGGCAAACTCCTCGGGGGGGGGCGCGTCTCTCTGGACGAGAAGACAGGCAGGCGGTGCCTCTGACATGCAGAAGCATTTCCCTGGTTTGAATTAGAAACCAGGATTGTCTTACCTGTATAATCAGTGCCAGGTGACAAAGGGTTATTGGGGGCAGCATCAAAGCCACACTGGGTGGATGCTGGAGGTTGGATTAGGCCTGGGTGAGGGCTCCAAGGAGGCGCATCCAGGGCAGGAGCAAAAGTCTCCTGTTTGCCAAGGAGGAAGGGGTGTCCGAAGAGCTGGCTTGGCTTCAAGGGGAGTTCCAAAGAGTTGGCTGCAAGGGTCCCTGCAGGCTCAGGAGGGAACTCCAGGCCATACTCAGCTCCTGCATCAGGGTCCCTGTTAGGCAGATTTTCGTTCAGGTCTCCCATCCTGCAAGTCTCAGCCCCTTGCAGAATGGTGGCAGATTCTGCCACCTGCTCACGAGTTGACCTGATGATGCAGCCGTGAGCAGGCTGGGCAGTGGGCTGGTCTGCTCTGGCCAGGCACCCTCCCCAGAAACCCCCCAGTCCACAGAGGTCCCAGAGAGAGAGAGAGAGAGAGAGAAAGAGAGCAAAGTCCACTGAGTGGCCTTGGAGAATCCCTGGGAGGGGAACATCTTCCTTTGAAAGTCTGATTAATTAGGAAAAGACTAATGAATTGTGGGATGACTCCCAGGGTGACCTCAGCCGAGTTGCTCGCTCTCAGCCCAACGCTGGGAAGATGAGGTCTAACAGTGGGCTTCGACATAGGCACAGGCCAAAGAGGAATACTGATGCTAAACAGTTTGCTCAGCTCAGCTCCGGTGGGCACATCCATGCATTGTCTCAGCAGCACGTGGGAGAAGCGGGGACTGGGCGGGAGTGGGGTTCAGCCCGACACCTTGGTTAAGGCTCGCCTTGGGCTTCCTTCTTCCCAAGGACAAGGATCCGAAGGGGGCTCGGTGAGGAGGCAGGTCGTCCACCAGGCATCCGGAAATCCCGGCTTCCCACCAGGACACCACTCATTTCCCACAGTGCAGGGGGAGTTGAGTTATGGGGGGCACGTGGCATTTATTTAGTTACAGTTCTCCGGTGAGAATTTTCAGGGGCTATTAATGAGGGGGGATTTGCCCGGGTCATTTACATGCCTTCGCCTCTCTTCATATCTATATTCTCCTGCCCCCCTCTTCTCAATTTTCTGCTCAAAGTTTGGCAGCTGAGGTGTCAGGGCTAAAAAATGGAATGGTCTCCCTCCAAAATGAACTAATTTTGTTGTTCAGTTCCAAGCGATTTTGTAATTTCATGCTTGTGTATGATAATTTTATGCTGTCCTGCTCCACGTAACTCAGCTCTACCAAACCCTGACAGGTGATAAATACGATCTTTTCCGCTTGGCACGCAACAGGCCGGCGCCTGGGAGAGAGCGGGGAGAGGACCCTTCCCACGGCGGCCTGAGCACTCCCCAGCTCCACGGGGAAGGGCCTTCTTTTTCTGTGCCTGCCTTGTGTCCTTGTGCGTGAGCCTGAAGGACTCTGTGTGTGTGTGAAAGAATCCCTCCCCTAGAAGCCCCCAGCGGAGGAGCTGAGCCCACCCACCAGAAACATGGAGGAGGCGGCGGCAGCGGAAGGGACTGCTCAGCCCCCCCTAACCCCCCCAGCCGGCAGCATGATTTAGCAGCTTTGTCTCCCTAATGGAATTCGGTGGAACTGTAACCTTTTGGAGAAATTATTTTTACAAATCTCTTAAACATTTGAAAGACAGCACTTTTCTAATAAAAGGCTCACATTCTTCCCATTTATCACTGGGCCCAGATTTTTATAACTTCAGCTGATTTTGTAGCAAACGTTTCTCCTCAGGGGAAAGGAAGAAGAATCCAGAGACAATGAAGAAATGCAAGTGGGGCAAGTGGGGGCAGGATGGAGAGGGGGGGAGAGACCAGGAATTCAGCTGGGGTGGGAGGGGCTGAGCGGGCCAGAACAACAAAGTTTGGAAGATTGATTCTGCGGGGGGGGGGGGCAATCCCCACCACGCACGACCAAGCTGGCGTGAAAGGCATGGTATTTCCTCCTTCTGCAGCCTGATCCAGCAGGGCCAGTCTGACATTCTTAAATTCATCTGACTTGGGCGAATCCTAGCATGGCATCTAACTTCACTTCCAGCCCCAGACCTGTTACAAACTGGGTCACTTCTCCTGATTTCTCTTGACAAGGTGAGAGAAGCTGAAATACCTGACTCGAGAATGAGTTGTCTGGCCATCCCTGTTCCCACTGCATAAATACTTAAATGTTTAAACACATCTCCAAGGCTGGGGGTGGGGGCCGCATCTCAGCACTCTCCTGAGCCGAAGCCAAGCACAGACCAGAGGTCTCTGGGTCCTGTCACTCCTTGGCCCGTGTCTTGCCCGCACACCTCGGAGGAGCCCCACGGGATGACGGCGTTCCCTTCCAAGGACAAGCAAGGGGCTTCTTTGCTTCCAGCAAGCTCTCTCTTTTTCCTGCGTGGCCCCTAAGATGCTCAGGCCTCTGGGCTGGGGAGGCTGGCCCTCCCTTGGCATCATCCTGCCACTTCTTCCACAGAGTGGCCAGGCCCCAGCTTGCTTAAAAAGCGGGAGCAGCCACACCCTCCTCTCTTCTCCAGGGAACACCTTGGGACAGTGTGGTGTTCCGAGTGGCACGAGAGCTGTTAAGGGCAGGTTAGCCTCAGCCAGGAAATAAACACCCATCCAGACACACTCCTTCCCAGGCCTGAGCTCTTCTATCCCATACCACCTGCACCAGATCAGTTCTCCAGGGAGAGTGGGGGAGAGCGGCCTTCCCCTCAGCTGGGCCAAAATCAACACAGAGCTGTTTCCCTCCTTGTAACGAGAATTCTTCTCTCAAAGCAAGTTGCCTGGCAGGGTGGGGGGTGCAAAGATCTCCCTCATCACGCTTGAATTCGCTCAGGGAAGTTCCTGGCTGAGTTCTTAAGCTGAAGGAATTCCAAGCAGTCTTGCAAAGGGGTTGTGGCGCTCAGTGTAATTGAATCCATTTCCGGCCAAAGCTTGACCCTGCCCCGCTTCAGTTCCTAAAGCCTTCCATGGAGCCCTTTCCTTGTGTGGGGAGGGGGTGGCTCTCTGGCCGCAGAGCCCTGGTGCCTTCTCCCCAGCACTACCATTTAGGGAAACTCTGGCAAGGCTGGGAAAGTGACCTGTCGGAGAGGCCTCGTGAGGCCTCTAGCCCTTGGCATCCTAGCTGCAGGGGATGGGGGTGGCCTGTTGGGTGGCCCCAGAGGGAGGTACGTGGCCTGATGCAGCCCAGGGGCCTTTAATCCCAGGAGCACAGCCCAAAGTCGGGGGGGGGGGCTTTACTCAGAGTCTTATGTGCAATGTGCAGTGGCCATCCCTTCCTCTGGGTGAGGAACACATCCCAGCCCCGGAGGCTGGAGGGCGAAAAGTCCAAGGCAGTTGCTTTGTCCAAGGATTAGGCAGGAGGATTTCAGGCCAACCAGTCAAGGAAGAGAGGAGAACCCTAGCCCTAGCCCTGAAGTGAGTCCAGAGGGAGCCTCACCCTGGTCCCCAAGCCCCTTCACTGCGCTTTGCCGGAGGGAAGAAGAATTCGCAGAAGAGCAGTCTGGGCCATTCGGACTGAACAGCACATGCTCCGTAGTTGTCTCAAGTGTGCCGGAGCCATGCTCACCCTTTGAAGGCTCACCTGGCGAGGGGGATCAGCCTCAGCCTCTGCCACAGCCCCATAAGGCCCCCCCTTTTTCACACAGTGGGGCACAGAAGGCAATTTCCTTGTGCATATCCCTCTCCTGTCACACATAGCAAGTCTCCCTGAAACATACCTAGCGGCTAGAAACTCTGAGAATCTAGAAGGGCCGGAGAGGAGATCTATGTTCTGGGGAATAGCGTGTATTATATTAAAACTATATAAAAGGTTTAATAAAATGGTGGAAATAAGGCCAGAGCGAAAGCTCTCAATCTGCAGCGAAGGGAGGGGAAGCGATCTTTCTTCAATGCCCATGAAATGTTCCAGCAGATGAAACCTTATATATTCTGCTAAGAAAGGAGGTTGCCACAAGCCGACTGGGGGTTGTCGCACGCAGGCGGTTTTCCACGGTCATTCCTCTTCTGCGAGTGGCAATATGTTACACTGCCTCCCATTTTTCATTCCTCGCTGCCTCAAATGCAAATTTCCCATTCTGTTGTTTATATTAGGTTTTCAAATATATGGAAATCTGGCTATTGGGAAGGAAGTGCTGAGGCCAGAGAGGTTCCTGAGCCATCTTCCCGCCCCCACCAAAAAAAGCCTCCTTGCTTTCACCCCACCCCCCTTTTCACCACACACAGGGATGGAAGGAAAAAGCACAAACTTTGTATTCAGCCATGCTCTGGATTCTGTACAGAGGAAAAAAACTGAGTCACACATCACACATTTACATATATTTGCGTTGTTTTGCAAAATTTGCTTCTGGGAACTGTGTGGGGACAGACTCTGTGGCAAATGCAGAGCATCTCTGATTCAGAATGGGTGTCTGTATACTTATGTGCGCATTATGTATATCTGTCTGCGTCACTGTTTTCTTTGAAAGCGAAATGGTGGAAGCATTTAGCAACGTCAATCCTGCAAGACAGAGCAGGCTGAAAGGGCCCCCCTGTGCCAGGGTGAGTAGGGGCTTGACTTGGGGGGTCTCCCTATGCCTCCATCCTCCTCAAAGGTCATGGAGCAGGAGCAGCTTTACAGTTGACCCAGGGAAGGCATGGCACCCCCTGGGTCCCTGCAAATGAGAGCAGGAATGACAGGCTGCCCAAGACCAGCTGCCCCTCACACCTGCTCAGGGGGCCTCCTCCCTCTCCTGCTGTGCCTTGGCAGCCCCCCCTTGCCCCCCCCCCTTGGCCAGGCCTGGCAATTAAGGTGCTGCCTGGCCCTGGTGCCACAATGTATTACATATTGATGACCCCGTGGGCCAGGCTCCCTTCACCACTCAGGCCGCCCTGATCCTTTCCAATTCCATTTTTCTTTCCTCTCCTGCATTTTTTTCTCCAAGGGACCTAACATCTTTCTGCAGAGCTTTTTCACGCAGCCAAATTCATTTCTCCATTTCCATCCCTCTGCCATGAAAGAGCCAGGAGGTATTTTTAATACTGGCATTGTCAATTTTTTTGTTAAGAGCTTGGAAATCCTTCCCTGCTTTGTAAATGTGAAATCCGCTTGGAAATTGCAGCAGCCTTCAGATGAAATTGAAACAGGTCAATTTTGAGTCCACATTGGGAGACAGACCTGAAATTGGTGTGGGGGGGGGGGAGGCTCACATGAAAGTGACATTTTCCCCAGGGCTTGTGGGAGAGAAATGGGGGGGGCAGGCCCAGTGAATTCTACCCCCTGTTCCAAATGTCCTCCAAATGCCCCCAAACTTTCACAGACTTTCCTTGGTAGAGCTGGAAAAATGGGGAGTCTCTTTTGGGCTCTAGCAGAGGAGCAAGAAAGTCCCGGGATGGTGGTAGTGGTGGAATATTTAAAGGGGAGAAAAAGTTGGACCCAGATGGGCAGCAGGTGGCAAAAGCATTTTTTTAAAAAGTCTCTTGAATGTAAAGCAGCTGCAGAGACACCAAGAAAGTGCAGCCAAAATAATAAATCAAACAGGGAAGCTTTATGTAAACACAGAGAGCCTGAGGTGTTGTGGGGAAGGGGCGCTGACTGCAGCAGAGTGTCCTGGGTTCCAATCCTCCCTCAGCCAGAGAGGCTCCCTGGGGGACTCGGGGCCCCTCCTTCTCAGCCCAGCCTAGCTCAGAGGGTCCTTGCTGGGGGGGTGGGGGTGGAATAGGAGGAGAGA